>NC_090324.1:37705811-38046769 GCF_040869045.1 Eurosta solidaginis | reverse complement strand
GTATCTTCGAATTCGAGAAAATCTTCATGCAAAAGATGCGCTTTGGGAATCCCGCCTAAAATTTCACTGAAATTCGAAGTCCATTTTCGTAATGGAAAACCAGCTGATTTCAAAACCGTATTAACTTGATCTCGCGCTTTAATTGTCGATTCTATGGAATGACCTCCAGCAAGGACGTCATCGACGTACATATAATTTCTCAAAATATTTGATGCGATTGGGTATACGGGTTCCGAGTCATCAGCTAGCTGTAATAAAGTTCTAATTGCTAAGTAAGGAGCACAATTAACTCCGAAAGTCACAGTCTTCAATTCATAAAGACTGATAGGTTCATGCGGACTAGAACGAAAAACTATTCTCTGATATTTGGTATGGTCGCTATTGACCAGAATCTGGCGATACATCTTCTCAATATCGCTGTTGAAGACATATTTAAAAAGTCGCCAACGCAATAACAGCATAGTTAAATCAGACTGAAGCACCGGCCCTGGAAGGAGAACGTCGTTAAGGCTTTTGCCATTTGCTGTTGCAGACGAGGCATTAAAAACCACCCTAACCTTTGTTGTTGTACTTTCCTCTTTGATTACCGCATGATGAGGCAAGTAATAATTGTCAGTAGCATTAGCTGACTGCATTCCAGGTAATTTGGACATGTGGCCCATGGATTCATATTCCATGACCACCCTATTATATTCCTGTCGTAACTCGGGCCTTTTTGCTAGTCGTGATTCGTTTGAATAAAATTGTGAACAGGCTTTTCCTAAAGAAGGGCCTAAATTAATGTTATTTGGGAAATCTGATCGGAAAGGAAGTGAAACGATATATCTTCCCTGATCATTCCGCACTGTTGTACGTTTGAAGAGCTCTTCGCATTGTTGCTCATCTTGCGTACGAATTTTTGTTTTTGGTACATCTTCCAGTTCCCAAAAGCTTCCTAATTGTTTCACTAATGACACTTCATTGAAATAGGATGCCCGATGGTTAGATGGTTTTACTGCGTCCGCGTGACCAGTTAAAATCCACCCGAACACAGTTTCTTGAGCTAAAAGTGTATTAAGCACGTTTTTCCTAATACCCTCTAATATTATTTGTGGGTAAACGTCTCCGCCCAAAACAAGATCAACTTGCTCGTTGATGAAGAACCGCTTATCCGCCAAGATAAGGTCTGGAAAAGCTTGTTGTGTCAACGCCGAAATTTGGCATGTTGGCAAGTTCCCAGTTACTTGTGGCAAAACAAGAACCATAGCCTCGATAGCAATCAGTGGGTCGACAGGTGACCGCAGTTGGATCATGCACGCTTCCTTTACCTGCGCAGAAACCGTATTATTGATGCCCGAAACTTGAGCATGCATTTTACGTGTTGGCAGGTTTATTCTGCGTCTGAGCCTCTCCGTAATGAAGGAACACTCTGATCCTGAATCTATAAGTGCTCTGGCAGAAAAGTTTGTACCATTGTGATGTATGTTAACGCGCGCCGTACCTAATAAAATCCCTTTGCTTGTATTAGCATGATGGGATTGTACATTGCTAGCAGATGGTTTGTTACTGCTAGTGGAGTCGCGCGTTTGTTGGGCTTGTGTAGAAGTGGACTGTATATTATCCGAAGGTTTGTGTGATTTGCTAGACGGTTTCGACCGTTGATTCTGTAAATGCAATAAAGAATGATGTCGAGAGTGGCAAGTGCCGCAATTGTACGGGCTAGTACATCTCGACACCGAATGTCCCGAAGAGAGGCAATTGAGGCAGCAGCCATTGGATTTAATAAAACTAATCCTTTTGGTAACCTCTAACCTTTTGAAATTGGGACATCTATGAAGTTTGTGCTCTTTTGATTTGCACATCTTGCACGCATTATTGGCAACACTAGATTGATGTGCGCCAAGCTTCTTTTGTGAAGGTTCGGGGGAGGATTTATGTGTACTATTCGATTTCTGAATCTTTGGTTTGGCTCCTCGGAGACCTGAAACGCTTTCCAAAGTCTGAAATCTATTAGTGAGGAACTTGTCCATGTCCTCCCACTTAGATATGTCCGTCTTATTTTCGACCGACTGCTCCCAAAGCGATAGTGTTAGTTCAGGTAATTTTGTTGAACATAAGTAGGTGATAATTGCATCCCAGTTAGTAATGTCAATTTTGTGACATGTAAGGGCGGATATACAATTGTTGATATCCCTCTGCAATTTTTTAATAGAAGTCCCACACTCTGACTCTATTGAATCTAAATTGAAGAGAATTTTCAATTGGGAATTAATAAGAATTCTCTTATTCTCATACCTATCGCTAAGGTTTTTCCAAGCAGTGTCAAAACCTTCATTGGTCAACGGACATTTTTCAACAATTTCCCTTGCTTCACCTTGTGTCTTTTGCGTAAGGTAATATAGTTTTTGAACTCCGTCAAGTGATTCATTGCTTTTATAAATGGCCGTGAACATATCACGAAAAGTTGGCCATGAAATATAATCGCCCTTGAAAGTTATGGTATCGCAAGGAGGCAGACGGAGATTATGATGCTTGTGAACGATATTCTCTTTCTCCTTGTTTTTCGTTTCCTCTTCAAGCGATTCGCATAAACTATGTATTTTTGACATAGTTCTGATATAAGTTGCATAGCACATTTTATGCTTTTTGCGAATTGATGAAACCGCTTTTTGGTCAATGGTTTCATCTGCCAACAATCCGTCAAATGCTTCTTTCACTTTTTCATACATTGCCTTAAAATCGGCTTGCTGAATTTTCAACGCATGGATTGTATGATTTTTTGCAGGAATTTCATTAAAATCTTTGTCGAAATCTACTACTGAATCAGTAAGTCTGGTAAAGTTTCCCATTTTGTTACAAAAAACGAATGAAAAGCTTATAATGAGATGAAATTAAGCAAAGGTTATGAAAAACGTATATATTTGACGGGTTTACTAATTGCCACCACAGATGTAACACGCAAAAAAAAAAAATATTTCCAGCCAGAAAAATATTTTATTGTTACTTAAAAAACCAAGAAAAAAAACAACGGTATTTATTTTGAAATTTGGTAAAGTTGTCCTTTCAAGATTAGTTGCGGACCAGTCGAGGGGTGGTTTTTTGATATTTTGTACTGCTGTGCTAGGAATTTGTTGGTTCTAGAACCCAGATTTTATTTTGCCTGTACAACCCTAAGCTGTGTCGGATATTCCTTACCAGGGTAGGGGGAAATAACCGATAGCAAAGAGCTTTTATGTACGAGGTCGCTATATGTATATATATATATATGTAAATGAAAAATTTCCTTGTACAGCCCTAAGCTGTGTCGAATATTTTTAACCAGAGTATGGGAAAATAAACGATAGCAAAAAGCTTTTTTGTACAAGATAGGTTTTAATAGCACAAATTTTTACAATAACTAACACAAGCAGAAACAGTGTAATACTAACAAACCAAAAAGAACCGTATTTAGCGAAAATTTTGTAAAGTGGGTCTTTCGAGACCAGTTGCGCACCAGTTGGAGTGGTTTAGTGAAAGCTTTGTATTGCTGTGCAAAAATTTCGTGGTTATAGAAACCAGTTTCTTTGTTGCCTGTACAAGCCTAAGCTGTGTCGGATATTCCTTACCAGGGTAGGGGGAAATAACCGATAGCAAAGAGCTTTGATGTACGAGGTCTATATATATATAAGTGAAATTTTCCTTGTACAACCCTAGGCTGTGTCGAATATTTCTTACCAGAGTATGGGGAAATAATCGATAGCAAAAGGCTTTTCGTACAAGATAGATTTTAAACGCACAGAATTTCACAATAGCTAACACAACCGGACACCCTGTAATGATGCACAACGTATGTTTGTAGAAATATATGACCGCCCGTACTAATCGCACATATATATGTATATACAATGTAATCAGCCTATGTAAAATGCTCGCCAGCCAAATAATTGAAATAATTTAAATACAAGTATAGTGATTTTGCAAAATAATAAAACTTTATAAAAGGGAGAAATCAAACAGAAAGTGAACAATTATAAAATGAAAAATTTTACTATATGCGCGGGCCAAGTGTTAAAAAGTGAGGTTAAGTGAAAATGGTGCAATGGAAAAAATGAAAAATTCTTTACACCTTTGAAAATTTTACTTTTAAACACTTTACTTTGAAAACTTATCAAAAAAAATGTTCAAGGATCACTGGAAATGAAACTTTTAACACTTATTTTGGCATTCCCGCGCACTTTTCAAAAAAATTTTAAATTAAGCAAAACGTATATATGTACATACATATGTACATATGTATATACGTGTATCACAAACAAAAATCAACCCTTATCACTTTAATTAATTTACGCAATCACTATCACTTCTTTAATGAAATTTAAATTGAATTAACTTTTATTATTTTTTTTTTTTAAAAAGGGTAACCAGTAATTTTGAAGTGCACTGAAATTTTTTTTTTTTTACACGTACCTTTTCAATATTTGGTCACTGGAAAATAAATTTGTTTCTCATTTAACGGTTCCGAAGGACCATGTTCGAGGGAGCAGGAGACCTTGGGCTCGTCCGCCGAAATAAATGAAGATTGAAAAAAATTGAGAATTAGATTCACGTTATAAAAATATTTTATTTAATTAATTAAATATACAAAAATTTTATTAACTACAATATGAAATTGTAATGTGTATGTGTATATGTACGTGTATATATGTGTATATAAATAATTTTATTTTCAACTTACGGAAATCGTGGTGGCTGCAGACTGCTGTTCCTTGGATGATCGCAAAAGAAGTGAAAGAGCCTTCTTTTGCATAAAATTCTCTAACTCGCGAAACGGTAAAATCGAACGATTATTGTAGTTAACTGTTTGACAAAAGTAGTCAAACAGTTGCTGTTAACATAAGGTTAACAGAATGCATACTAAGGCTGGCGAAAACATTTATGTTCCTAGAGCTGCCGCAAATATTTATGTTTTGGCTCGTAGGCATAAACAAATACATAACTACTGTGCTCTTATTAAGTGGGGGGTTTGTGGGACCTCTACTTGACCCTGGATTGACTGAGTGCTACCTCAGCCTACGACAATACCCACCTCATAAATGGCGCCCGAGCAGGTACCCTCCTCCGCATATGACAGTGGAAAACCCAACACCACAACCACCAACACTGCCGGGGCGGGTTTGACGAACACACTATCAGAAACGGTAAACACACCGGGCCCTCTAGGTACAACGCTGACCACCGAATCGCTCAACTGGATCTACCTACTCAAGAGGGAGAGGCTAATCGAGGAGTGTAGGAAACACCATATCAAGTTGGAAGGCCAAACCGTAGCCGAACTGCGTCGCGTACTGAGCGCATATGTGCCAGCCAAACGCACACGAAAATCAAGCGAAGACCTGCTAAATGAGCTAGAGAGATAAGTGAATGAAGAAGAGAGGAAATCCGCTACTCTATCCCAGCCAACAAGAAAACAGATCCACGGCCCCCAGCCACACGCGGAACAAAGAGAACACGCATCACCGAAGCGAGACGAAATGAGCGACGGTGAGCTGATGAACACCGTTCGCCGCTGGGATTTGTATTTTTCGGGCGCAGAGTCGCTGCACGATTTTCTTGAGAGGATAGAGGAGCTCGCCGAATGTTACCGCATCCCCGTCGATCGGCTGCTCCCAACGCTGCCGGAACTTCTGCAGAGGAAAGCACTACAATGGTACCGCGTCCGCAAAGAACACATACACCGCTGGAACGATTTTCGGAAGGATGTGCACCATTTTTTTTTACCTAAATGTCACTTACGACATCTGGAAGATGCCATCCGACAACGCAAACAGCAAGGCTGCGAAAAGGCCAAGGACTACATCCTCGCGCTAGAAACACTAATCCGCCAGCACCCGACGATGTGTGGGGAGAATCACCTCGAACGGATCTACGACGGTCTACGCGTGGAATACCGCCTTTTCGTCAAACACAGCGAGTTTAGGACGATCGAGGAGCTCCAGGAGCTAACGGAGGAGTATGAGCTGCTAAGAGGCGAGGAAGCAAAACAGGGAAAGATGGTGGTCCACAGCCTATACCACCTGCACAGGGAGTACGACAGAAAGGAGTGCTGTTGGCGCTGCAAGGAACGCGGACACCACCGCTTCCAATGCAAGGCCTACTGGAGGAAGTTCTGCTCCCGGTGTGGCCAAGACAACATCCTCTCCAGGGACTGCCCCTGCACACCGATGACCCCAATTACCGAGAACGTATCCAGGACGCCGCCCAACGCTATTAAAGGAAACCGCAAAGAACCATACGGCCGACCAGAGAAACCGAGGGAACCACCCGCCAGCAACCCAACCGCAAAAGCACAAGTAGATGGCCATTCTATATACCAGTGGTCATCGAAGGAATGAGCGTATGTGCACTAGTGGACACTGGCGCCACCCTATCCTACGTGGACGACACCGTACGGAAACACCTGGAAAAGAACAACATTAAGGCGCGCCCCAACAAGCGAAGCATTCAGCTGGCAGACCAGACGTGCGTCTTTACCTCAAACTCCTACCCGGCAAAAATTGCGTATCAAGGACGAAAAACAGATGCAATGCTGTACGTCATCCCGAACTAGGCTGAGCAGGTAATCCTGGGAATGTACTTCCTATGGAAAAGGGGAATTATCCTTATGCTAGATGGCCAGCCGTTGGAAGCCACCGTGACCAAGAGAGCACCCGAACTAGACATGCTATGCGCCTTAACGAGCCGAGAACACTTGAGCGACGACCAGAATACGCAGCTGCGGAACTTCGTGGCACACCACCAAGAGCGGTTTGGCGAAATTACCGGACCAAGCACAGCAGCCGAGCATACGATTCTCTCCAAGCACAACCGGCCACTGAAGCAACGATACTACCCCCGCAACCCGGCCAGCAACAAGTCATCAACGAAGAGGTGGACGAGTTACTAACGGGAGGAAGAATAGAGCCGACGCGAAGCGCATACAGCTCGCCAATCGTGCTAGTCCGCAAAAAACAGGGCACTTGGAGAATGTGCATAGATTATCGTCAACTGAATGCCGCCAGCGAACCGGATGCGTATCCACTACCGCAAATTGGAGCCATCCTCGACCAGCTGAAGGAAGCGAAATTCATCTCTACTATTGACTTGAAGAACGGCTACTGGAAGATTCCGCTCGCCAAACCATCGCGACCATACACCGCATTCACAGTTCCTGGCAGGGGATTGTTCCAATGGAAAGTTATGCCATTCGGCCTACACTCTGCTCCGGCTACGTTCCAACGCGCTCTGGATTCAATACTGGGACCGGAACTCCAACCTAAAGCATTCGCCTACCTGGATGATATCATAGTCTTGGGAGACACCTTCGAGTAGCAAATGACTAAGTTGAAGGAAGTTTTCGAGCGACTCCAGAAACACAAAAATGCAGGTGAATTTCGACAAATGCAGCTTCGTCCAGCAACAACTCCAGTACCTTGGAGACATCATCAGCGCCGAAGGAATCCACACATCAAAGAACTCCGCCGCTTCCTCGGACTCGCTTCATGGTACCGCCGTTTCGTCGCCGAATTTTCCACCATCGCCGCACCGCTCAACCAATTACTGAAGAAAGGACAAGCCTGGACATGGGGAACGCCGCAAGTAAACGCCTTTCAGGTGCTCAAAGGCAGGCTCACCAATGCACCCGTACTCTGCTGCCCGACTTCGGCAAGCCATTTTTTCTACAAATCGACGCGGGCGGGGAAGGACCCGGCGTCGTGCTCTACCAAAGCCATTCCGACCAAGAGAACGTAATAGCTTATGCCAGCCGTAGCTTAACGGAACTTGAAAAACGATACTCGGCCACAGAACAGGAAGGCCTAGCCGTGCTGTGGGGAATACGAAAAATGAAACCATATCTAGAGGGATACCGTTTCACTGTTATCACTGATCACCATTCACTAAAATGGCTACATTCATTGCAAAATCCCTCAGGACGGCTGGCACGATGGGCCCTAGAGCTGCAACAATACAATTTTGATATAGAATACCGTAAGGGAGCGCAAAATGTTGTAGCCGAAGCGCTTTCCCGGTGCCCGCTGCCATCTACCGACAGGGATACACAATACACAATAGACACCGACGCGAGCGACTGGTATAGAAAAAAATCCAAACAAGTAAATCAGCAACCGCAGGCGAATCCAGACTACCAGATGATAGAGAACCGCCTTTTCCGCCACATCCCACCACAAAATCAAATATCACGAGCGCCACAATGGAAACTATGTGTCCCAACCGACAGACGAGAAGACGTCCTACGAGAAGTCCACGACGCCGCTGCTGCCGGTCATCTTGGCGCGAAGAAAACACTCAAAAGAGCGTAAGAAAATGACTACTGGCCTGGAATGTTCCGCGACGTACTTAAGCATGTACGTGAATGCATCAAGTGCGCCGAATACAAGGTTGAACAGAGACGCCCGGCAGGATTGATGGCAACGATGCAATGTTCACGGCCGTGGAAAATCGTAACCGCCGACTTCATTGGACCACTACCGCGTTCCAAATTAGGCAACACGTGCCTCCTCGTCATGGTGGACAAGTTTTCCAAGTGGGTAGAGATGATCCCAGTACGCCAAGCAACAACTGCCAGCGTTATCAAAGCGCTGAAAGAAAGGATAATATACCGATTTGGTTGCCCGAAGATCTTCCTCACTGACAATGGGAAACAGTTCGTGGGGAAACCGTTGAAATCATTCCTGAGCGACCACCGCAACGAACATAAGTTCACCGCAGCATACGCACCCCACGGGAACCCGACGGAGCGAACCAACCGGGTCATCAAAACAATGATAGCGCAGCGTTCCAAGGAAGACCACCGCACATGGGATCAAGAGATTCCCCAAATCGCGTTCGCAATTAATACAGCAAGCCACGAGTCCACGCAAGCTTCCGCGGCGGAAATAAACTTCGGACGGAACCTAACAGCACCACAACATATACGAACGGAGGGAGCAGTACCAGTGGAGCCACCTACAGTACCGATATCCATCACCAAGCTATGGGAAGAAATAAAGACCCACCTGCAAGAAGCTTCAAATCAACAGAAGAAATATTACGAATTGCGCAGAAGGCCGTAGAAGCCAAAGATAGGAGACAGAGTGATGAAACGAGATCACCCACTCTCCTCTGCAGCAAACAGCTTTGCCCAAAAACTCGAACCGAAATTGTCTGGCCTATACCTGGTGGTGGAGCACATCTCAACAAATACGGTGAAACTGGCCCACGTCGAACAACACAAACAACCGGTGCACGCGCACTTACAAGATTTGAAGCCGTGCGTATTTTAAAATACAGTACTCACGTGTTCTTATTCCTTCCAGGAAACGCAAAACGATCGACAGCATGGGCAGAAAAAACCGTCAACCAGCCCCACCAGACTCGCCAAAGCCGATCCGCCCATGGCGCCCCCCATTTGAGGCAACTCCATGGCCACCCAACAAGGCCAAAATACAACGGGTGCAAATCTTTTACGGGCCGCCGTTGGTCGACACACTGATGTCCATAAAAGAGCCACAGAGCGACGAACAAACGCTGACGGAAGCCCAAAGCAAACGCGTTCCGAACCCAAATAGAGAAGCACTTACACCAGAAAAAAAACAAAAGAAGATGGACCCAGAAACAATCTTCAGGGAGTTAAAAATAAGCCGTCGCCACAATGAACGCAGCAAAAATTGGACGTTCTCCTGGAAGGGCCACCAAGTCAGGGTGAAAGCGAAGACAAAAGACCACGTGTTGGTGACCATAGCGGGGATGAAACGCCTGATGAGCTACACCGACTGAGAAGCAGAAGGTCTCCGCTACCCCAACAAAAAAATTACCTCAGGAATCTTTCTTTTTATACATATACCCTTAGTTTTAAAGAAAATGAAATTTATTAAACCTGTAATGTTAGCATTAACTTAATTAGACATAAATGGAATAACTCTGTATATTTTTTGAAAAAAAAAATTCAATAAAACGATGCACGCATACACACCGGCAAAGCCGGCATAACGGCACACACACAACCGCTAGGCCAGGCCTGGCGTGATACTCCTCTTCCTCACAGCAGCTTTCCGTCAACCGAAGTGGGAGGGGATTGTAACGTAGCGTTACAATAGTATGACCCACACTGTAACCCATTTTCTCCTACGCCTGAGACCCCCACTGTAACCCTTTTTCACCTACGCCTGAGAGTGTACAAATATAGTACATTAACAGGTAGCCAACAGCAGCAGCTTCATACCAATGCATGCGAATAGCATCTGGCGATAACAATAATATGCACACACTACGCCAGCTCACAGTAAATGGCAAACTGAAGTACCCAATTAACGATTCAATTCTCAATCGTCATAGCAGAAGCAGTATAAAAGAGAATGAATTTGCTGTTATCACTTCATTCCTCGCAGGTTAGTCAGAGGAAGTGGTTGCTTTATTAAGCAACCCAGTCACTCCCCCTGACTAGCTGAGTTGATGGGGTGCTGCCTTGTCACTGGTCACCCCTTGCTTGCGGGGCAACGGGTTGTTGCCTTTATGGTTTTCACGCCCGTGTCCCAGCTAAGTAAGGGGGGGGGGGTAGGGCCCGCCGCCTTAGGCCTACCCCGCCCCTTCCTCTCAGCTAAGGCTCCAGCGGACCCGGTTCGGCAGCTGCGTAGCGTGGTGCCTTCGGGCCCCAGTTTCTCCTCGCAGCCTATAAAGCGGCAAGGACAGAGCTGGTGCACCGCCCCTCGGCACCTTACCTTAGTGTGCAACCACGGGGTGAGCGATGTCCAGCGAACAGGCCAATCCCACCTCCAGAGGGAAAGGGGGTGCCGCCACCGCACTGGTCACCCCTTGCTTACGGGACAACGGGTTGTCGCCTTTATGGTTTTCTCGCCCGTGTCCCAGCTAAGTAAGGGGGGGTGGGGGGGCTCGCCGCCGTTCGGCCAACAAATCCCTTCCCCTCAGTCCTGGCTCAGGCAGTAGAGCGACCCGTCGGCTAAAGGGGCTACCGCTGTGCCGTCAAGGCGCACTTCCCCTCAGCCCACGGATCGACCTACAAGGACACGGCTGGTATAACTCCGCGTCCAGCCCTGTCATCGTGCAAGCAGGGAGCGGTGGTGTCCAGCTAGCGAGCCAGCACTGGAGGCGAGTGAGCCAACCACACCACGGAGTCAGGGAACGGGTCACCCTCTCTTGCGGGGACCACGGGTTGTCGCCTTATGGCCAGTGGAGCCACCTACAGTACCGATATCCATCACCAAGCTATGGGAAGAAATAAAGACCCACCTGCAAGAAGCTTCAAATCAACAGAAGAAATATTACGAATTGCGCAGAAGGCCGTAGAAGCCAAAGATAGGAGACAGAGTGATGAAACGAGATCACCCACTCTCCTCTGCAGCAAACAGCTTTGCCCAAAAACTCGAACCGAAATTGTCTGGCCCATACCTGGTGGTGGAGCACATCTCAACAATAATTGTGGTGTGTCGCAAACTCGGCACCGGAGTGGAGGCACCACAATTGCGTTTGGGTTAAATTTAAAAAGAAAAGAAAAGGAGGCGAGAGAGATTTCTCGTTATAATAATGATTTTATTTGAAGTGAAAATTAAAATTAGTACAATAATTTACCCTTGTAATAAAATGTGGCGGGGCTCCTCGGACAGTGTTAGCTCTGGTTCGCTCAACGATCGCTGGAAAAGTAGACGGTGGCCTTGTCGAGGACAACCGTTGAACCGCGGAAAAAGTCTCGGTTTTAAAGGGAAGCTTCCCCACATAGTTGTACCGGCATGCATGTATATGTGTACGGACAACATAACCCTACTTATGTACACATATACATGCAGGTGGGCGAACTAGGAGTCGATAATATGGTGCTATTAGGGTGGCGCAAATTAATGAGAATTTAGGCGTCGGGCCTAAACATGCCGGCCCCCTTGCGATACGCAACAGCCCAGACTCCGCCCGAGCGTCCCCGACCACGATTTGTCTTAAAACTAGATTCTAAAATTAAATGGTGCGCGCCGGATGGCGCGACGGCATCCTCCTTGCCTTCGCCGTGACCTAGAGCTAGGACGATAGAAAAAAAAAAATTTATGGAAACCGTAACATATATTTCTTGCCATTTATATAAAACTTCATTTATTTCGGGAAAATACAATATACATGTATAAGCTTATCATCAGCTAACTAACTCTAAATAGCCATTGAGGTATATCAGATCGGGTGGGTCCCGGAGAGTACCCACCCGAAGATCGTGCTTTGCGCGAGCAGCGATCCGAAGGATGGTGGCAATGTGCCCGACGTCATGATTTCGGCGTAGACGTCGCCGCCTAGGACGAGGCGAATTGGGGTGGACGCATAAAAGTGGGGGTCCGCAAGACGGATGTGTTCGTAAGGAGCCGCGACGCTGGGGTCGACGTTGTACGTTGGGCTGACGCGCCTGAACTTGTGGACGCAGACTGCGTGAGTCGTCACCGTCTTACTCTGCCCATGTTTGCCTCTAAAACGAATAAAGCAGCCGGTTTCGCCGTCGGCGTTGGTTGTCTCGCGCCAGCCTGCGGTCGATCGTTGTGCGGGGGGAACATGCGTCTATGAGTGCACGAATGAGGTGCAGACGCCCTCCGGCTTCCACCTTCACGATCGCAGTCGGCGCCAGAGCAGCCATGGGCCGAAGAGTTGGGCCGGCTGAGGCGCGAGCCGGAATGACCCCGTTCCGGAAGGAACCGTGTTGGGGTAGCTGGCGCGGCCGAGTGGCCAGTCTACCGTCTCGATGGTCTTCCGTCACGTGTCGTATCTCATGTAGCTGGCGCGGCCGAGGGGCCAGTCTACGATCGCGCGTTGGTCGATGTGCTTGCGTTCGTTGTTGCGTAGGTGGGCGGAACGGCCGTGATTCCGCTCCACTTTTTCCTCGTCGCTCGTGTGCTAATAGGGGTCGGAATGGCCGTGGGTCCGATCCCCTAGTGTCGGAATTTACTATATGGGAGCCCGCTCCACTCCCGGATGGCAGTTGTGGTTCTTCTGCAAAGGCCGACTCGGACGCGTGGAGAGACAGCGCCTCATCCATCATCCCGTCGTCCACCTCTTCCATCGTAGGCATCTGCTCATAACCTTCTCCCTCTTCTTCCATGACTAGCTGGTACCAGCTCTTCGGCGGCTCTGGCTCGGACGACAAGTCCTCCATGGAAAGGTGCAGCGTGGTATGATGATTGCTACCACATCTTCGGCACCTTCCTTTGCTAGTGCAGTCTTTGGCACGATGTACCATTGAAAGGCAGTTTTGGCAGTACTTGGCCTTTATAATTTCGCGCAGTCGTTGCAGCGGCTACTTCGCGCGGTAGATCGGGCATGACCTGATTGGGTGTTTCGCGTCGCATAAGTGGCACGGCTTTGGGTAACGAGCGGCCTGGCGCTCAGTCCTCCTTCTTAGCGAAGCGTAACGAGTCATTCTATTGAGAGTATGGAAGAAAATAAAGGAAACTCGTTGAGTTGTTATGACTGTGTCACGCTTTCGGTGGCGAGTAAGCCCCAATTCTATTATCGGCGCTTTTGAAATTTCGCGCGTGAGCAGGGTGAAAACAATTCTAAAAGCCTACGAGAATATATTCATCTCGCGTACGTTATGTGCGTTGCTTCTTTCCCCGCACGTTATGTGCCTGGGTCATTAGTGCCTTATTCTGTTTAATTTTGTGTCATCCGGTAGCGCTTCAGCTAGTCAGGCATACTAGTGCTGCAGAAAAATTGACATTTAAGTTGCTTGGTACTCACATTTTGGTACCGAACCGGGTAGAGAGTGTATCATGTGGGATGTTGCGAGTTATTGTTATTTGTGTTGTTGGTGCTAAAAAACCGACAACTTTCCTGCCCGCCACAAAACAAAAGTGTTTGGACGGCAAAATTGTATGCTATATAAAGAACAAATATAAAATCTTCGTTTTGGACGAGGCGAAAAATTTGTCGAATGACCCATTCTTTTGTATTGCCCTTCGATTATTTGTTCAGCTTTTCACAATTGCGCTTGTAGTTCTGTTTTATTGATGGTTTTTACTAAAAGGTACGGTTCCCGAAGTGTATTTGGCTCCGATACCGATTTGCCAGAAACGGGTTTTTGGGTACCCGTTTGCATCTTCTTATGCATCCCTAATACAATGTACATTTAAAACTCGGCATATATATGTACATACGTTGGTACAAGTATATGGGCAGTCAGTGCACGGACTTTACCGCATTTCATTTTCTACTACTTTTACGACCTCTGCTACCAAAACTAAGATTCTACCAATATTTCAGTATTTTCGCGCCGAAAACGTATACTGCATTGCAGTATTGAATTGCCGAGCCCACCAACTAATCTTAGGAGGGGATACTGATTAAAGCAGTCAATTTTGAAAAACTTTGTGAACAACTTTAAACAAGAAGTAAATTTTTGATGAGATAAATAGCCCTTTTTGTTTGAATAATTTGAAGAAAAAAAGTTTTACGCAAACGATAACATGCCGAAATCGGTTATTTTGTGGCAGTATTTTTGGTATTTTGGAATATGGTTGTGGTAGTGAGACGTTTTGGTATGTTTTGTCTGTGTATTTCAGGAAATAATGAGTATCCTAAGGCCTAAGCTGTGTATGTACAAATTTACATGGATTTTGTCTTGTGTACATGTTTTTACAAGTGTTGATTCCCTGACATTCGCTTTATTTGCTTGACAATAAATGATGAATAATTCATGATAATTCAGTAACAATTATTGTTTTGCACGCAAATAAACTACCAATTCCTACTGCTATTCACATTCCTTTTATAAAAAGTCCGCGCACTGGTATATGTATACCAGACAAAAAAAAAAATATGAACATTCCTACGCACAAATGTACATTTCTCTGAATTGAAGCAAACGGTAAACGGATCGTTCGATTCATGGCGCCGTTTGTTTCATTCTTTTCGTTTTACGCGTAGTGGAGTAAGGTGCTTGGGATCATGGCGAACAAATAGTAAGTATAATTTATTACATGATAATTTAATATATTCTTTTTGATAATTAATTAATTTTTTCTTTCTTTTCAGGTTACTTGCATGGATGGTGGTGACGGTCCTGCACGTTGGCCTGGGCACCAGGATTGATTGGGTTTTCCTCGTTTTTTTGTTTTTTAAGTTACCGGCATTGCAAAGGGGTGCTCCAACTGCGGCGTCGGCCGCGCCGTCAGTTGTCACACCTTTGCGATGCCCATTGATGCAGGCACTAATGGATTTTCCCTTTGCAGGTTTTGGTGCGGAACATCCTGGCCTGGGGCGTAAGGCTTTACAAATAAAGGGATTAACTAATAGCGATCCACCACCCTCGCAATCACCAGCTGAGCCATCGACACTCACACCACAAATTCAACCAATTTCTGCACCGCGCGTCCGTCAACGAACATCAACCTCTCGCTCATTTAAAATTGAATCAGTTGATGATTCGGGAAATGATAATAAACAGACTCCGATTGTTATACAAACGAATGCAGACATTGTCCGGCGTTTAATGGTATTCGTTGTGGCATTAATGGATGCATCCACATCACCTTTTGCCAGTGCCTTCCCCGTACTACCTAACAATGTTACGGGTAAACAAAAAATTGGCTACCAGGCGAGATTGCCTTCGAAAATATTTAGTTGGATATGCCATATCAAATGTATTTCTCGATGACACGGGTCATCACTCCCTCCTTCCCTTGGTTCCGCTAGCACCCGGTGTATCTGCCGATTTTCTCGCATTCACGGCAATGGTCAAAAAGTGCGCTTTGAAAGAGGGGAGACATTTTCAAATGTCAGCGGTTCTTGGGAATATTCTGCGCTCGCTTTAATTGATTCACTTTTTCTGAAGCTCGGAAATTATTTTCACAAGTTTAAGTGAATTACGATAAAGATGAGAACCTTAAAAGTCTCTGACAGCTAACGTGTCGAGTGACGAATTTTTGCAATAAAGATCGTGAGAAATTTGCTTACGCTTTTTATTGGTGCGAAACAACACCGACCAAGGGCGGTGCTCATACTGACCTTGTATATTTGTATGTAGCCCCTCGCAAGCACAGCTGCCGTCCATCGGACATAATGGATTTGGATTTTATTAATTTGAATAGGCTATCCGATACAGAAAAGCGGCGCATATGCGAAAATTGAATTATGAGAAATTCAAATCATTGGTGCGCATGCATCTTTCCTTCGCGCTGGATTTAAACACGGATGACTGTGATTTACCATGTCATGAAATCGAATATGAAGAGGAAGGCAAGCTGAAGAAATGGAGTCGTTTGCCTAAAAGGCAAAAACATGCCGCTGCCACGGGCTGTACAAGCTCATCATCGAAGGGGTCAATAAGCGCAGCCGATAGTCCTGTTGAAACACTGCATCAACAAATTAATGCCGGGTTTTTGATGCACCTAGAGGAAATATAGCATTTTAATGCAAGAAAAAAATCTCATGCAGGAGGGCCTATTTCGGAAGCCGGGATCGGCTTCTAGGCAAAACGGGCTACGGCAACATATACAAAATGACAAACCACTCGATTTGAAAGGTGATGGCTATTCGGCACACGATTGTGCACTGGATTTAAAGGTTATCTAGCCGATTTGTCGGAGCCATTTCTTACCAACGCACACTATTCAGCGCATCAGCAAATAGCACCACTTTGCCTAGGCTCCGGCTCTTGCAGTAGCAGCAGTACAGGGACGTTAACACGTCCTCCAAATCCGGAACGTAGCAAACGTAAACAACCCTTACTTAGTTCAGTCCAATTGGTAATGTTGTTGCCTGACGATAATCGACAATTACTAACATATCATTGAAATTTTACATGCTGTAGCTGCGTATGAAATAAAATGACACCAGAAAATTTAGCTACCATATTCGCACCACCTCTTATGAAGGAATAGGAGGACCGGATACCAGCGGAAAAAGGTATGAGTTCACAATCAGAAAGCACCAAGAGTTCCGTCCCTTTGAAGTAGGATATGTTATGAGGAATTAAAGGTATGACTTATAATATAGTGTACATATAAAGAAGTTTGTGCCATAATATGAGCATTACAAATCCCCTATTAGATGGTTGTGTCGGTAATATAAACAAATCCAAAAACAGGCAAAATATTGGTAATATAGCAATGGACGGAGGCCAATATGATGGAAAGGTAGATGTTAACGTCTGTTGCATGACTTATGCGTACACGAGCCGCATCGAGTGGATACTGATGAGTTGGATTGACGGTCAGTAATTTTTTTTGTGTTTATTTTTCCTTTTTACATTACTTTGTATTGTGACTAATAGGAATGCAATGCTTCGTAAACGCTTTGCCTTAACTCCATTATACCCCCCTTCAGGTAACAGCAGTTGGTCATCTGCGCTTGTTCATCAACAGGTTATTAAATACTATTTGCTATTTTTAATATTGTTGTTATTGCTGCTTTTGTTTTGTTGTGCTGATTCTGTATTCTACAC
The DNA here is from genome assembly GCF_040869045.1 of Eurosta solidaginis. Lineage (NCBI taxonomy): Eukaryota > Metazoa > Arthropoda > Insecta > Diptera > Tephritidae > Eurosta > Eurosta solidaginis. The sequence goes on along the minus strand of NC_090324.1, from coordinate 38,029,350 downwards.
TCTACATAAATGCCGCCTATTGTTGCGCTTGTATTTTGGCTTGCATTTGTGCCAACATCTCTTGCATACGTCTCAGTTCAGCTTCCTTTTCTTGTAATATTCGATCCTTCTCTGTAATTACACTGTTTGCAACAATTTGCGTTGGCACCATGGAATCACGTTCAATTTTCATGCCATTCTCCTTGCGCGACTTGCCCAAACGCTCGGAACGATAATTTTCATAATGTACTTCTTGTGTGACTTCTTGCAGATCCTGCGTGTGTGTGATTAACATGGTCCGCAGCTTAATGAAGTCACAATGATCGGGATTTTCCACTTCCACCACACCCCATGGATACAGGCGTCCACGCACTTTCTTGCCCTTTACTTCAAGCAGTGTATACGATTGTCCACAATATTACGCCGATTTAAGCCGCTCTCATCTCGCAAAAAGCGTTCATATTGTTCGTCAATATACTCGAGTATGGCGCTAAAACTATCCGAGTTATCGATGGCATCACCAAAGCCGGGTGTATCCACAACTGTTAAACGCAACTTTACGCCACGTTCTTCAATCTCAACTGTAGATACCTCTAATTTTAGTGTTTGTTTTTCTTTTTCAATGGCGTCTGGTATTACGCGCTCTGGATATAAATCTGTTAGGAACAAAATATTCACCAGTGTCGATTTCCCCAGTCCCGATTCACCGACCACCATCAATGTGAATTCGAAACCCTTTTTTACCGATTTGCGATGCACCTGATTCGGTAAATTAGCAAAACCGACATAACCAGGCGTTTCAATACTCGAAAACGATTTTGTGTCTGACATTTTGTTTGTCTTCGCTTTATCCTTGACTGGGTGTTCGGCAATGCAACAGCAGCAATTTTCAATAAATATGGCTTATAAAAAGGTTTTTGCTGCTTTACTTTGGACTAAATTTTAAGATATTTTATTTATGCAAAATAAAAGAAAAAAGAACGAACGGAAGGAGCCAGTACGAGTTATTATAAATTGAATCGTGCTGATTCAACAAGCACTCTAAAACAACAACAACCAATCTTCAAATATGCTGCGTTGTGGCTTCTGCAACAAAATGACGTACACTTCAACGTCGAGCAGTAAGAAGAAAAGGACCACGACCAAAATTTACGTGGAAGAGCTGTTGATTCTGTATTTTACGATGTTACTACTGATGTTTCAGACCGCACTGCATTCTTTTACTGCATTTGACTTTAGTTTCTTTTCCAATTTCCTTTATTTTTTCTAACTACTCTTATTTACCACTTTCACAATTGATGTTTATTCTAGCTTTCTGATTGAAATGTATACACATCCAAGGTGTGCGTGTTAAAAATTTATAATTAGTGCATATGTTTAACACAAACAATTATTTATTGCACATGAATTGTAGCGACAGCGTGTTGCTAATAGAGCAAAAATTTATCACACGAAACAATGAATCAAGTCTAATTTATAAATAGAGTAAAGAGATGATGGGCGCGTATAGTACACAAAGTTATGCCGGAAATTGCACTTTGGAAACTCTTGTTCAAAATTTAGCTCTTTGAAAATACAAATTTAGACGGTTTTAAATCTTTAGTTACTGGTCTAATATATTTTTACTAATCAGAATATAAATTTAACTGTTTCTGTTAACGAGTTCAAAATCCAATTTAATTTCTTTAAAAAGATTTGTGCAGATATGAGTCCTGTAAGAGTCATAAATGACTCATATGTCGCATAAGCATATCAGGCGAATATCGCGCATAGAAAAACTATTTTTGATCTGCTAAATGTTAAAAGTAAACGCTCCGATTCAGGCATGTTATATCATGGTGCCAATTATTTGATAGGAGACTTTTCTTTTAACTCACATATGACCCCAGCAATTTTTAAAATATGTGTTTCTGCTTTTTGTAATAACCTTTTGTAATTATGTGGAATTTCATAAATGTTATATGTATCCCCTATAATTTCTAAGCTATTTTTCAAGTTTTCTAAACAAGAAGTTTGAATTTAGTCCCCGTACACTGTGAATTCTTCATATTTAGTCATGTTTTGAAGCAAAATTAGAGCAAGTAACGGTTCAATTACGCCAAGATTTTTTGTACATAAGGCCATGCTAAATCATCTAATTAGGATAAGACGCGATCAATTCCTTTTACGAGTAAAATGCCGTTCTTGACCTTCTAAATGCGGATACATAAATAACGGAAGTATTTATTTATAAGGAGTTCTGTGGCAGACCGTGAGTCTGCATTAGGGCTCTGGTGTCCTCGCTCGGGGTGAGCGAGTGAATTTAGGGTTTGACTCCAGCAAATTTTCTGAAAGTTTAAAATTTTAATGGGCCGGAGCATGCCTCCGTTTTCTGTGGCAGATCGGTTCGCCCTTCTGCGGTCGGCTTTTCTGTTGTCCTCGTTATGGGATAACGAGTGAATTGGGGTTGGTTCTTGAAAATTGTAAATAAAATAGGCCGAAGGCCTTTATGTTCTTTGGCAGATAGCGGGTCTGCGTTAGGTTATTGGTTGGCCTCGTTCCGGGTGAACGAGGGCTGGGGTTGATTTTTGGAAAATGTAAAGACGAGGTTGATTTTTATTGATTTTTTTTTTAAAGGAGGTATGTGGAAGAACGGAGGGATTGTTAAGAGGAGCTCGTAGTCCTCTCACAGTCTGTCTCCATGGGAAGAAGGATCAGTTTGACCAAAGGTCGTCTGACTTGACCCTTCTCGGTTATGAGGTCGACTACACGTACTCGGTTATCTTCGCCGGGGTGTACGTTGACGACTCTACCTAACCTCCATTCGTTGGGAGATAAATTGTCCTCTTTGAGGACAGCGAGATCTCCCACTTTTATATTTTCCTTGGGATGCTTCCACTTCACTCGTTTTTGGAGTTCGGATAAATATTCGGTTTTCCATCGCCGGTAGAAGGTTTGATGGAGGGCCTTGAGCTTCTGCCATCTATTTAGCATGGAGAAAGGGCTTTCGTTCGCATCCGGTTCTGGCGGCGCCAGAAGATGGCTGCCGGTGAGGAAATGTCCTGGGGTTAGTGGCTCCAGGCCCGTTGGGTCATTGGACGCCGGGCTGAGAGACCGTGAATTTAGGTATGCCTCGATCCGGCACAGAAGGGTTTGGAACTCCTCCATGGTATATTTATGGAGAGAAGCGACCTTTTTGAAGTGGCTTTTGAAGCTCTTCACTCCCGCTTCCCACAGGCCGCCCATATGCGGAGCGCCGGCGGGAATAAAATGCCAAGTTAATGCTTGATGGCTATACTTGGAGACTGTTTTGTCTCGGCTTTCTGCCAGGAAGGCTTTGAATTCCGATCGTAGAGATCGGGAAGCTGCGACAAAGTTCGTACCATTGTCGGAGTAGATCTTTTTTGGACATCCTCTTCTCGCGATAAAACGCGAAAAGGCTGCAAGGAAGCATGGGGTGCTCAGGTCACTAGTGGTCTCTAGGTGGATGGCCTTAGTGGAGAAACAAACAAATAGGCATACGTAGCCTTTGGACAGTCGACATCCCCTACTGCGGTAGCTTTTTATGTCGAAAGGCCCCGCGAAATCTACCCCGGTATTGGTGAACGCGCGAGTAAAAGTAGTACGTTCGCAGGGAAGGGTACCCATAAGTTGGGACTGCGCCTGCTTCCTGTGAATAATGCAGGTTTTGTAATTATGGATGATGGCTCTGATCATTGTCTTGACATTCGGAATCCAATACTGGGTTCGAATAAGGCGGAACATGAGCTGGTTCTCGCCATGAAGGGAATCATGATGAATCATCATGACTGCAAGGTGAGACAGCCTGCAATTGTAAGGCAAGATGATCGGATGCCGCTCGTTGAATGACATGTCTTTTGAAGCCCCTAGACGCCCTCCTGTTCTGATAATGTCGTCTTTGTCGATGTATGTGTTGAGTGACAGGATTTCACTCTTCCGATCAATAGGTTCCCTATTCTTTAATTTTAAATATTCGGTACCGTAAACTTGTTTCTGGCAGATTGGTATTAATGCTTGAGTCGTTGCCTTAATCTCATCGGCTGAGATTATGCACGACTTTTCTTGGAACACTGCTTTGGTTTTAGGATGCGTTCTTTTATAGAATCTCCTAACATAAGATAAGACTTTCAAAGCTCGTGGCAAATCTGAAAATCGTTCAAGAATATCTGTATGATCTACCCTTGTCGTGGCATATGATTGTGCCTCTTTTCCTCAACGGACGTGTTGTAATCGGCATCTTGTGCTGGCCAGTGAGAATTGTCTTCTTGTAGCCAAGAAGGACCCTGCCACCACAACGAATTGTTGACCAAATCTGACGCTAGTAGTCCTCTGCTCCCTAAGTCCCCTGGGTTAGATTCCGAGTCAACGTGAAGCCAGTCCTTATTACCGACCATATCGAGGATCTTGGTGATTCGATGTGCGACGAAGGTTGACCAAGTACAGGGCGGCTTGCGTATCCATGCGAGTACGATGGTTGAATCCGTCCAGAGGTGAACTTTTACTGGTCCCAAATGAATATTTTGGAATATTGATTCCATCATTTCTGCGAGAAGCACGGCGCCGCAGAGTTCTAAGCGTGGTAGCGAGATGGTTTTCACTGGAGCTACTCTGGTTTTTGCTAAGAGTAAGTGTATGAAAACCTGATCGTCTCTTTTTACGCGCATATATATGGCTGCAGCATATGCTTTCTCGGAAGCGTCACAGAAACCGTGGATTTCTATTTCGCCTTCCGGGGAAAAATTTACCCACCGCGGTATCCGTATGTTATCGATTTCGCCATAGTGTTGGGTGAAGTTTTTCCACCGTTCTAATGTATTTGGTGAGACAGGCTCATCCCATCCGGTGCCTTCTAACCAAATATTCTGCATTAATATTTTCGCCACTATGACCATTGGGGCGAGCCACCCTAATGGGTCGAACAGCTTGGCGATGGCTGACAATATTTCTCGCTTTGTTAGTTTTTCTGGATTCTCCAGTGGTCCTGCTTTAAAATAAAAGAGATCGGAGTGGGCATTCCATCTTATGCCCAATGCCTTCACGGTGCTGGTGTCTTCGAACGCCAGAAAGTCTTCGCTTAGTCGATCAGTTTTCGGGATGTCTTTTAGAACTGCCTCCGAGTTTGATGTCCATTTCCGAAGTGGAAAACCAGCTGACTGTAGTACCTGTCCTATTTTATCCCTTGCCTTAATGGTCGATGCGATGGTGTGTCCTCCCGCTAATACGTCGTATACATACATTCATTCTCGCAGGATGCTCGATGCTGTTGGATGGGAATGTTCCACATCGTCAGCTAGCTGTAGAAGCGTTCTGATGGCCAGGTATGGAGCGCAGTTAACCCCGAACGTTACAGTCTTTAACTCGTAGAGGCCTATTGGGTTACTAATGTCCTTTCGGAAAACAATCCTCTGAAATTTGGTATGGTTGGCATCCATCCAAATTTGCCTATACATTTTCTCTATATCGCTATTAAAGACATATCGATAGAGTCTCCAACGTAGAATAAGAATTGGGAGATCTGCTTGTAGTATTGGACCAGGGAGGAGAATGTCGTTTAGGCTGGTGCCATTAGCCGTCGGGCTTGAGGCATTGAAAACGACTCGGACTTTCGTCGTTATACTTTCTGCTTTGACAACGGCGTGGTGTTTTGTTTAATCTGCCGCGACGACACTACTGATTTTTTCCATATGTCCAAGCGTCTCGTATTCTGAGAGTACCCTAATATATTCTTTCCCTAAGTCCGGATTTTTTATTAACCGGGACTCGTTTCGATAATATTGTGAGAATGCGCGCTTAAGGGATCCTCCTAAACTCAACTCTTCTGAGTAGCCTTGCTTGAATGGGAGGGATACTACATACCTCCCATCTTTGTTTCTTCTTGTTGTTTCTTTATACAGCTGTTCGCAATATGCGTCATCTGCATTAATGCTTTTGCCTTTTGGCAAATTTTCTAATTCCCAGAATGCTTTTAGTTGGTTGTCCAGCGCGACTTCGTTGTAAAACGACACTATGTTCTTTGTTGGATTCGGCGCTTCAATACGACCGGTGAGTATCCAACCGAACACTGTCTCTTGGGCCAGAAGTGTATTTAGTACATTCTTTTTTAGACCGCTTAGTATAATTTGGGGATATATGTCTCCACCAAGTATGAGGTCTACATCTTCATTGACGTAGAACCTCTTGTCTGCCAAAACTAAGTCTGGGAATGCCTGCATAGTCATCGTTTCGATATGGCAGGAGGGCAGATTCCCAGTTAGTTTGGCTAAAATTAGAACAAGAGTAGTCTAGCTAAAGCATGGGTCCACTGGTGAACGTAGCTCGATGGTGGATGCCTCTTTCACTTGAGCAGATACTGCGTTGGTGATGCCTGAGACTTGGGCATGCATTTTCCCTGCCGGAAAATTGATTCTGCGTTTTAGTCGTTCTGTCATGAAAGAGCATTCAGACCCTGAATCAATTAGTGCCCGCGCGGAGAAGTCGGTACCATTATAATGAATGTGTACGCGAGCAGTTCCTAATAGCACGCCTGTGCTGGAATGAGCATGACAGGAATTTACATTCTGGTTCGCAGAAGTATTTGGTTGCCCCGATTCCTGTCTCCTTTGTGCTTGTGCTGAAGTTGACGGGATATTATCCGCGTCTTTAAATGGATTGCGCCTCGTAGTTTGCTGAACTGTATCCGCATGCAGGAGCGTGGTGACGAGAGTGGCATTTGGCGCAGTTGTACGAACTGGTGCACCTCGTCACTGTGTGTCCTGGGGATAAACAGTTCAGGCATCCCCCCGTGGATTTGATGAAGTTGATTCTCTCCACTGGGGTCAGATCACAGAATCGGGGACAATTCCGTAACCTGTGTTCAACTTTGCACATTTTGCAAAAAACCCTTGATGTTGATTTTGAGGTAGCTTTTGATACCTTCGTTTGGAAGGCACCAAGTCTTTTTATGGGGGTTTCGGTTGTATGCCGAGTATTTGCTGGCTTTTGTCCCTTTTGGGCGTTAGTTCCGGTGAAGCTAGACACTGTTTCCAGTGTCTGAAACCTATTTGATAGAAATTTGTCCATATCTTCCCATTTAGATATGTCCATTTTATGGTCTATGCTTTGTTCCCATAGAGCCAGGGTACTTTCCGGTAACTTTGTCGAACACAAATAAGTTAGTATTGCATCCCAATTGGATGTGTCGATTTTGTGACACTTGAGGGACGATAGACAATTGTTTATATCGCTATGTAATTTCTTTAACGCGCTCCCACACTCACTCTCTACCTTCTTTAAATTAAAAAGAATTTGTAATTGCGTGTTGACTAATATACGCTTGTTTTCATATCTTTCGCAGAGGTTTTTCCAGGCCATATCGAACCCATCATTTGTTAGAGGGCATTTTTTTACAATATCCTTGGCCTCGCCCTGTGTCTTGTTGTTCAGATGGAACAGTTTTTCCACCCCCTGTAGGTCGGAATTATTTATGTATATGGCCGTAAACAGGTCGCGAAAGGTTGGCCATGATAAATAGTCACCTTTGAAAATCTCCGTGTCGCAAGGAGGGAGGCGGATCTTATGCCCGCGAGGTGCGGCTGGGGGTGCTTGCTCAGAGATAGCGCTGTTTTCTACTTTTTTAAATTTCTCTGCCTCAGCAGATATTGTGGATAAGCATCGCATATATATTGCGTAGGTAGACATATGTTTTTTCCGGATGGCCAACACATCATTTGCGTCGACATCTTCTGATCCCATCAGTGAGTCAAACACAGACTTAACCTTCTTCCATAAGGCACGCAACTCTTCTTGCTGTATCGCAAGAGTGTGCTTATTATGACTTTCCTCTGGAATAAGGCTGTACTGCTGTTCAAACTCTGAGATTAACTCAGCTGATCGGATATAATTTTCCATTTTCTCAACAAATTATCCCTACCAAACTAAAAACAAATTAGTCCTTTTAACAAAAAATGGAGACAATGTTTTAAAAGATCGCTTTTATTTAGTTATTTCAGACTTGGCCGACTCGTCTGATATTTTTTTTTTTCAAGAGAAGAATAGGCAATGGTGTAACCTACTCGCCAACCGCACGCAAATTATATATATATGTATATATTGATCTGGCTATTAAATTATAAGGGTCAGACTTGGCCGATTCGTCTGGTTTTCCCACGATAAAAGTAAAACACAACAATGTGGCTTACTCGCCACCCGCACGTAAAATTATATGTATGTATGTATCGGTGTGTGTATTAATTTATTTGCAGATTATTTTGTGCCGTAAGACAGGTAGCAGGGGGAGCAACTCCAATGCGTATTGTGCGAAGCAAAGGGGGGCCACTCGCCACTTGAGCGTTCAATTTTATTATAAAAATACGTGCGCGCGTTGATATAAAAACTCGACGAAAAGTGTAAAAAATTTTATAAAACTCTTGTGCGAAAAGCGACTGTGTGACAAAAATTTATCGAATTAGTGCAAATTAAAGTGAAACAAAGGAAGAATGTAAAATTGCCACAATCGAAATGGCGTGAGAATTTTTTATATGGAGGTGAGGTTATGTGTACCTCTTCCCTGTGCTGTGTCTGGAGAGCCTTACCGCTAGTGGGGGACAGACCAGATAGTCACAAGGAATTTAAGACAACGTTAATGAGCCGCGTTTGCACTTAATTTTATTTTTCAACACTAATAAATTGTTCACACTTTTCGCGGTTAATCACAGTCACTACGCGTTTGGCACTTGGAATATATATTTTTTGATGGTTTTTAACCAAAAAAAATGTGGCAAGAAATATATAAACTTACGTTGCTGCTGCGTGAAGTAGTGTCTGTTGTGGTGTTGCTGCGGTAAATTGCCTAGATGTGTAATGCCACAAGAAATTAAAAAATACCACCACGATAACTTGCACCAGGAGTGTACCACCAAGCGTGTATATCACCAATAAAAATGTTGAGTATTATCACGAAAGAAAAACTGGTATCACCTCTGCAGTGTATGAATGTTCGCTTAATTTGGTGCGTATTACCAAGATGATCCAAAAATATCACCAAGAAATGCGTATGATGAGTTAAATTTATTGGACGTGGACTGTATCAGTGTATTGGCGTTGGTTCCTTTTTCGGGGAGAAGGACCATGAACAATTGTGGTGTGTCGCAAACTCGGCAACGGAGTGGAGGCACCACAATTGCGTTTGGGTTAAATTTAAAAAGAAAAGAAAAGGAGGCGAGAGAGATTTCTCGTTATAATAATGATTTTATTTGAAGTGAAAATTAAAATTAGTACAATAATTTACCTTTGTAATAAAATGTGGCGGGGCTCCTCGGACAGTGTTAGCTCTGGTTCGCTCAACGATCGCTGGAAAAGTAGACGGTTCCCTTGTCGAGGACAACCGTTGAACCGCGGAAAATGTCTCCGGTTTTAAGGGGAAGCTTCCCCACATAGTTGTACCGGCATGCATGTATATGTGTACGGACAACATAACCCTACCTATGTACACATATACATGCAGGTGGGCGAACTAGGCGTCGATAATATGGTGCTATTAGGGTGGCGCAAATTAATGAGAATTAAGCGTCGGGCCTAAACAGTGAAACTGGCCCACGTCGAACAACACAAACAACCGGTGCACGCGCACTTACAAGATTTGAAGCCGTGCGAATTTTAAAATACAGTACTCACGTGTTCTTATTCCTTCCAGGAAACGCAAAACGATCGACAGCATGGGCAGAAAAAACCGTCAACCAGCCCCACCAGACTCGCCAAAGCCGATCCGCCCATGGCACTGATGTCCATAAAAGAGCCACAGAGCGACGAACAAACGCCGACGGAAGCCGAAACCAAACGCGCTCCGAACCCAAATAGAGAAGCACTTACACCAGAAAAGAAGATGGACCCAGAAACAAGCTTCAGGGAGTTAAAAATAAGCCGTCGCCACAATGAACGCAGCAAAAATTGGACGTTCTCCTGGAAAGGCCAACAAGTCAGGGTGAAAGCGAAGACAAAAGACCACGTGTTGGTGACCATAGCGGGGATGAAACGCCTGATGAGATACACCGACTGAGAAGCAGCAGCCAAGGAGAAAAGCAGGATAAACCTAGGATTAAGCACTGAATTTATTTATTTGAAATTAATATATTATTATATTATTGTTATTATATTAGGAACAAAGTTGAAGTACTATATATATAAACCAAAAAAAAAAAAAAAAATGATGAATGAAAAAATGAAGAGGGAATTTTTTTTTCTGCCATAGGCACACATTAAAGGGGTCTCCGCCACCCCAACAAAAAAATTACCTCAGGAATCTTTCTTTTTATACATATACCCATAGTTTTAAAGAAAATGAAATTTATTAAACCTGTAATGTTAGCATTAACTTAATTAGACATAAATGGAATAACTCTGTATATTTTTTGAAAAAAAAAATTCAATAAAACGATGCACGCATACACACCGGCAAAGCCGGCATAACGGCACACACACAACCGCTAGGCCAGGCCTGGCGTGATACTCCTCTTCCTCACAGCAGCTTTCCGTCAACCGAAGTGGGAGGGGATTGTAACGTAGCGTTACAATAGTATGACCCACACTGTAACCCATTTTCTCCTACGCCTGAGACCCCCACTGTAACCCTTTTTCACCTACGCCTGAGAGTGTACAAATATAGTACATTAACAGGTAGCCAACAGCAGCAGCTACATACCAATGCATGCGAATAGCATCTGGCGATAACAATAATATGCACACACTACGCCAGCTCACAGTAAATGGCAAACTGAAGTACCCAATTAACGATTCAATTCTCAATCGTCATAGCAGAAGCAGTATAAAAGAGAATGAATTTGCTGTTATCACTTCATTCCTCGCAGGTTAGTCAGAGGAAGTGGTTGCTTTATTAAGCAACCCAGTCACTCCCCCTGACTAGCTGAGTTGATGGGGTGCTGCCTTGGCACTGGTCACCCCTTGCTTGCGGGGCAACGGGTTGTTGCCTTTATGGTTTTCACGCCCGTGTCCCAGCTAAGTAAGGGGGGGGGGGGTAGGGCCCGCCGCCTTAGGCCTACCCCGCCCCTTCCTCTCAGCTAAGGCTCCAGCCGACCCGGTTCGGCAGCTGCGTAGCGTGGTGCCTTCGGGCCCCAGTTTCTCCTCGCAGCCTATAAACCGGCAAGGACAGAGCTGGTGCACCGCCCCTCGGCACCTTACCTTAGTGTGCAACCACGGGGTGAGCGATGTCCAGCGAACAGGCCAATCCCACCTCCAGAGGGAAAGGGGGTGCCGCCACCGCACTGGTCACCCCTTGCTTACGGGACAACGGGTTGTCGCCTTTATGGTTTTCTCGCCCCTGTCCCAGCTAAGTAAGGGGGGGTGGGGGGGCTCGCCGCCGTTCGGCCAACAAATCCCTTCCCCTCAGTCCTGGCTCAGGCAGTAGAGCGACCCGTCGGCTAAAGGGGCTACCGCTGTGCCGTCAAGGCGCACTTCCCCTCAGCCCACGGATCGACCTACAAGGACACGGCTGGTATAACTCCGCGTCCAGCCCTGTCATCGTGCAAGCAGGGAGCGGTGGTGTCCAGCTAGCGAGCCAGCACTGGAGGCGAGTGAGCCAACCACACCACGGAGTCAGGGAACGGGTCACCCTCTCTTGCGGGGACCACGGGTTGTCGCCTTATGGCCAGTGGAGCCACCTACAGTACCGATATCCATCACCAAGCTATGGGAAGAAATAAAGACCCACCTGCAAGAAGCTTCAAATCAACAGAAGAAATATTACGAATTGCGCAGGAGGCCGTAGAAGCCAAAGATAGGAGACAGAGTGATGAAACGAGATCACCCACTCTCCTCTGCAGCAAACAGCTTTGCCCAAAAACTCGAACCGAAATTGTCTGGCCCATACCTGGTGGTGGAGCACATCTCAACAATAATTGTGGTGTGTCGCAAACTCGGCAACGGAGTGGAGGCACCACAATTGCGTTTGGGTTAAATTTAAAAAGAAAAGAAAAGGAGGCGAGAGAGATTTCTCGTTATAATAATGATTTTATTTGAAGTGAAAATTAAAATTAGTACAATAATTTACCTTTGTAATAAAATGTGGCGGGGCTCCTCGGACAGTGTTAGCTCTGGTTCGCTCAACGATCGCTGGAAAAGTAGACGGTGGCCTTGTCGAGGACAACCGTTGAACCGCGGAAAAAGTCTCGGTTTTAAGGGGAAGCTTCCCCATATAGTTGTACCGGCATGCATGTATATGTGTACGGACAACATAACTCTACCTATGTACACATATACATGCAGGTGGGCGAACTAGGCGTCGATAATATGGTGCTATTAGGGTGGCGCAAATTAATGAGAATTTAGGCGTCGGGCCTAAACATGCCGGCCCCCTTGCGATACGCAACAGCCCAGACTCCGCCCGAGCGTCCCCGACCACGATTTGTCTTAAAACTAGATTCTAAAATTAAATGGTGCGCGCCGGATGGCGCGACGGCATCCTCCTTGCCTTCGCCGTGACCTAGAGCTAGGACGATAGAAAAAAAAATTTATGGAAACCGTAACATATATTTCTTGCCATTTATATAAAACTTCATTTATTTCGGGAAAATACAATATACATGTATAAGCTTATCATCAGCTAACTAACTCTAAATAGCCATTGAGGTATATCAGATCGGGTGGGTCCCGGAGAGTACCCACCCGAAGATCGTGCTTTGCGCGAGCAGCGATCCGAAGGATGGTGGCAATGTGTCCGACGTCATGATTTCGGCGTAGACGTCGCCGCCTAGGACGAGGCGAATTGGGGTGGACGCATAAAAGTGGGGGTCCGCAAGACGGATGTGCTCGTAAGGAGCCGCGACGCTGGGGTCGACGTTGTACGTTGGGCTGACGCGCCTGAACTCGTGGACGCAGACTGCGTGAGTCGTCACCGTCTTACTCTGCCCATGTTTGCCTCTAAAACGAATAAAACAGCCGGTTTCGCCGTCGGCGTTGGTTGTCGGCAGTGCTAACTCTCGCGCCAGCCTGCGGTCGATCGTTGTGCGGGGGGAGCATGCATCTATGAGTGCACGAATGAGGTGCAGACGCCCTCCGGCTTCCACCTTCACGATCGCAGTCGGCGCCAGAGCAGCCATGGGCCGAAGAGTCGGGCCGGCTGAGGCGCGGGCCGGAATGACCCCGTTCCGGAAGGAACTGTGTTGGGGTAGCTTGCGCGGCCGAGTGGCCAGTCCACCGTCTCGATGGTCTTCCTTCACGTGTCGTATCTCATGTAGCTGGCGCGGCCGAGGGGCCAGTCTACGATCGCGCGTTGGTCGATGTGCTTGCGTTCGTTGTTGCGTAGGTGGGCGGAACGGCCGTGATTCCGCTCCACTTTTTCCTCGTCGCTCGTGTGCTAATAGGGGTCGGAACGGCCGTGGGTCCGATCCCCTAGTGTCGGAATTTACTATATGGGAGCCCGCTCCACTCCCGGATGGCAGTTGTGGTTCTTCTGCAAAGGCCGACTCGGACGCGTGGAGAGACAGCGCCTCATCCATCATCCCGTCGTCCACCTCTTCCATCGTAGGCATCTGCTCATAACCTTCTCCCTCTTCTTCCATGACTAGCTGGTACCAGCTCTTCGGCGGCTCTGGCTCGGACGACAAGTCCTCCATGGAAAGGTGCAGCGTAGTATGATGATTGCTACCACATCTTCGGCACCTTCCTTTGCTAGTGCAGTCTTTGGCACGATGTACCATTGAAAGGCAGTTTTGGCAGTACTTGGCCTTTATAATTTCGCGCAGTCGTTGCAGCGGCGACTTCGCGCGGTAGGTCGGGCATGACCTGATTGGGTGTTTCGCGTGGCATAAGTGGCACGGCTTTGGGTAATGAGCGGCCTGGCGCTCAGTCCTCCTTCTTAGCGAAGCGTAACGAGTCATTCTATTGAGAGTATGGAAGAAAATAAAGGAAACTCGTTGAGTTGTTATGACTGTGTCACGCTTTCGGTGGCGAGTAAGCCCCAATTCTATTATCGGCGCTTTTGAAATTTCGCGCGTGAGCAGGGTGAAAACAATTCTAAAAGCCTACGAGAATATATTCATCTCGCGTACGTTATGTGCGTTGCTTCTTTCCCCGCACGTTATGTGCCTGGGTCATTAGTGCCTTATTCTGTTTAATTTTGTGTCATCCGGAGCGCTTCAGCTAGTCAGGCATACTAGTGCTGCAGAAAAATTGACATTTAAGTTGCTTGGTACTCACATTTTGGTACCGAACCGGGTAGAGAGTGTATCATGTGGGATGTTGCGAGTTATTGTTATTTGTGTTGTTGGTGCTAAAAAACCGACAACTTTCCTGCCCGCCACAAAACAAAAGTGTTTGGACGGCAAAATTGTATGCTATATAAAGAACAAATATAAAATCTTCGTTTTGGACGAGGCGAAAAATTTGTCGGATGACCCATTCTTTTGTATTGCCCTTCGATTATTTGTTCAGCTTTTCACAATTGCGCTTGTAGTTCTGTTTTATTGATGGTTTTTACTAAAAGGTACGGTTCCCGAAGTGTATTTGGCTCCGATACCGATTTGCCAGAAACGGGTTTTTGGGTACCCGTTTGCATCTTCTTATGCATCCCTAATACAATGTACATTTAAAACTCGGCATATATATGTACATACGTTGGTACAAGTATATGGGCAGTCAGTGCACGGACTTTACCGCATTTCATTTTCTACTACTTTTACGACCTCTGCTACCAAAACTAAGATTCTACCAATATTTCAGTATTTTCGCGCCGAAAACGTATACTGCATTGCAGTATTGAATTGCCGAGCCCACCAACTAATCTTAGGAGGGGATACTGATTAAAGCAGTCAATTTTGAAAAACTTTGTGAACAACTTTAAACAAGAAGTAAATTTTTGATGAGATAAATAGCCCTTTTTGTTTGAATAATTTGAAGAAAAAAAGTTTTACGCAAACGATAACATGCCGAAATCGGTTATTTTGTGGCAGTATTTTTGGTGATTTGGAATATGGTTGTGGTAGTGAGACGTTTTGGTATGTTTTGTCTGTGTATTTCAGGAAATAATGAGTATCCTAAGGCCTAAGCTGTGTATGTACAAATTTACATGGATTTTGTCTTGTGTACATGTTTTTACAAGTGTTGATTCCCTGACATTCGCTTTATTTGCTTGACAATAAATGATGAATAATTCATGATAATTCAGTAACAATTATTGTTTTGCACGCAAATAAACTACCAATTCCTACTGCTATTTTCATTTCTCGTTTACCAACATTCCTTTTATAAAAAGTCCGCGCACTGGTATATGTATACCAGACAAAAAAAAAAATATGAACATTCCTACGCACAAATGTACATTTCTCTGAATTGAAGCAAACGGTAAACGGATCGTTCGATTCATGGCGCCGTTTGTTTCATTCTTTTCGTTTTACGCGTAGTGGAGTAAGGTGCTTGGGATCATGGCGAACAAATAGTAAGTATAATTTACTACATGATAATTTAATATATTCTTTTTGATAATTAATTAATTTTTTCTTTCTTTTCAGGTTACTTGTATGGATGGTGGTGACGGTCCTGCACGTTGGCCTGGGCACAAGGATTGATTGGGTTTTCCTCGTTTTTTTGTTTTTTAAGTTACCGGCATTGCAAAGGGGTGCTCCAACTGCGGCGTCGGCCGCGCCGTCAGTTGTCACACCTTTGCGATGCCCATTGATGCAGGCACTAATGGATTTTCCCTTTGCAGGTTTTGGTGCGGAACATCCTGGCCTGGGGCGTAAGGCTTTACCAATAAAGGGATTAACTGATAGCGATCCACCACCCTCGCAATCACCAGCTGAGCCATCGACACTCACACCACAAATTCAACCAATTTCTGCACCGCGCGTCCGTCAACGAACATCAACCTCTCGCTCATTTAAAATTGAATCAGTTGATGATTCGGGAAATGATAATAAACAGACTCCGATTGTTATACAAACGAATGCAGACATTGTCCGGCGTTTAATGGTATTCGTTGTGGCATTAATGGAGGCATCCACATCACCCTTTGCCAGTGCCTTCCCCGTACTACCTAACAATGTTACGGGTAAACAAAAAATTGGCTAATTTGTGTACGGTCGACCCCACGAACCATTCTGCTACGCTGCTACCAGGCGAGATTGCCTTCGAAAATATTTAGTTGGATATGCCATATCAAATATATTTCTCGATGACACGGGTCATCACTCCCTCCTTCCCTTGGTTCCGCTAGCACCCGGTGTATCTGCCGATTTTCTCGCATTCACGGCAATGGTCAAAAAGTGCGCTTTGAAAGAGGGGAGACATTTTCAAATGTCAGCGGTTCTTGGGAATATTCTGCGCTCGCTTTAATTGATTCACTTTTTCTGAAGCTCGGAAATTATTTTCACAAGTTTAAGTGAATTACGATAAAGATGAGAACCTTAAAAGTCTCTGACAGCTAACGTGTCGAGTGACGAATTTTTGCAATAAAGATCGTGAGAAATTTGCTTACGCTTTTTATTGGTGCGAAACAACACCGACCAAGGGCGGTGCTCATACTGAAGTTGTATATTTGTATGTAGCCCCTCGCAAGCACAGCTGCCGTCCATCGGACATAATGGATTTGGATTTTATTAATTTGAATAGGCTATCCGATACAGAAAAGCGGCGCATATGCGAAAATTGAATTATGAGAAATTCAAATCATTGGTGCGCATGCATCTTTCCTTCGCGCTGGATTTAAACACGGATGACTGTGATTTACCATGTCATGAAATCGAATAAGAAGAGGAAGGCAAGCTGAAGAAATGGAGTCGTTTGCCTAAAAGGCAAAAACATGCCGCTGCCACGGGCTGTGCAAGCTCATCATCGAAGGGGTCAATAAGCGCAGACGATAGTCCTGTTGAAGCACCTAGAGGAAATAAAGCATTTTAATGCAAGAAAAAAATCTCATGCAGGAGGGCCTATTTCGGAAGCCGGGATCGGCTTCTAGGCAAAACGGGCTACGGCAACATATACAAAATGACAAACCACTCGATTTGGAAGGTGGTGGCTATTCGGCACACGATTGTGCACTGGATTTAAAGGTTATCTAGCCGATTTGTCGGAGCCATTTCTTACCAACGCACACTATTCAGCGCATCAGCAAATAGCACCACTTTGCCTAGGCTCCGGCTCTTGCAGTAGCAGCAGTACAGGAACGTTAACACGTCCTCCAAATCCGGAACGTAGCAAACGTAAACAACCCTTACTTAGTTCAGTCCAATTGGTAATGTTGTTGCCTGACGATAATCGACAATTACTAACATATCATTGAAATTTTACATGCTGTAGCTGCGTATGAAATAAAATGACACCAGAAAATTTAGCTACCATATTCGCACCACCTCTTATGAAGGAATAGGAGGACCGGATACCAGCGGAAAAAGGTATGAGTTCACAATCAGAAAGCACCAAGAGTTCCGTCCCTTTGAAGTAGGATATGTTATGAGGAATTAAAGGTATGACTTATAATATAGTGTACATATAAAGAAGTTTGTGCCATAATATGAGCATTACAAATCCCCTATTAGATGGTTGTGTCGGTAATATAAACAAATCCAAAAACAGGCAAAATATTGGTAATATAGCAATGGACGGAGGCCAATATGATGGAAAGGTAGATGTTAACGTCTGTTGCATGACTTATGCGTACACGAGCCGCATCGAGTGGATACTGATGAGTTGGATTGACGGTGAGTAATTTTTTTTGTGTTTATTTTTCCTTTTTACATAACTTTGTAATAATTGTTATTGTGACTAATAGGAATGCAATGCTTCGTAAACGCTTTGCCTTAACTCCATTATACCCCCCTTCAGTTAACAGCAGTTGGTCATCTGCGCTTGTTCATCAACAGGTTATTAAATACTATTTGCTATTTTTAATATTGTTGTTATTGCTGCTTTTGTTTTGTTGTGCTGATTCTGTATTCTACACTCTACATAAATGCCGCCTATTGTTGCGCTTGTATTTTGGCTTGCATTTGTGCCAACATCTCTTGCATACGTCTCAGTTCAGCTTCCTTTTCTTGTAATATTCGATCCTTCTCTGTAATGACACTGTTTGCAACAATTTGCGTTGGCACCATGGAATCACGTTCAATTTTCATGCCATTCTCCTTGCGCGACTTGCCGAAACGCTCGGAACGATAATTTTCATAATGTACTTCTTGTGTGACTTCTTGCAGATCCTGCGTGTGTGTGATTAACATGGTCCGCAGCTTAATGAAGTCACAATGATCGGGATTTTCCACTTCCACCACACCCCATGGATACATGCGTCCACGCACTTTCTTGCCCTTTACTTCAAGCAGTGTATACGATTATCCACAATATTACGCCGATTTAAGCCGCTCTCATCTCGCAAAAAGCGTTCATATTGTTCGTCAATATACTCGAGTATGGCGCTAAAACTATCCGAGTTATCGATGGCATCACCAAAGCCGGGTGTATCCACAACTGTTAAACGCAACTTTACGCCACGTTCTTCAATCTCAACTGTAGATGCCTCTAATTTTACTGTAATGGCATCTGGTATTACGCGCTCTGGATATAAATCTGTTAGGAACAAAATATTCACCAGTGTCGATTTCCCCAGTCCCGATTCACCGACCACCATCAATGTGAATTCGAAACCCTTTTTTACCGATTTGCGATGCACCTGATTCGGTAAATTAGCAAAACCGACATAACCAGGCGTTTCAATACTCGAAAACGATTTTGTGTCTGACATTTTGTTTGTCTTCGCTTTATCCTTGACTGGGTGTTCGGCAATGCAACAGCAGCAATTTTCAATAAATATGGCTTATAAAAAGGTTTTTGCTGCTTTACTTTGGACTAAATGTTAAGATATTTTATTTATGCAAAATAAAAGAAAAAAGAACGAACGGAAGGAGCCAGTATGAGTTATTATAAATTGAATCGTGCTGATTCAACAAGCACTCTAAAACAACAACAACCAATCTTCAAATATGCTGCGTTGTGGCTTCTGCAACAAAATGACGTACACTTCAACGTCGAGCAGTAAGAAGAAAAGGACCACGACCAAAATTTACGTGGAAGAGCTGTTGATTCTGTATTTTACGATGTTACTACTGATGTTTCAGACCGCACTGCATTCTTTTACTGCATTTGACTTTAGTTTCTTTTCCAATTTCCTTTATTTTTTCTAACTACTCTTATTTACCACTTTCACAATTGATGTTTATTCTAGCTTTCTGATTGAAATGTATACACATCCAAGGTGTGCGTGTTAAAAATTTATAATTAGTGCATATGTTTAACACAAACAATTATTTATTGCACATGAATTGTAGCGACAGCGTGTTGCTAATAGAGCAAAAATTTATCACACGAAACAATGAATCAAGTCTAATTTATAAATAGAGTAAAGAGATGATGGGCGCGTATAGTACACAAAGTTATGCCGGAAATTGCACTTTGGAAACTCTTGTTCAAAATTTAGCTCTTTGAAAATACAAATTTAGACGGTTTTAAATCTTTAGTTACTGGTCTAATATATTTTTACTAATCAGAATATAAATTTAACTGTTTCTGTTAACGAGTTCAAAATCCAATTTAATTTCTTTAAAAAGATTTGTGCAGATATGAGTCCTGTAAGAGTCATAAATGACTCATATGTCGCATAAGCATATCAGGCGAATATCGCGCATAGAAAAACTATTTTTGATCTGCTAAATGTTAAAAGTAAACGCTCCGATTCAGGCATGTTATATCATGGTGCCAATTATTTGATAGGAGACTTTTCTTTTAACTCACATATGACTCCAGCAATTTTTAAAATATGTGTTTCTGCTTTTTGTAATAACCTTTTGTAATTATGTGGAATTTCATAAATGTTATATGTATCCCCTATAATTTCTAAGCTATTTTTCAAGTTTTCTAAACAAGAAGTTTGAATTTAGTCCCCGTACACTGTGATTCTTCATATTTAGTCATGTTTTGAAGCAAAATTAGAGCAAGTAACGGTTCAATTACGCCAAGATTTTTTGTACATAAGGCCATGCTAAATCATCTAATTAGGATAAGACGCGATCAATTCCTTTTACGAGTAAAATGCCGTTCTTGACCTTCTAAATTCGGATACATAAATAACGGAAGTATTTATTTATAAGGAGTTCTGTGGCAGACCGTGAGTCTGCATTAGGGCTCTGGTGTCCTCGCTCGGGGTGAGCGAGTGAATTTAGGGTTTGACTCCAGCAAATTTTCTGAAAGTTTAAAATTTTAATGGGCCGGAGAATGCCTCCGTTTTCTGTGGCAGATCGGTTCGCCCTTCTGCGGTCGGCTTTTCTGTTGTCCTCGTTATGGGATAACGAGTGAATTGGGGTTGGTTCTTGAAAATTGTAAATAAAATAGGCCGAAGGCCTTTATGTTCTTTGGCAGATAGCGGGTCTGCGTTAGGTTATTGGTTGGCCTCGTTCCGGGTGAACAAGGGCTGGGGTTGATTTTTGGAAAATGTAAAGACGAGGTTGATTTTTATTGATTTTTTTTTTTTAAAGGAGGTATGTGGAAGAACGGAGGGATTGTTAAGAGGAGCTCGTAGTCCTCTCACAGTCTGTCTCCATGGGAAGAAGGATCAGTTTGGCCAAAGGTCGTCTGACTTGACCCTTCTCGGTTATGAGGTCGACTACACGTATTCGGTTATCTTCGCCGGGGTGTACGTTGACGACTCTACCTAACCTCCATTCGTTGGGAGATAAATTGTCCTCTTTGAGGACAGCGAGATCTCCCACTTTTATATTTTCCTTGGGATGCTTCCACTTCACTCGTTTTTGGAGTTCGGATAAATATTCGGTTTTCCATCGCCGGTAGAAGGTTTGATGGAGGGCCTTGAGCTTCTGCCATCTATTTAGCATGGAGGCAGGGCTTTCGTTCGCATCCGGTTCTGGCGGCGCCAGAAGATGGCTGCCGGTGAGGAAATGTCCTGGGGTTAGTGGCTCCAGGTCCGTTGGGTCATTGGACGCCGGGCTGAGAGGCCGTGAATTTAGGTATGCCTCGATCCGGCACAGAAGGGTTTGGAACTCCTCCATGGTATATTTATGGAGAGAAGCGACCTTTTTGAAGTGGCTTTTGAAGCTCTTCACTCCCGCTTCCCACAGGCCGCCCATATGCGGAGCGCCGGCGGGAATAAAATGCCAAGTTAATGCTTGATGGCTATACTTGGAGACTGTTTTGTCTCGGCTTTCTGCCAGGAAGGCTTTGAATTCCGATCGTAGAGATCGGGAAGCTGCGACAAAGTGCGTACCATTGTCGGAGTAGATCTTTTTTGGACATCCTCTTCTCGCGATAAAACGCGAAAAGGCTGCGAGGAAGCATGGGGTGCTCAGGTCACTAGTGGTCTCTAGGTGGATGGCCTTAGTGGAGAAACAAACAAATAGGCATACGTAGCCTTTGGACAGTCGACATCCCCTACTGCGGTAGCTTTTTATGTCGAAAGGCCCCGCGAAATCTACCCCGGTATTGGTGAACGCGCGAGTAAAAGTAGTACGTTCGCAGGGAAGGGTACCCATAAGTTGGGACTGCGCCTGCTTCCTGTGAATAATGCAGGTTTTGTAATTATGGATGATGGCTCTGATCATTGTCTTGACATTCGGAATCCAATACTGGGTTCGAATAAGGCGGAACATGAGCTGGTTCTCGCCATGAAGGGAATCATGATGAATCATCATGACTGCAAGGTGAGACAGCCTGCAATTGTAAGGCAAGATGATCGGATGCCGCTCGTTGAATGACATGTCTTTTGAAGCCCCTAGACGCCCTCCTGTTCTGATAATGTCGTCTTTGTCGATGTATGTGTTGAGTGACAGGATTTCACTCTTCCGATCAATAGGTTCCCTATTCTTTAATTTTAAATATTCGGTACCGTAAACTTGTTTCTGGCAGATTGGTATTAATGCTTGAGTCGTTGCCTTAATCTCATCGGCTGAGATTATGCACGACTTTTCTTGGAACACTGCTTTGGTTTTAGGATGCGTTCTTTTATAGAATCTCCTAACATAAGATAAGACTTTCAAAGCTCGTGGCAAATCTGAAAATCGTTCAAGAATATCTGTATGATCTACCCTTGTCGTGGCATATGATTGTGCCTCTTTTCCTCAACGGACGTGTTGTAATCGGCATCTTGTGCTGGCCAGTGAGAATTGTCTTCTTGTAGCCAAGAAGGACCCTGCCACCACAACGAATTGTTGACCAAATCTGACGCTAGTAGTCCTCTGCTCCCTAAGTCCCCTGGGTTAGATTCCGAGTCAACGTGAAGCCAGTCCTTATTACCGACCATATCGAGGATCTTGGTGATTCGATGTGCGACGAAGGTTGACCAAGTACAGGGCGGCTTGTGTATCCATGCGAGTACGATGGTTGAATCCGTCCAGAGGTGAACTTTTACTGGTCCCAAATGAATATTTTGGAATATTGATTCCATCATTTCTGCGAGAAGCACGGCGCCGCAGAGTTCTAAGCGTGGTAGCGAGATGGTTTTCACTGGAGCTACTCTGGTTTTTGCTAAGAGTAAGTGTATGAAAACCTGATCGTCTCTTTTTACGCGCATATATATGGCTGCAGCATATGCTTTCTCGGAAGCGTCACAGAAACCGTGGATTTCTATTTCGCCTTCCGGGGAAAAATTTACCCACCGCGGTATCCGTATGTTATCGATTTCGCCATAGTGTTGGGTGAAGTTTTTCCACCGTTCTAATGTATTTGGTGAGACAGGCTCATCCCATCCGGTGCCTTCTAACCAAATATTCTGCATTAATATTTTCGCCACTATGACCATTGGGGCGAGCCACCCTAATGGGTCGAACAGCTTGGCGATGGCTGACAATATTTCTCGCTTAGTTAGTTTTTCTGGATTCTCCAGTGGTCCTGCTTTAAAATAAAAGAGATCGGAATGGGCATTCCATCTTATGCCCAATGCCTTCACGGTGCTGGTGTCTTCGAACGCCAGAAAGTCTTCGCTTAGTCGATCAGTTTTCGGGATGTCTTTTAGAACTGCCTCCGAGTTTGATGTCCATTTCCGAAGTGGAAAACCAGCTGACTGTAGTACCTGTCCTATTTCATCCCTTGCCTTAATGGTCGATGCGATGGTGTGTCCTCCCGCTAATACGTCGTCTACATACATGCATTCTCGCAGGATGCTCGATGCTGTTGGATGGGAATGTTCCACATCGTCAGCTAGCTGTAGAAGCGTTCTGATGGCCAGGTATGGAGCGCAGTTAACCCCGAACGTTACAGTCTTTAACTCGTAGAGGCCTATTGGGTTACTAATGTCCTTTCGGAAAACAATCCTCTGAAATTTGGTATGGTTGGCATCCATCCAAATTTGCCTATACATTTTCTCTATATCGCTATTAAAGACATATCGATAGAGTCTCCAACGTAGAATAAGAATTGGGAGATCTGCTTGTAGTATTGGACCAGGGAGGAGAATGTCGTTTAGGCTGGTGCCATTAGCCGTCGGGCTTGAGGCATTGAAAACGACTCGGACTTTCGTCGTTATACTTTCTGCTTTGACAACGGCGTGGTGTTTTGTTTAATCTGCCGCGACGACACTGCTGATTTTTTCCATATGTCCAAGCGTCTCGTATTCTGAGAGTACCCTAATATATTCTTTCCCTAAGTCCGGATTTTTTATTAACCGGGACTCGTTTCGATAATATTGTGAGAATGCGCGCTTAAGGGATCCTCCTAAACTCAACTCTTCTGAGTAGCCTTGCTTGAATGGGAGGGATACTACATACCTCCCATCTTTGTTTCTTCTTGTTGTTTCTTTATACAGCTGTTCGCAATATGCGTCATCTGCATTAATGCTTTTGCCTTTTGGCAAATTTTCTAACTCCCAGAATGCTTTTAGTTGGTTGTCCAGCGCGACTTCGTTGTAAAACGACACTATGTTCTTTGTTGGATTCGGCGCTTCAATACGACCGGTGAGTATCCAACCGAACACTGTCTCTTGGGCCAGAAGTGTATTTAGTACATTCTTTTTTAGACCGCTTAGTATAATTTGGGGATATATGTCTCCACCAAGTATGAGGTCTACATCTTCATTGACGTAGAACCTCTTGTCTGCCAAAACTAAGTCTGGGAATGCCTGCATAGTCATCGTTTCGATATGGCAGGAGGGCAGATTCCCAGTTAGTTTGGCTAAAATTAGAACAAGAGTAGTCTAGCTAAAGCATGGGTCCACTGGTGAACGTAGCTCGATGGTGGATGCCTCTTTCACTTGAGCAGATACTGCGTTGGTGATGCCTGAGACTTGGGCATGCATTTTCCCTGCCGGAAAATTGATTCTGCGTTTTAGTCGTTCTGTCATGAAAGAGCATTCAGACCCTGAATCAATTAGTGCCCGCGCGGAGAAGTCGGTACCATTATAATGAATGTGTACGCGAGCAGTTCCTAATAGCACGCCTGTGCTGGAATGAGCATGACAGGAATTTACATTCTGGTTCGCAGAAGTATTTGGTTGCCCCGATTCCTGTCTCCTTTGTGCTTGTGCTGAAGTTGACGGGATATTATCCGCGTCTTTAAATGGATTGCGCCTCGTAGTTTGCTGAACTGTATCCGCATGCAGGAGCGTGTGGTGACGAGAGTGGCATTTGGCGCAGTTGTACGAACTGGTGCACCTCGTCACTGTGTGTCCTGGGGATAAACAGTTCAGGCATCCCCCCGTGGATTTGATGAAGTTGATTCTCTCCACTGGGGTCAGATCACAGAATCGGGGACAATTCCGTAACCTGTGTTCAACTTTGCACATTTTGCAAAAAACCCTTGATGTTGATTTTGAGGTAGCTTTTGATACCTTCGTTTGGAAGGCACCAAGTCTTTTTATGGGGGTTTCGGTTGTATGCCGAGTATTTGCTGGCTTTTGTCCCTTTTGGGCGTTAGTTCCGGTGAAGCTAGACACTGTTTCCAGTGTCTGAAACCTATTTGATAGAAATTTGTCCATATCTTCCCATTTAGATATGTCCATTTTATGGTCTATGCTTTGTTCCCATAGAGCCAGGGTACTTTCCGGTAACTTTGTCGAACACAAATAAGTTAGTATTGCATCCCAATTGGATGTGTCGATTTTGTGACACTTGAGGGACGATAGACAATTGTTTATATCGCTATGTAATTTCTTTAACGCGCTCCCACACTCACTCTCTACCTTCTTTAAATTAAAAAGAATTTGTAATTGCGTGTTGACTAATATACGCTTGTTTTCATATCTTTCGCAGAGGTTTTTCCAGGCCATATCGAACCCATCATTTGTTAGAGGGCATTTTTTTACAATATCCTTGGCCTCGCCCTGTGTCTTGTTGTTCAGATGGAACAGTTTTTCCACCCCCTGTAGGTCGGAATTATTTATGTATATGGCCGTAAACAGGTCGCGAAAGGTTGGCCATGATAAATAGTCACCTTTGAAAATCTCCGTGTCGCAAGGAGGGAGGCGGATCTTATGCCCGCGAGGTGCGGCTGGGGGTGCTTGCTCAGAGATAGCGCTGTTTTCTACTTTTTTAAATTTCTCTGCCTCAGCAGATATTGTGGATAAGCATCGCATATATATTGCGTAGGTAGACATATGTTTTTTCCGGATGGCCAACACATCATTTGCGTCGACATCTTCTGATCCCATCAGTGAGTCAAACACAGACTTAACCTTCTTCCATAAGGCACGCAACTCTTCTTGCTGTATCGCAAGAGTGTGCTTATTATGACTTTCCTCTGGAATAAGGCTGTACTGCTGTTCAAACTCTGAGATTAACTCAGCTGATCGGATATAATTTTCCATTTTCTCAACAAATTATCCCTACCAAACTAAAAACAAATTAATCCTTTTAACAAAAAATGGAGACAATGTTTTAAAAGATCGCTTTTATTTAGTTATTTCAGACTTGGCCGACTCGTCTGATATTTTTTTTTTTCAAGAGAAGAATAGGCAATGGTGTAACCTACTCGCCAACCGCACGCAAATTATATATATATGTATATATTGATCTGGCTATTAAATTATAAGGGTCAGACTTGGCCGATTCGTCTGGTTTTCCCACGATAAAAGTAAAACACAACAATGTGGCTTACTCGCCACCCGCACGTAAAATTATATGTATGTATGTATCGGTGTGTGTATTAATTTATTTGCAGATTATTTTGTGCCGTAAGACAGGTAGCAGGGGGAGCAACTCCAATGCGTATTGTGCGAAGCAAAGGGGGGCCACTCGCCACTTGAGCGTTCAATTTTATTATAAAAATACGTGCGCGCGTTGATATAAAAACTCGACGAAAAGTGTAAACAATTTTATAAAACTCTTGTGCGAAAAGCGACTGTGTGACAAAAATTTATCGAATTAGTGCAAATTAAAGTGAAACAAAGGAAGAATGTAAAATTGCCACAATCGAAATGGCGTGAGAATTTTTTATATGGAGGTGAGGTTATGTGTACCTCTTCCCTGTGCTGTGTCTGGAGAGCCTTACCGCTGGTGGGGGGACAGACCAGATAGTTACAAGGAATTTAAGACAACGTTAATGAGCCGCGTTTGCACTTAATTTTATTTTTCAACACTAATAAATTGTTCACACTTTTCCCGGTTAATCACAGTCACTACGCGTTTGGCACTTGGAATATATATTTTTTGATGGTTTTTAACCAAAAAAAATGTGGCAAGAAATATATAAACTTACGTTGCTGCTGCGTGAAGTAGTGTCTGTTGTGGTGTTGCTGCGGTAAATTGCCTAGATGTGTAATGCCACCAGAAATTAAAAAATACCACCACGATAACTTGCACCAGGAGTGTACCACCAAGCGTGTATATCACCAATAAAAATGTTGAGTATTATCACGAAAGAAAAACTGGTATCACCTCTGCAGTGTATGAATGTTCGCTTAATTTGGCGCGTATTACCAAGATGATCCAAAAATATCACCAAGAAATGCGTATGAAGAGTTAAATTTATTGGACGTGGACTGTATCAGTGTATTGGCGTTGGTTCCTTTTTCGGGGGGAAGGACCATGAACAATTGTGGTGTGTCGCAAACTCGGCAACGGAGTGGAGGCACCACAATTGCGTTTGGGTTAAATTTAAAAAGAAAAGAAAAGGAGGCGAGAGAGATTTCTCGTTATAATAATGATTTTATTTGAAGTGAAAATTAAAATTAGTACAATAATTTACCTTTGTAATAAAATGTGGCGGGGCTCCTCGGACAGTGTTAGCTCTGGTTCGCTCAACGATCGCTGGAAAAGTAGACGGTTGCCTTGTCGAGGACAACCGTTGAACCGCGGAAAATGTCTCCGGTTTTAAGGGGAAGCTTCCCCACATAGTTGTACCGGCATGCATGTATATGTGTACGGACAACATAACCCTACCTATGTACACATATACATGCAGGTGGGCGAACTAGGCGTCGATAATATGGTGCTATTAGGGTGGCGCAAATTAATGAGAATTTAGGCGTCGGGCCTAAACAGTGAAACTGGCCCACGTCGAACAACACAAACAACCGGTGCACGCGCACTTACAAGATTTGAAGCCGTGCGAATTTTAAAATACAGTACTCACGTGTTCTTATTCCTTCCAGGAAACGCAAAACGATCGACAGCATGGGCAGAAAAAACCGTCAACCAGCCCCACCAGACTCGGCAAAGCCGATCCGCCCGTGGCACTGATGTCCATAAAAGAGCCACAGAGCGACGAACAAACGCCGACGGAAGCCGAAACCAAACGCGCTCCGAACCCAAATAGAGAAGCACTTACACCAGAAAAAAAACGAAAGAAGATGGACCCAGAAACAAGCTTCAGGGAGTTAAAAATAAGCCGTCGCCACAATGAACGCAGCAAAAATGGACGTTCTCCTGGAAAGGCCAACAAGTCAGGGTGAAAGCGAAGACAAAAGACCACGTGTTGGTGACCATAGCGGGGATGAAACGCCTGATGAGATACACCGACTGAGAAGCAGCAGCCAAGGAGAAAAGCAGGATAAAACTAGGATTAAGCACTGAATTTATTTATTTGAAATTAATACATTATTATATTATTGTTATTATATTAGTAACAAAGTTGAAGTACTATATATATAAACCAAAAAAAAAAAAAAATGATGAATGAAAAAATGAAGAGGGAATTTTTTTTTCTGCCATAGGCACACATTAAAGGGGTCTCCGCCACCCCAACAAAAAAATTACCTCAGGAATCTTTCTTTTTATACATATACCCTTAGTTTTAAAGAAAATGAAATTTATTAAACCTGTAATGTTAGCATTAACTTAATTAGACATAAATGGAATAACTCTGTATATTTTTGAAAAAAAAAATTCAATAAAACGATGCACGCATACACACCTGCAAAGCCGGCATAACGGCACACACACAACCGCTAGGCCAGGCCTGGCGTGATACTCCTCTTCCTCACAGCAGCTTTCCGTCAACCGAAGTGGGAGGGGGACTGTAATGTAGCGTTACAATAGTATGACCCCCACTGTAACCATTTTTCTCCTACGCCTGAGACCCCCACTGTAACCCTTTTTCACCTACGCCTGAGAGTGTACAAATATAGTACATTAACAGGTAGCCAACAGCAGCAGCTACATACCAATGCATGCGAATAGCATCTGGCGATAACAATAATATGCACACACTACGCCAACTCACAGTAAATGGCAAACTGAAGTACCCAATTAGCGGGTCAATTCTCAATCGTCATAGCAGAAGCAGTATACAAGAGAATGAGTTTGCTGTTATCACTTCATTCCTCGCAGGTTAGCCAGAGGAAGCGGTTGCTTTATTAAGCAACCCAGTCACTCCCCCTGACTAGCTGAGTTGATGGGGTGCTGCCTTGGCACTGGTTACCCCTTGCTTGCGGGGCAACGGGTTGTCGCCTTTATGGTTTTCACGCCCGTGTCCCAGCTAAGTAAGGGGGGGCGCCGCCTTAGGGCTACCCCGCCCCTTCCTCTCAGCTAAGGCTCCAGCCGACCCGGTTCGGCAGCTGCGTAGCGTGGTGCCTTCGGGCCACAGTTTCTCCTCGCAGCCTATGAACCGGCAAGGACAGAGCTGGTGCACCGCCCCTCGGCACCTTACCTTAGTGTGCAACCACGGGGTGAGCGATGTCCAGCGAACAGGCCAATCCCACCTCCAGAGGGAAAGGGGGTGCCGCCACCGCACTGGTCACCCCTTGCTTACGGGACAACGGGTTGTCGCCTTTATGGTTTTCACGCCCGTGTCCCAGCTAAGTAAGGGGGGGGGGCGCCGCCTTAGGGCTACCCCGCCCCTTCCTCTCAGCTAAGGCTCCAGCCGACCCGGTTCGGCAGCTGCGTAGCGTGGTGCCTTCGGGCCCCAGTTTCTCCTCGCAGCCTATAAACCGGCAAGGACAGAGCTGGTGCACCGCCCCTCGGCACCTTACCTTAGTGTGCAACCACGGGGTGAGCGATGTCCAGCGAACAGGCCAATCCCACCTCCAGAGGGAAAGGGGGTGCCGCCACCGCACTGGTCACCCCTTGCTTACGGGACAACGGGTTGTCGCCTTTATGGTTTTCTCGCCCGTGTCCCAGCTAAGTAAGGGGGGGGGGGGACTCGCCGCCGTTCGGCCAACAGATCCCTTCCCCTCAGTCCTGGCTCAGGCAATAGAGCGACCCGTCGGCTAAAGGGGCTACCGCTGTGCCGTCAAGGCGCACTTCCCCTCAGCCCACGGATCGACCTACAAGGATCCGGCTGGTACAGTTCCGCGTCCAGCCCTGTCATCGTGCAAGCAGGGAGGCGGTGGTGTCCAGCTAGCGAGCCAGCACTGGAGGCGAGTGAGCCAACCACACCACGGAGTCAGGGAACGGGTCACCCTCTCTTGCGGGGACCACGGGTTGTCGCCTTATGGGTTTCTCGCCCGTGTCCCAGCTAAGGGGGGGGGGGGAGTCGCCGCCTTATGACCACCCGGCCCTTTTCCCCTCCGCCGCGGCTCCGGCCGTCGACCAGTCCAGCAGCTAAAGAGGCTACCGCTGTGCCGTAAGGTGTACTCCCCCTCAGCCAATGGATCGGCCTTCGGATTTACGGCTGGTACAACTCCGCGTCCAGCCCTGCATTCGTGCGGGCATGGAGGCGGTGGTGTCCAGCTGGCGGACCGGTATTAACCATAACTCTTTTATTCAATCCTCGCAGGTCCCTCCACCGCCGCCACTGAGACAGCGTCGTTATCGGAAGCCGCCCGCAACAGCCGCCAAACCACTAACCAACCTAACACGTGGTGAACACGCACAATTAAGAGCAATACAATCGAGAAAAGTAGCAATAATAATGGATGAAGAAGCACGAAAGGCATTCAATAATCTTAAGGAAATACTGACGACCGCGGAAGTCCTGACATTCCCCGTCGTAGCTGATGCTCTCTCTCGGCTAAAAACCCATGTAAATCAACTGACAACGACGTCCGAATCCGAAAATGCCAGAGAAAATATGTACCGAAGTACAAAGCCGAAAAAATAGTTTCATTTTTTACTTTCATTTATAGCTACTTTTTGTTTTTGATTGATATAGTTTTATTTTCCTTTCCACCACTGTTCCGACTTCAAAACTTTAAGTAGCACAGCTCATGTCATAAACATATGTTTTGAACTGAGTTATCGACACATTTTGGGAATGCAAGGGTCTAGTACCATTTCCTGAAAAAATCATCTTTCTTTTCCTCTGGAGATCTGAAACAAGTAAAATGGTTTGTAAAATTGTCGCGGTCATATAACTTATTTTTGTGATAGAAGTTAAGCAAAAGTGAAGCTTTCTAAAGTTAATCAAATAATTTAAATAGCGTGAGTGAGCATAATTATATTTGACCAGCAAAGACATCCAAAAGTAGCCGTCAACTTTGGGCCGGAGCCCTTGATATTTACTCTCTAAATTTTGAATATATTTACATGGTAAGTGTGCAAACAAGTTCATATACCCATAGGTGGAAAATTTCCCCTTTTTTAAATCTATATCAGTTTAAACAAAAATATAAAAACTGCGGTATTTTATTTATTCTACCAGATTTCTTTCCTCGCAGAAAAGTTGTATCATATGCATGTGGGTTGCTTGTTCGAACCACAAGCAACCCCCTCCCTCATCTCCCTGCATTTCGCCTTCAAATCATAATTCTACTAAAATGCTGCAAAAGTTGCTGAGATCTGCCTAGGGCCACTCTTGACCTATCTCCAAGTCCAGCTTGATCGAGATTCCCCCCCCCCCCCAGCTTTGGAATTTTCAAAATAAATGAATAACAAATCCTCTCAAGTATTTGCATAAATATTAAAATATATAAAAATGTAAAATTTGGCATATAGTTAAAATGTATGAAGAAGAAATTAAAAATTAGTATACCGGAAAGAAAAGTCATAAATGCAACAAAACTGTGTAACAAAAGGTTGCTAATATGAACGTATACGAGAGAAAGATGTTGTGAAATTGAAATTATTATTATTTCCAAATAAAAACATCGATCAATTCAATTAAATTAAAATAATACCTAGATTTAGTCCCATTTAGATTTAAACCAACTGTGTAAAACAAAAAAAGTTAAATTTAAAATATCCATTCGATTTTCATAATAATTTTTCATATATTTATTATATATATAATATATACCTATATCTACTTTTTTTGATGCCCCTAAATATTCAAGCACACCACGTACATATGGATATCTAGTTATAAGATTTTATTAATGCTACTTAAATACATATTTTTCATAAAACATATATATTTTGTTATTGTTGTACATACCTATTGTATGTACATAAGCATGTGCGGATATACGAATGAAATTTCAACTTAAGTGAAATTGGAAATTTTTAATGATAAATATTTTGTTTTTGCAAAGTGAGTTTTTGTTTTTTTGCATCTACACACTTATATATTTAAATACATATGTATAAAGCTTTTTGTTGAAACTGAAGTTAAAGAAAAAAAAAACGAATATGCTTGTAGGAATCATTACAGTTCAGCCACCTCATACTTTTTTTTTTGTATTTTTATGAAATAATTGGTAAACTAAGCTAAGATCCTTAATATTGTAATGGATTGATTTTGATAAAATAATAATTGTTATAATGGGTAGATAAAATGTGTTTGAGACACAGCAGTTAGTGCTAATGTATCGGAGCCTCAATAACAACTATGAGGACAATGGTAGGGCGGGTACAGGAGCAGCCACCCATCGTTGCACCAATGAGCAGCCATGCATAGAGGTAGGTATACGGTGTGTCATATTGATGAAGTGTGGCATGGAAGTGTGCTTGTTGTTTTTTTTATTTTTCTTATGGTAGAGTATCCCAGTGTGCAAAACAAATTATTCTGTTTGACCATTGCTGGGGAGAGTAGCGATGTGTAGTGATCATGTTAAAGAATCCACGAAGCTCAAGCTCTGGGCCTAAACGCCAGTGCACACGCCGTGGTCATTGCACCTTGTCACAAGCACTGCTGCTCTTTTCTTCTTGAATGTGCCTGTTGCACACTCAGTCGATGGATATCATAAAAAACGCACCCATGGGCTCAACATCGTACTTGGCAAACGACGGCAGTTCAGCCTGCTACACCGTTCATAGCGCAGATCGGGATAACTCAGATTTAATTCCATTCGGAGAGGTACCTTTGAACGTGTTCAGGAGTCAGTTTTCCAAGTGGGTAGAGATGATCCCAGTATGCCAAGCAACAACTGCCAACGTTATCAAAGCGCTGTAAGAAAGGATAATATACCGATTTGGTTGCCCGAAGACCTTCCTCACTGACAATGGGAAGAAGTTCGTGGGGAAACCGTTGAAATCATTCCTGAGCGACCACCGCATCGAATATAAGTTCACCGCAGCATACGCACCCCACGGGAACCCGACGGAGCGAACCAACCGGTCATCAAAACAATGATAGCGCAGCGTTCCAAGGAAGACCACCGCACATGGGATCAAGAGATTCCCCAAATCGCGTTCGCAATGAATACAGCAAGCCACGAGTCCACGCAAGCTTCCGCGGCGGAAATAAACTTCGGACGGAACCTAACAGCACCACAACATATACGAACGGAGGGAGAAGTACCAGTGGAGCCACCTACAGTACCGATATCCATAACCAAGCTTACTTACTTACTTAATTGGCGCTTAACCGTCTAAACGGTTATGGCCGTCCAACAAGGCGCGCCAGTCGCTCCTTCGCTCCGCCAACCGGCGCCAATTGGTCACACCAAGGGAGTTTAAATCGTTTTCCACCTGGTCCTTCCAACGGAGTGGGGGCCGCCCTCTACCTCTGCTTCCATAGGCAGGTTCCGATAGAAACACTTTCTTGGCCGGAGCATCATCTTTCATTCGCATAACATGGCCTAGCCAGCGCAGCCGCTGCGTTTTAATTCGCTGGACTATGTTGATGTCTGCGTATAGCTCGTACAGCTCATCATTAAATCTTCTTCGGTACTCGCCATCGCCAACGCGTAGAGGTCCATAAATCTTTCGAAGAACTTTTCTCTCGAACACTCCCAAAGCCGCTTCATCTGCTGTTGTCATGGTCCATGCTTCTGCCCCATATAGCAGGACGGGTACGATAAGTGACTTGTAGAGTATGATTTTCGTTCGCCGAGAGAGGACTTTACTTTTCAATTGCCTACCTAGTCCAAAGTAGCATTTATTGGCAAGATTGATTCTTCGCTGGATTTCAGTGCTGATGTTGTTGCTAATGTTGATGCTGGTTCCCAAATAAACGAAGTCTTTTACTATTTCGAAATTATGGCTGCCAACAGTAGCGTGGTTGCCAAGGCGCATATGCGCTGACTCTTTGCTCGATGACAGCAGGTACTTCGTTTTGTCCTCATTCACCATCAAACCCATCTTTACCGCTTCTTTTTCCAGCTTGGAGTAAGCAGAACTAACAGCGCGGGTGTTTAGGCCGATGATATCAATGTCATCAGCATATGCCAGTAATTGCACGCTTTTATAGTATATTGTTCCAGTGCGGTTAAGTTCTGCAGCTAGTATAATTTTCTCCAGCATTAAATTAAAGAAATCGCACGATAGGGGGTCACCCTGTCTGAAACCTCGTTTAGTTTCGAACGGCTCGGAGAGGTCCTTCCCAATTCTGACTGAGCTGATGGTGTTGCTCTACGTCATTTTGCACAGCCGTATAAGTTTTGCGGGGAAACCAAATTCAGACATAGCGGCATATAGGCAGCTCCTTTTCGTGCTGTCGAAGGCGGCTTTAAAGTCGACGAAGAGGTGATGTGTGTCGATTCTCTTTTCACGGGTTTTTTCCAAGATTTGGCGCATTGTGAAAATCTGGTCGATGGTAGATTTACCAGGTCTGAAGCCGCACTGATAAGGTCCAATCAGCCGGTTCACGGTGGGCTTCAATCTTTCGCACAATACACTTGAAAGGACCTTATATGCGATATTAAGAAGGCTGATTCCACGATAGTTGGTGCATTTTGCAGTATCCCCCTTCTTGTGGACTGGGCAAAGAACACTTAGATTCCAACCGTCGGGCATGCTTTCGTCCGCCCATATTTTGCTAAGAAGCTGCTGCATGCGCCTTACCAACTCCTCGCCGCCGAACTTGAATAGCTCCGCAGGCAATCCATCAGCGCCCACGGCCTTGTTGTTTTTCAATCTGGTTATTGCTATTCTAACTTCGTCATAATCGGGCGGGGGGACATATATTCCATCATCATCGATTGTGGGATCGGGTTCTTCATCTCTGCGCGGTGAATTGCTGCCTCCATTTAGGAGAGCAGAGAAGTGTTCCCTCCATAATCTAAGCACTCTCTGGACATCAGTTACAAGGTCGCCGTTTTCATTCCTACAGGAGTTTGCCCCGGTCTTAAAACCTTCCGTCTGTCGCCGTATTTTTTGGTAGAATTTTCGGGCGTTATTCCTGGTGGCTAGCAGCTCAAGCTCCTCGCACTCACGCCTTTCTGCTTCTGCTTTTTTCTTCCTGAAAAGGCGTCTCGCTTCCCTTTTCAACTCACGATAGCGTTCACACACTCCTCTTGTCGCGCTCGCTTTTAACGTAGCCCTGTAGGCAGCGTCTTTTCTTTCGGTTGCAACGCGGCATTCTTCATCATACCAGTTGTTTTTTCGTGGCCGCCGGTAACCAATTTTTTCCTCGGCGGCAGTATGAAGTGCTTTGGAGATATGCTCCCACTGCTCCTGTATTCCTTCAGGATGAGTTGTGCCCTCAGAGAGCAGGTGTGAGAGTCGAGTTGCGAAATCATTGGCAGTCTGTTGTGATTGAAGCTTTTCGACGTCTAGCTTTCCTTGTGTTTTTTGTTCCTTGTTTTTAGCCGCGTTGAGGCGGGTGCGTATTTTGGCTGCAACGAGATAATGGTCCGAATCGATGTTAGGTCCTCGGATCGTTCGCACATCTAAAACACTGGAGGCATGCCGTCCGTCTATCACAACGTGATCGATCTGATTGCGAGTATTTCGATCAGGAGACAGCCATGTAGCTTGATGTATCTTTTTATGCATGAACCTCGTGCTTGATATGACCATGTTTCGAGCACCGGCAAAGTCAATCAGCCTCAGTCCGTTTGGAGAAGTTTCATTGTGTAGGCTGAACTTTCCGACTGTAGGGCCAAAAACACCTTCTTTGCCCACCCTGGCGTTAAAGTCGCCAAGCACGACTTTTATATCATGACGGGGGCAGCGCTCGTATGTGCGTTCTAATTGTTCATAAAAAGTGTCTTTCACCTCATCGTCTTTCTCCTCTGTCGGCGCATGGGCGCAGATGAATGAT
Organism: Eurosta solidaginis; assembly: GCF_040869045.1. Taxonomy (NCBI): domain Eukaryota; kingdom Metazoa; phylum Arthropoda; class Insecta; order Diptera; family Tephritidae; genus Eurosta; species Eurosta solidaginis. The sequence goes on along the minus strand of NC_090324.1, from coordinate 37,993,656 downwards.
ATATTAAAAAATTTTGCTTTTATTCGAATAGCGGCGAGACGCTCGTCCACAGGCATGAACGCCAGCACTTGGCGACAAAGTCTCTCTCCCACCACGAATCCGACGCCGAAACTGCGCTTATTCGCATGGCCACTCCAATATATGTCACAATTTTTGATCTTCTTTCTTCCTTGCTTCGTCCAACGCATTTCTTGGATGGCGGTGATGTCAGATTTTGCTTTGACGAGGACATCAACCAGCCGGGCATCTGCACCAATCCCATTCAGGGAGCGGACGTTCCAGGTGCATGCCCTCAATTCATTGTCCTTCAAACGTTTGCCATGGTCGTCATCAATAGAGAGTGTATTTATCCGAGGCTTGTTGTTATATTTCATTGGAGTATGGTTTTACGTGGCGGGTCCCAAGCCCAGCGCACAACCCGCTCAGCGGGGGTGAAAATATTACTTGGCACGTTTATATAGCGAGCCGCTTGCTCCAAGACAGACGCCCGCTTGCAGCCGCACCTAGAGGTGTACAGACGCTGCCGATGAAATCTCCCCCGGCTAGCCCTTAAACCGATTATGTCAGAGTGGCCTAGCCAGGTTGTCGCCTTCTCACATTAGCTCACCGCTAAACGGGTGTTTAGCGGCTACCCAGAGGGTACTTGGCCGCAAGCGACCGGCAGTAGTGAGCTGCTTGAACCGCATGCAAAAGAATCGCTCTGGCCATTCCCAGGTGAATGGCGGTCAGAAGCTTTCCCCACTTTCGTGGACTTCTACACACGGCCCCACCCTCCACATAACCAAGCTATGGGAAGAAATAAAGACCCACCTGCAAGAAGCTTCAAATCAACAGAAGAAAGAACAGAGTGATGAAACGAGATCACCCACTCTCCTCTGCAGCAAACAGCTTTGCCCAAAAACTCGAACCGAAATTTTCTGGCCCATACCTGGTGGTGGAGCACATCTCAACAAATACGGTGAAACTTACAAGATTTGAAGGCGTGCGAATTTTAAAATACAGTACTCACGTGTTCTTATTCCTTCCAGGAAACGCAAAAGGATCGACAGCGTGGGCAGAAAAAACCGTCAACCAGCCCCACCAGACTCGCCAAAGCCGATCCGCCCATGGCGCCCCCATTTGAAGCAACTACATGGCCACCCAACAAGGCCAAAATACAACGGGTGCAAATCTTTTACGGGCCGCCGTTGGTCGACACACTGATGTCCATAAAAGAACCACAGAGCGACGAACTAACGCCGACGGAAGCCCAAAGCAAACGCGCTCCGAACCCAAATAGAGAAGCACTCACACCAGAAAAAAAACAAAAGAAGATGGACCCAGAAACAAGCTTTAGGGAGTTAAAAATAAGCCGTCGACACAATGAACGCAGCAAAAATTGGACGTTCTCCTGGAAAGGCCAACAAGTCAGGGTGAAAGCGAAGACAAAAGACCACGTGTTGGTGACCATAGCGGGGATGAAACGCCTGATGAGATACACCGACTGAGAAGCAGCAGCCAAGGAGAAAAGCAGGATAAAACTAGGATTAAGCACTGAATTTATTTATTTGAAATTAATACATTGTTATATTATTGTTATTATATTAGTAACAAAGTTGAAGTACTATATATATAAACACAAAAAAACAAAAAACAAAAAAAAATGATGAATGAAAAAATGAAGAGGGAATTTTTTTTTCTGCCATAGGCACACATTAAAGGGGACGCGGTACGGTACGAAAACGGTAATAGTCGAGTACTCTCCGCCACCCAAACAAAAAAATTACCTCAGGAATCTTTCTTTTTATACATATACCCTTAGTTTTAAAGAAAATGAAATTTATTAAACCTGTAATGTTAGCATTAACTTAATTAGACATAAATGGAATAACTCTGTATATTTTTTGAAAAAAAAATTCAATAAAACGATGCACGCATACACACCGGCAATGCCGGCATAACGGCACACACACAACCGCTAGGCCAGGCCTGGCGTGATACTCCTCTTCCTCACAGCAGCTTTCCGTCAACCGAAGTGGGAAGGGGACTGTAACGTAGCGTTACAATAGTATGACCCCCACTGTAACCCTTTTTCTCCTACGCCTGAGACCCCACTCTAACCCTTTTTCACCTACGCCTGAGAGTGTACATATATAGTACATTAACAGGTAGCCAACAGCAGTAGCTACATACCAATGCATGCAACTCACAGTAAATGGCAAACTGAAGTACCCAATTAGCGGTTCAATTCTCACTCGCATCATAGCAGAAGCAGTATAAAAGAGAATGAATTTGTTGTTATCACTTCATTCCTCGCAGGTTAGTCAGAGGAAGTGGTTGCTTTATTAAGCAACCCAGTCACTCCCCCTGACTAGCTGAGTTGATGGGGTGCTGCCTTGGCACTGGTCACCCCTTGCTTGCGGGGCAACTGGTTGTCGCCTTTATGGTTTTCACGCCCGTGTCCCAGCTAAGTAAGGGGGGGCCCTGCCGCCTTAGGGCTACCCCGCCCCATTCTCTCAGCTAAGGCTCCAGCCGACCCTTTTCGGCAACTGCGTAGCGTGGTGCCTTCGGGCCCCAGTTTCTCCTCGCAGCCTATGAACCGGCAAGGACAGAGCTGGTGCACCGCCTCCCGGCACCTTACCTTAGTGTGCAACCACGGGGTGAGCGATGTCCAGCGAACAGGCCAATCCCACCTCCAGAGGGAAAGGGGGTGCCGCCACCGCACTGGTCACCCTTGCTTACGGGACAACGGGTTGTCGCCTTTATGGTTTTCTCGCCCGTGTCCCAGCTAAGTAAGGGGGGGGGGCTCGCCGCCGTTCGGCCAAGAGATCTCTTCTCCTCAGTCCTGGCTCAGGCAATAGAGCGACCCGTCGGCTAAAGGGGCTACCGCTGTGCCGTCAAGGCGCACTTCCCGGCTGGTACAACTCCGCGTCCAGCCCTGTCATCGTGCAAGCAGGGAGGCGGTGGTGTCCAGCTAGCGAGCCAGCACTGGAGGCGAGTGAGCCAACCACACCACGCAGTCAGGGAACGGGTCAACCTCTCTTGCGGGGACCACGGGTTGTCGCCTTATGGCTTTCTCGCCCGTGTCCCAGCTAAGTGGGGGGGGGGGGTCGCCGCCTTATGACCACCCGGTCCTTTTCCCCTCCGCCCCGGCTCCGGCCATCGATCAGTCCATCAGCTAAAGAGGCTACCGCTGTGCCGTAAGGTGTACTCCCCCTCAGCCAATGGATCCGGCTGGTACAACTCCGCGTCCAGCCCTGCATTCGTGCGGGCATGGAGGCGGTGGTGTCCAGCTGGCGGACCGATATTAACCATAACTCTTTTATTCAATCCTCGCAAGTCCCTCCACCGCCGCCACTGAGACAGCGTCGTTATCGGAAGCCGCCCCCAACAGCCGCCAAACCACTAACCAACCTAACACGGGGTGAACACGCACAATTAAGAGCAATACAATCGAGAAAAGTAGCAATAATAACGGATGAAGAAGCACGAAAGGCATTCAATAATCTTAAGGAAATACTGACGACCGCGGAAGTCCTGACATTCCCCGTCGTAGCTGATGCTCTCTCTCGGCTAAAAACCCATGTAAATCAACTGACAACGACGTCCGAATCCGAAAATGCGAGAGAAAATGTTTACCGTAGTACAAAGCCGCAAAAATAGTTTCATTTTTTTACTTTCATTTATAGCTACTTTTTGTTTTTGATTGATATAGTTTTTTTCCTTTCCACCACTGTTCCGACTTCAAAACTTTAAGTAGCACAGCTCATGTCATAAACATATGTTTTGAACTGAGTTATCGACACATTTTGGGAATGCAAGGGTCTGGTACCATTTCCTGAAAAAATCATCTTTCTTTTCCTCTGGAGATCTGAAACAAGTAACATGGTTTGTAAAATTGTCGCGGTCATATAACTTATTTTTGTGACAGAAGTTAAGCAAAAGTGAAGCTTTCTAAAGTTAATCAAATAATTTAAATAGCGTGAGTGAGCATAATTATATTTGACCAACAAAAACATCAAAAAGTAGCCGTCAACTTCGGGCCGGAGCCCTTGATATTTACTCTCTAAATTTTGAATATATTTACATGGTAAGTGTGCAAACAAGTTCATATACCCATAGGTGAAAAATTTCCCCTATTTTAAATCTATATCAGTTTAAACAAAAATATAAAAACTGCGGTATTCTATTTATTCTACCAGATTTCTTTCGAGAATTCCTCGCAGAAAAGTTGTAAAAGTTGTCCCTCATCTCCCTGCGTTTCGCCTTCAAATCATAATTCTACTAAAATTCTGCAAAAGTTGCTGAGATCTGCCTAGGGCCACTCTTGACCTATCTCCAAGTCCAGCTTGATCGAGATTCCCCCCCCCCCCCCAGCTTTGGAATTTTAAAAAAACTTAATGAATAACAAATCCTCTCAAGTATTTGCATAAATATTAAAATATATAAAAATGTAAAATTTGGCATATAGTTAAAATGTATGAAGAAGAAGTTAAAAATTAGTATACCGAAAAGAAAAGTCATAAATGCAACAAAACTGTGGAACAAAAGGTTGCTAATATGAGTGTATACGAGAGAAAGATGTTGCGAAATTGAAATTATTATTATTTCCAAATAAAAACATCGATCAATTCAATTAAATTAAAATTTTTTGTTGTTATTTTCCCCGCGATATTAAATTAAAATAATACCTAGATTTAGTCCCATTTAGATTTAAACCAACTGTGGAAAACAAAAAAAGTTAAATTTTAAATATCCATTCGATTTTCATAATCATTTTTCATATAATAATTAACAACGTGTATATGTAATGTAATTAGCGATCGATCATCAACATATGCCTATGTTGTTCGTGTACAGCAGCCTTTTAAACATGCGACAAATATAAATTGCAAGGAATGAGAATGATTGAACATGTTTGAGAGAGAGTTGTATGACGTGGTTTGAACCCAAGTTGTAGCTTAAATAAATTTTTGTTGCGATCTCTCTTAAGCATTTTGTATGAATTCGGATGGTTACCGTCATTCGCCAATTTATTATAGATGGGTAATTTATATTTAAAATAATATTTGAATGCTTATGATATTCCTAATGCAGGAACTGCAAGCGTGAAGGCCTTCGATGCTACGTAGCAATGCAATATATATAAGTTTATATATATAACATATACCTATATCTACTTTTTTTGATGCCCCTAAATATTCAAGCACACCACGTACATATGCATATCTAGTTATAAGATTTTATTAATGCTACTTAAATACATATTTTTCATAAAACATATATATTTTGTTTGTTGTTGTACATACCTATTGTATGTACATAAGCATGTGCGGATATACGAATGAAATTTCAACTTAAGTGAAATTCGAAATTTTTAATGATAAATATTTTGTTTTTGCAAAGTAAGTTTTTGTTTTTTTGCATCTACACACTTATATATTTAAATACATATGTATAAAGCTTTTTGTTGAAATTGAAGATAAAGAAAAAAAAAACGAGTATGCTTGTAGGAATCATTACAGTTCTGCCACCTCATACTTTTTTTTGTATTTTTATGAAATAATTGGCAAACTAAGCTAAGATCCTTAATATTGTAATGGATTGATTTTGATAAAATAATAATTGTTATAATGAGTAGATAAAATGTGTTCGCTTTGGTATGAGACACAGCAGTTAGTGGTAATGTATCGGGGCCTCAATAACACCTATGAGGCCAATGGTAGGGCGGGTACAGAGGCAGCCACCCATCGTTGCACCAATGAGCAGCCATTCATAGAGGTAGGTATACGGTGTGTCATATTGATGAAGTGTGGCATGGAAGTGCGCTTGTTGTTTTTTTATTTTTCTTATGGTAGAGTATCCCAGTGTGCAAAACAAATTATTCTGTTTGACCATTGCTGGGGAGAGTAGCGATGTGTAGTGATCATGTTAAAGAATCCACGAAGCTCAAACTCCGGGCCTAAACGCCAGTGCACTGCTGCTCTTTTCTCCTTGAATGTGCCTGTTGCACACTCAGTCGATGGATATCATAAAAAACGCAACCATGAGCTCAACAACGTGTTTGGCAAACGACGGCAGTTCAACCTGCTACACCGTTCATAGCGCAGATCGGGATAACTCAGATTTAATTCCATTCGTCGAGGTAGCTTTGAACGTGTTCAGGAATCAGATTGTGTTTGGGGGTAAGTTACAAATATGCGAGGAACCTCATCCTGGTTACCTGCGACACTATGTAGGAATATAGGGTATAGGTGAACAGGAACTTGTTAATGCGCTTAAAGAAAAGCTTAGACCGAATGTAATCAACGGCATCAAAATTCCCGAAAGTCATTTAGGGTTGCTCCAGAAGGTATATTTATAAAACTTTTTACAATATAAATTACGGGTAGCTCAAATTCTTGTAGAAGACCTACGAAACCCAGATAGTGTTCTTGAAGTCATATGGGAGGAGCATAGAAGGGCGCATCGAAACCGCACTGAGAACAGAAAGCAAATCCTAGAACGATACTACTTTCAGGGATTAGAGCATGTGTTTTATCGTGCGAAACATGTAAACTTAGTTAAACTTAGCAAGTACGATAGACAGCCAATCCCATCACGTCCCGGTGAAATCATTCCCATAGACATATTCGAAATTCAAGGGGAGAAGTTTTTAAGCTGCATAGACAAATTCTCAAAATTGCTAAACTTTTTTACATTAGAAACAAATCCACTCTGCACCTTAAGGAGAAAATGGTGAAACTACTACACTATTTTACCACCCCTAGAATTTTGGTAACCGACAATGAACGAGGATTGATAAGCCCGATAATACGAAATTTCCTTTGGCCAAGTAGAAAGGCTCCATTCCACCCTTATCGAAATATTTAAGTGTTTAAAATTAGACAATCCCATTTTCAAGACAAAAGAGCTGGTAAATATAGCAGTAGATCGCTATAACAACACCATTCACTCGGTAACAAACCGAAAGCCAAGTGAGATATTTTTCAATCGTTCAAAAGCTTCTAATTACCAGGAACTCCTAGAAAAAAGTAGGAAGATAAATAAATACCTGAAAACACTGCTAACTCAAAAGCAAATTGCCCAGATCGAACGGCACAACAGGGAAAGATCCCTACCGGAACGTTATGACGAAAACGATGTCATATACGTGCAGGAAAACAGATTAAGGGAAAACAGAAATCACCTTTCCAAAATCCATAAACTGCACATAAAAAATTAAAAAAAAGGCGGCAATGCACATAATGAATAGAAACCATTTGAAATCAAAGCTACAAGAGCGGGCTTATTAGTGGGACCAATCGTGCCTTAGTAGGTGGTGGTGCCATCGAAATTAACAAATTGCTACGTTACTCCCAAAGGGGATAGCCACGATCCCCCTAAGCTGGTTCCAGAACAGCACGATGAAAAAGAAAAAAAAAAAACAAAAAAAAACCAAAGAAACGTATTTCTGAATTCCGTTATTACTTGCTACAACAAAAAAGGAATGTAGTTCTGAATTTTGTTATAACTTGCTACAACAAAAAAGGACAAAAAAAAAAAAAACAAACAAAAAAAGATAACCAAAGAAATGTATTTCTGAATTCCGTTATTACTTGCTACAACACAAAAAAAAAAAAAACAAAAAAAATACAAACTTAAATATTAAAACATTGAAATTATTGGATATTACTATGTAGAACAAACACAAAACCGACAAAAACCAAACATACAACAAACCCAAATGATATGTACAGGAAAAAAAAACAAATAAAATTAAAACGAAAAACATTCCTTTTTCCAAAAATTTTTTCACGCCCACTAATCTCCTTACCTCACAATAACATTTACCCCATTCTAAGAACAACTAACCTACTACCACCAATAACGCTAGGTATGATCTTTTCATTTGCAAACTCCCGCTGTTGGCGTCGGCCATTAGCGACCTCCACATTTTCCACTATAAGGCACCAATCATTAGTATACAGAGCGGAAATGGGTGGATCATCAGCGGACCCTTCAAACTTATACATGCTGTCAACTTCCAGCAGCACGCTACTATCATATCGAAGATGGAAAAACTGGCTTACCAGCTACTAAAACGAACTGACGACCAGCTCCTAGCGCAAGTCTATATCAACCAAACTCTGCAGCGCCTCGAAGAGCTGGCGAGGAACACGAAAAGAATCATACTCTCCCGCTCTATTGACTGGATAGGCTCTGCGTGGAAATTACTAGCAGGATCGTCCGATGCCACTGATTGGGACAATATCCTCCACAGCCAGGGTGAAATCATAGAAACCAATAATCACCAATACAAAGTAAACAAGGATATATTCACGGCAACTTTAGAAATTTCGAAAAAAAAATTTATGAAATTGTAAGCCGTACCAATTTGGTAATGAAGGAAGCTGACGCAGAATAATTCGAGCAGAGCGCCCTTCATAATATCGTGCTCCTCCGAGAAGAAGTCAATGATGTAGTACGGTTATGTCAACTAGCTAAACGTGGAATTATTAACACTAACCTACTCGACATGGACGAAGTTAATCAGATTCTGTCAGAAATAGAAACACTACCTTACCAAAATATAATTGAGGCAATTGATTGAATATATACAAATGGGACTATGCTCCTCTACGTTCTATCAATACCCAAAGTAACAGAGAAGAAGTACAACTTACTTGTTACTCGCGCCGGTATCTACGAAGGCAAACAACTGGATGCTCATCAACCAGGAAGAAACATATGGACTCAAGGAAAATGGAACGATAATCGAATTGATAAACGATAACACAATTTTTGTCTGAAACTACCAAGGTAAAGCGGAAAGTAGTAACGATGCTAGCAATATAAATGGCACCTACAATGGCCAAGTAGCCAGATCGACTCTATAAAAAATATATCCCCTTCACGTTTTTCATGCTTCGATTTGCGGGAGGCAGATCTTTAAAGGGGGAGGAGTTATAACAGCAGTGTCCAGCGGTTGACCCATTTACTCACGTTTCTGCACTTTAATTTTTTATCGCCTCGCCCGCTGTGAGGTTTAACTTACATAACAATTTGAGTGAACGGAGATCAACAGTAAGGCGCCAAAATAAGCGCCTTGCTGCTGATCTCCGTTCACTTAAGTTATTATGTATGTTGTATTTGTAACTGGGTACATTGGATTTTGAGTGTGCAAAGGGTTGATCGACCGCTGCATTTTTATGTTTTGTGCGTATCTACTTTCCAAATATTTAATGCATGTTAGGGTGATCCTATATTCAAAATTTATGTTTGCGAAAATGTAAATATTTGGCTTGCGTGCAAAAGTGCACAAGTGTAATTTGCTCTTCAATTTAATAATTATAAATTCAATGTACAACAGAATATATGTATTTAGGGCATAATTCATAAAGGTATACATGTGTATGTTTCTGGTGCTTCATGCAAAAAATATATAAGTGATAAAAATTCAAGTATAAATTCCAAGTTATTTCCAAAGTGATTAAAATTCAAGTATAAATTCCAAGTTATTTCCAAATGTATGTTATTTGCAAAAATATATAGATATGTGCATGTTGTGAGGATACAAATCCTCGGCTTTGGGGTCCTCACACTCCCCCCTCACCTTCCGAAATGAGACTCACCGTCACCAGGTCGGTGCGCGTGATCCGTACGCGGAAGTGGTGTTTGCCCATGCTGCTTCGTCGTCGCTGCCGTCGCTGGCCATCAGGCTCAATATGTCGCTGTTTTTGTCGTTGAGGCTGCCGTCGACCCCGCTGGCCTTACGGCTTAATATTTCGCTGTCGTCGTTGGTTGTTGGCGTTTCGCTGCCCTTCCCGTCGGCGGTATGTGTGATGCCAGTCTATAAAATAAATGAAAAACTGGTGGATTTTCCTTAGGGTGTTCCCGTCATGTATGGTGGATTTTAAAAAAACGTGGTATATCATGCGCATAGTTAAAGAGTATATTTATGGGATATTTATGTAATTGTGGTTAGAGTTTACCGAGTTTTTATTCGTTGATCTGACTTCCGGGTAATTCTTGATATGAAATTTCTTCGTGTATAATTTGACACTGTCTCGGTTGGGCATGTCCGTTACTACCGATTTCATCCGGATTGAAGTAGAATCTTACAAAATAGTCTGTAATTCCGCAGTTGTCTCGGGGTGTGTGTTCGTTTAAGGCTGCCATAGCGAACTGCCTTCCCAGGTGTAATCTTGTTCCATGCGCCGGTTCTCTGGCGATCTGTAATTTATTTTCTGGAAATATTCGTACCTGATTCTCCGCAATGTTTTGTACTTGACCGTCTCTGTATGCTATCAGCTGTTGACTTGTACCTTGGTTCTCTCCGTGTTGTCTCTCGGTCTCTTCGCTGACTCGTGTGAGCGTACCGCAAATGGCTACCTCGCTGTTATTTTTCTGTTGTTGTACATCTGGCTTGTTGTTTGCTGTTCGATTGGACGGTGTTGACGCGGTTTGATCTTCACTAGCGCCCTTTTTGTATCTCTCTTTATGACTTTGCTTCCTGGATTCGTTGTTGTCGGCGGCGTCGGTTGCGTGGTATGCTTTCAGCTCACTTAGGTGGGCTGTCCTCCTCCTTCCTCTGAAGACTTTGTCTAGCTCTACGATCACTGGTGACACAAAGTTCATTACCCGGTGAGGTCCACTGTACCTTGGCGCTAGTTTGGCCGTAAAGTTATCTACCGCTTTTGATAGCTGATGCTCCTTTACCAGCACTAGGTCGCCTATCGCCGGTCGCCATTGCCTTCTTCTTAAATTGTAATACTTCGCTTGCTCTATAGATGCTCTCTCTTGCTTCCGTCGTACCATCTCGAATATTTCTTTCATCCTCGTTGACTTCTCTTCTGGGTTCGCTAATTTCTCACCTGTACCAAATGTCTGCTCATCGTAAAGGCTGTTGGGTATTCTCGGTTCCCTCCCTAGTACTATGTATGCTGGACTGTAACCTGTCGATTCACATACACTTGTATTCAATGCCAGCGTTATCTCTGGTAACAACTCATCCCACGTCTTCTGCTCTTTTCCCGTAAATTGTGCTATCATCCTCTTGATGTTCCTGTTTGCCCTCTCTGTCGGGTTCTCCTGCGGTGTGTACGGTGCCGTTAATTGGTGTTTCACGCCAAGTTCCTCTAAAAATCTCTTAAAACGTCTGCTGATAAACTGTGCTCCGTTGTCCGTAATAAATACTTTTAGAACACCGAACCGTGCCAAAATCCTCTCTCGAAATCCTCTTATTAAACATTCTGTCGTTGCCTTTCTGATTGGTATTACTTCTACCCATTTTGAAAATTTGTCTAAGAATACTAGTGCCATTGTGTTTCCATGCTTCGATCGTGGCATTGGACCAACAAAGTCTGCACAGACTTTTGCCCAAGGCTCCTCTGCAATCTTCGTTAGCATCTTACCTGCGGCTGGCTGTTGACTCAGTTTGTAAATTTGACATGTGTGACACTGCTGTACGTACTTTCTTACATCCCTGAACATTCCTGGCCAATAGTAACGTGTTGTTGCTCTTGCTATCGATTTTCGGATGCCCATATGCCCTGCGCTCGGTGTGTCGTGAATCTCCTCTAGCACTCTGCGCCGCTGTGAAGTCGGGACACACAGCTTCCATGGCACTGCATCTTCGCCATCCACCTGACTTCCTATGCGTCTGTACAACGTTCCTTCCTCGATAACGTACTCTGGGAATTTCTCCGGGGCCTTCCTTACATCTTCCATCTTAGCTTTAAGCCACTTGCACTCGTCTTTTCCGTCGTCCATCGTCAACGTACCCAACTGCTCGTCCATCGGTTGTCTTGATAATGCATCTGCCACAACGTTCAACTTTCCTTTTCGATACTGTACGTCGAATGAGTATTGCTGTAGTTCCAGCGCCCATCTCGCAATCCGACCAGTCGGGCTCTCTATCGCATTCAACCATTTCAACGCTAGGTGATCTGTTATTACTGTAAACGTGTATCCTTCTACGTACGGCCTAATTTTTCGTATTGCCCACACTATTGCCAAACACTCCTTTTCTGTTGGTGAGTAGTTCATCTCTGCCTTGTTTAACCTGCGGCTTGCGTATGCTATTACTCGCTCTTCGTCGCCTGAACCTTGCGTAAGTACTGCACCAAGACCAAAATCACTTGCATCCGTCTGTAAACTAAACTTCCTCGAAAAATCAGGACAAGCGAGTACCGGTGCCTGCATCAGCGCTGCCTTGAGTGCTTCGAATGCTGATTGTTGCTCTTCAGACCACCTCCACTTACTACCTTTCTTAAGCATAGATGTTATCGGGTGTGATACTTGTGAAAAATCCGGCACGAATCTTCTATACCATGACACGACTCCTAGAAAACGTCGTAACTCTCGTATATTCTTCGGTGGTTGCAGTTCTTTGATGGCTGCTATCTTGTCTGGGTCGGTATGGATGCCTTCCTCGCTAACGACATGACCTAGATATTTTAACCTTTTCTTAAAAAACTCACATTTTTCCGGGTTTATCCTCAGGTTCGCTCTATGCAGCCTTCGAAATACTTCTGTTAAATGTGCAATGTGCTCTTCCAATGTTTTGCTTGTAATGATAATATCGTCGAGGTATGCAAACGCGTATGGCTCCAGTTCTGGTCCTATGACACGATCAAGTGCTCTCTGAAAAGTTGCTGGAGTTGAGTGCAAGCCAAATGGCATCACCCTCCATTGGTATAGTCCACGCCCAGGTACTGTGAATGCGGTGTATTGCTTGCTGCTTGCTTCCATAGGGATTTGCCAATATCCATTTTTCAAGTCGAGGCTACTAATAAATCTCGCGCTTCTTAATTTGTCCAAGATATGTTGTATACGTGGTAAAGGGTATGCGTCTGGTACTGCTCTTGCGTTTAGTTGGCGGTAATCTACGCAGAGTCTCCATTTTCCATTCTTCTTCTTTGCCAAAACTATGGGTGCGCTGTGCGGGCAATTCGATGGTTCGATGCAACCTTTTTCGATCAGCTCGTCGACTTACTTGTTGATAATTTCTTGCATTTTCGGATTCTTCGGATAGTACCTTTGCTTAATTGGACGGTCGTCTCTCATAACTATTTTGTGTGTGGCCACGTTGGATACTCCTGGCATCTTTGCAAATACCTGTAATTCTTGGCTCAGAAATTTACTCACCGCATCTTCTGTCTTGCTAGTTGCTATCGCCGCCATTGGGTTGTGTTCCTTGAAATCTTCGCTATTTGTTTCGACCATAGTTGTACCTCTTGCTTCCCTTCGTCTACTCTCAACGTTATTTCTTTACCACCACATCTCATCTCCAAGTTTACCTTCGCCAGATGGTCCGTGCCAATTACCACATCGTCGCCCAGTCCCGGTAGGATTAGCATCTCGTTCCTCTGTACTTTACCACCCATTCTTAATTCTGCATCTACCGCTTCTTTGATTATTATTGCTCTGCCATCGCCCATTCTTACTCGCGTCTTTACTTCCTTGAATTTGCCAGTTTTTAATCTTCTCACCATTGCATCACTTATAAAGCTCCTCGTCGCTCCCGTGTCAATCGCTGCTACTGCTTCTTCTCCATTCACATACGTTGTTACCGATATGCGGCCCTTTGTGTATTTGAACATGTCTAATCTCTCCGAAGATCCCATCCCTCGGTTCCAACGTGGTCTCTGGTCGTTTCCCTGTGGCTTCCTACAACAAACACGAGTGAGCACGCCTATCTTACCACAAATCCAGCAAAATTCTCTTCTTATGCCTCGGCACCCGTATGAGAAGTGACCACCTCTTCCGCATCGTCTGCAGGCCGTTCTTGTATCTACATATTCTTGTAGTGCCAAGACATAATCTTTAAATAGCTCACCTTGTCGTTGTACGCGCATACGAATTTCATCTTCCAATTGCTCTAAGTATCGGGAGCTTAGAAAGAACTTCAGGAAGTCCTTCTTGAAGGCGTCCCACTCCTGCCAATGCCGGTTGTTATTCCTGTACCATACCAGCGCTTTGTCCTTCAACAACTCCGGCAGCGCTTTCGGAATTGTGTTGCGGTTGATTTCATACCCATCTGCTAGCTCCTCCACTCTTTCGATGAATCCTAGGGGATCTTTGCCTCCGTCGTACTTTAATCCCCACTTCCTTACTCTGTCCATGGTTGTTGCATATGTGCCAGGCTGTTGAATATAATTTGTCGTTGCGTACATACCAGGCTGCTGAATAAAATGTACCGGCGGTTGTCCGACCTCCAATTGATTGGGTGCACCATTTGCCTGCCTATCATTTCTTGGTGAATTTAGTTCGCTGTTTATCTTTGATGCTTGTGGATTTGTTAGTCGCGCGTGCCGAATCGCCAACTCTGTGAATCGATCCCGTAAATTCTCGTTATCCTTCTCCTCTTGGATGAATGCCGCCAATCGTTTTCTTAGCTCGTCAACCGTTCCGCCATCCTCTAGTCCAAATTCCGTGCTGTAGGCTACCAGATCCTCTCGAGTGAGATAGTATACCCACGATACCTTTACCATTGTTTTGTTTTATATCCTCGTCGTATTAACCCATGTGTGTGAACCTTGTTTCCCCTTTGTTTCTGAGTTTATCATAAAATTGCTCTATTTAACCTGCTCGGGCGCCAAAATGTGACGGACTTTTCCTTGACTTTGCCGGGGTTGGTCTCAGTCCGTCCAGGGTTCCTGGAAGTAGAAATTCCTAACGGTCCTTCTGAAAGAATAACTCTGTTTTGCTCGATACAAAACGTTATAAAAAATTATTTATTTGATAAAATTCTACTTTTCTACTCCTAGGCTGATTTCCTTGCTCTATAAGAGGTGACGGAGGTGATAAAGCCCTCGGCCAACCTCTGCGGTCGAATGGGGTGATAAAGCCTCCAGACGAGTATACTCTAAGTACAAATGAAGTGAAAAAGCCTTCAGGTGTACTCTTGGTCGGTAGTGATAAAGCCTACCGACTCGTATGCCTGTCTCCTAATCTCTGAATTTCAATGCGAACTCGTCGGCCTTATATACTAATTTTTGCACGCAGGCAAACGGTTATTTTATAATAACAACTTTCAACTAATAGTATTAACAATATAAAACAACTGTTGTTCCGGTAAATATTTCCTTCCCATGAATTTCCATGCACCATAATGCTCCTTATTGAATACAATGCCTTTGTACTTGCTCATACTGTGCTTTCCAGGCTTTGGTTTATATATTGTGTGTTTGTATATTTGTTTGTGGTCACCTGATTCTAATGTTGTGTTTTGCTTTGCCCAATGCTTCTGCCTTCTGTTGTATGGCGTGCGTTGGTGTGTTGTATGCTAGTGCGTAAATATGTATAACGAAATTTCAATTAGTAGCGGCGCTTATTTTGACGACTTGCTGCTGATCTCCGTTCACTTAAGTTATTATGTATGTTGTATTTGTAACTGGGTACATTGGATTTTGAGTGTGCAAAAGGTTGATCGACCGCTGCATTTTTATGTTTTGTGCGTATCTACTTTCCAAATATTTAATGCATGTTAGGGTGATCCTATATTCAAAATTTATGTTTACGAAAATGTAAATATTTGGCTTGCGTGCAAAATTGCGCAAGTGTAATTTGCTCTTCAATTTAATAATTATAAATTCAATGTACAACAGAATATATGTATTTAGGGCATAATTCATAAAGGTATACATGTG
Source organism: Eurosta solidaginis (assembly GCF_040869045.1). Taxonomy (NCBI): domain Eukaryota; kingdom Metazoa; phylum Arthropoda; class Insecta; order Diptera; family Tephritidae; genus Eurosta; species Eurosta solidaginis. Next base: position 37,978,042 of record NC_090324.1, on the reverse strand, counting down.
TATATTTCTGGTGCTTCATGCAAAAAATATATAAGTGATAAAAATTCAAGTATAAATTCTAAGTTATTTCCAAAGTGATAAAAATTCAAGTATAAATTCCAAGTTATTTCCAAATGTATGTTATTTGCAAAAATATATAGATATGTGCATGTTGTGAGGATACAAAGTCCTCGACCTTGGGGTCCTCACATAACCAAGTGCGGCGAAATGAAATGCTAATCCTACCAGGACTTTTCGACGAAGTGGTGTTTGGAACGGATTACCTGGCGAAGGTGAACATGCAGTTAAGATGAGGAGAACAAACACTAACCTTGACAATAGGCAATCAGAAGGAGGAAACGGTTACATGTATAACAATGGTCGAAAGTAGTCACGTAGATAACAGCCCAAAAGTTGCGAATATAGGAAAGCCGGTGAGTAAATTTCTCAGAAAAGAATTACAGATGTTCCAGCAGATGTCAGGGGTACCCAACGTGGCCACGCACAAGATAGTAAGGAGAGACGACCACCCCATAAAACAAAGGTATTACTCGAAGAATCCAAAGGGAAAGTTAAACGTGGTGGCAGATGCACTTTCGAGACAACCGAATGGACGAGCAACTAGGCACGTTGACGGTAGAGCAAGGCAAAGACGAGTGCAAGTGGCTGAAAGCAGAGATGGCAGAGGTAAGAAAGGCTCCGGAGAAGTTCCCAGACCATGTGATCGAGGACGAAAGCTATACAGGAGATTGGAAAGTCAGGTTGATATTGAAGACGCAGTACGGTGGAAGCTATGTGTACCGACCCCACAGAGACACAGAGTGCTGGCGGAAATTCATGACACACCAAGCGCAGGACACATGGGCATTCGAAAATCGATTGGATGAGCGACGGCATGACATTACTGGCCCGGAATGTTCAGAGACATAACGAAGTACGTACAGCAATGTCATGGATGTCAGGTATACAAACCTAGTCAACAACAGGCTGCGGGTAAGATGTTAACTAACATTCCAGAAGAACCGTGGGCAACAGCGTGCGCAGACTTTGTTGGTCCAATGCCATGCTCAAAACATGGTAATACAATGGCATTAGTTTTCGTTGACAGATTTTCAAAATGGGTGGAGATAATGGCGATTTGAAAGTCAACAACAGAGAACGTAATACGAGGATTTAGGGAGAGAATTTTGATACGATTTGGCATTTCAAAGGTATTAATCACAGACAACGGAGCGCAGTTCGTGAGCAAACGTATTAAGAAGTATTTGGAGGAGCTTGGCGTAAAACACCACCACACTAACAGCACCATACACACCGCGGGAGAACCCGACAGAGAGAGCGAACCACAACATCAAGAGGATGATAGCACAGTTTTCAGGGAATGAGCAGAGAACATGAGACGAGCTAATACCAGAGATAACACAAGCGTATGTGAATCCACCGGGTATAGTCCAGCATATGTAGTACAAGGCAGAACACCAAGGATTCCCAACAGCCTTTATGACGAGCATACATTCGGTACATCCATGAAGATAAAGGAGATATTCGAGATGGTACGACGGAAGCAAGAATGAGCATCAGCAGAGCAGACAAAGCATTATAATTTAAAAAGGAGGCAATGGCGGCCGGCTATAGGCGACCTAGCGCTGGTAAAGGAGCATCAGCTGTCAAAAGCGGTGGATGACTTTGCAGCCAAACTAGCGCCCAGGTACAGTGGATCTCACCGGGTAATAAACTTTGTATCACCAGTGATCGTGGAGCTAGACAATGTTTTCAGAGGAAGAAGGAGGACAGCCCACTTAAGTGAGCTGAAAGCATAGCACCCAACCGACGCCGCCGACAAAAACAAATCCAGGAAGCAAAGTCATAAACAGAGCAATAAGAAGAGCGCTAGTGAAGATCAAATCCCGTCTACATCGTCCAATCGAACAGCAAACAATATTTCCGAGGTAAAACAAAAGAGAGAGAACAGCGAAGTAGCAATTTGCGGTACCCTCACACGAGGCACCGAAGAGACCGAGAGACAACACGGACAGAACCAAAGCACAAGCCAAAAGCTGGTAGCATACAGAGACGGTCAAGTGAGAAACATCACGAAGAATCAGGTACGAATATTTCAAAAAAATCAGGTACAGGTCGCTCGAAAAATCCAGGTACAGATCACCAGAGGGCCGATACATGAATAAAGGTTACACCTAGGCAGTTAGCCAAAGCGGCCTTAAACGAACACACACCCCGAGACAACTGCGTAATGACGGACTATTTTGTAAGATTCTATTTCAACCCGAATGAAATCGGTAGTAACATATACCCCCCGCCGGAACAGGGTCAAATCAAACATGAAGAAATTTCATTTCAAGGAGTACCCGGGCATCGGATCAACCACTAAATCCGGTTAACTCTAACCGCAATTGCATAAACACATCAATATACCCTTTAACTAGGCTCATGCCATACCTCATCTTTTTAAATCCACCATATACGGTGGGAACACCCTAAGGAAAATCCACCGGTTTACACTGGCATCACACAGACCACCGACGGGAATGGCAGCGAAACGCCAAAAGCGAACGACGACAGCGTAATATTAAGCCGTATGGCCAGCGAGGTCAACGGCAGCCTCAACAACAGCAACCAACAGAACGATAACAGCAAAATATTAAGCCATATGGCCAGCGACGGCAGTGACGACGAAGGCAGCATTGGCGAACAGAACTTCCACGTACGGATCACGAGCACCGACCTGGTGACCGTAAGCCTGGCAGCGGCAGGTGAGGAGGGAATGTGAGGACCCCAAAACCGAGGGTTTTGTATCCTCACAACATATACTTACATATACATTTTAACATATATTTTTGTAATACAATAATTGAACTTATAACCTTGAACTTACCATTTATACATTTTTATGAAGTACCCGACATGTACATATATCTTTATGAATTACACGCCAAAATACACATATTCTGTTGCATATTGAATTAATAATTACTGGATCGAAGTACAAATTAGACTTGCGCACTTTTGCACGCAAGCAAAATATTTACATTTTCGCCCACATATGTATTAAATATAGTATCACCCTAACATACACTGAACATTTGGAAGGGAAGTGGATACGCACAAAACATAAAAAATCATCGGTCAACCAACCTTTTGAACACGCGCAACGCGCATCCAATGCACCCAACTACAAATACAACATACATAATAATTTGAGTGAAAGGAGATCAACAGTAAGTCGCCAAAATAAGCACCGCTACTAATTGGAATTTTGATATACATACTTAGGTACGAGCACAAAACACACCAACGCACGCCGTAAGCAGAAGTCGAAAGCATCAAGCGAGGCCAACGCACCATCAGAACCAAGCGACAGCGAACATACGCATAAACAAAAATAGTTGAATACAATAGGTAAAGCGAAGGTTGGAAAACACCGCAGGCATATGGATAAGCATACTAACGTATGTACGACATTAGAGACACTGATTTCTATGTATATTAGGGCTACCGAAATTAGGGTGAAGCTGAGTGCCGGGACCACGGATTATCCTATGTGACTGAAGGCATGCATATGTACATACACACAAACCAGAGGCATGACAAAGGAAAAGGGAAAAGTATGTTAGCATGTAATCGTATGTAGATATTAGTAGATTACAATGAATTATTATTCGAGTTCATCACTCTACTTTCTTATAATTGTTATTGCAAAATTACTGACTTCCTGCGCGCAGCTCTACATAATTTTATAACGGAAGGATTGTTACTAATGAATTGTTTTTAGAAACTAACCGTCCGCCGACGTACGAAATCGTATATAAAGGCGACAAATTAGCATGTTAGATCAGAAGCTAGGAGATAGGCATACGAGTCAGTGGGCTTCTACCACTCATCAAAACGCTACCTGAAGAGGTTTCCACTCCAACTGACGGAGAGCTTGCCAGAGGGGTTCTACCTCAGCTACTCTTGTCGAGACAGGGCCAGAGAATAGGAGTAGCTATTAAGGGCATTTTATTTTTAAACAAATATTAAAACGTTTTTCGGAACTTCTCTCTTTTAATTCTTGCAATAGGAATAGGTTCTGCCATTGATAATAGGAACCCTTGACGGACTGGGCATACCTCTGCGGAAAATAAGTCCGTCACAAGCCTCTTATGTACATGAAATTGCAACTTAAATTAACACAGTTAATATAAAAAAATTAAGTACTTTAATAATAACATAAAAAATATATTAATTTCCTTGAGCTATATTGCTGCAGCAGCTAACTTAAAATTTGGACAATTCAGAAGTGTATCATATTCATGTAAAAATTGAGCTATTTCCATGGTTTCGAATATAAAATTTGATTATTTAAATCAATTTAAGTCTACAACTTAAAGCAAAGTATAATGTTAGATTTCAACTATATACACTGTTTTTTTCAGATCAAAAATATTCAGGGGTGTCATGGAATCCGGTTGCTGTTGGAATTACATTTGAAAGCGATATTTCTCCATGAACTTCAAAATGTAGGACTAGTAATTGAATAAGACTTATTATTGTTCCAAATCTGATCATTCAAACAATAATTCTGCAACCCTTAGCAGGAATATTAGCCGTGTTTTTTCTACACGCGTATACGTTTACGTTTTCGCGTAAAAACCGCTTATCCTCGCTTAGATAATTCTTAGGAGACCCATATAGTGGCAGTGGTTAAACAACTAACTACAGCACAGGGTGTACCGTAAAGCGGAGTTACAACCCTCTGTTGTATGTCTGTGTATAACATATACCTGAATCAGTTGCGATGAATTGTGAGCATGCACCATTTTTAGAGGTGATACATAGAAGAAGTGTAGAGGTGAAACATAGACACATAATTCAGTTACATCTGAGTATAATGCGTATTGAAATTGAGTAGTAATAATTTTATGTGCAGCAATTTCAGAGGTGCGTTTAAAATTTGACGCTTAGCAGTCCATATAAAGTTTAAGCTTAAACGTCTATAGATGTAAAAAAACACAGCTATTGACTGGTTTCAAATCTAATTCCGACAGCAATCGGTTCACCGCATACCTTATTTTATATGTACATGAAATTGCAACTTAAATTAATACAGTTGTTATAAAGAAAAGTACTTTAATAATAAATAAACTCGCTTAATTGGTTTTTGTTTTCCAATTGAAATCTTTTCCAAGCGAGCAGAAAATAATTTTAAGCTTTAGAAAAAACTCCAATTATTTGAATCAATTTAAGTCTACAACTTAAAGCTAAGTCGAAATTCAGATTAGATTTAATTTTTGTTTTTCAGGTGTCGTGGAATCCAATTGCTTTTAACTATATGTTATTTTAAATTACATTTCGATCAAAACCTTTTTTACATCGTTTGGCAAAGCTCTGCCGAAGAAGTGGTAGTGTTTTTGTAGTAAATTTTTTTTATCCGTTGCAAAACTAGCACAGCTGTACCGAGAGAATTCAATGTTCATATCCAAGATTATACAAAGTTTTCAAACAACCAAAGTAATTTATAGCAGACACTTTTTTATATTTCTCTCGAAATTCCATGCTTTAGAAAGTTTTGAAGTGTCAAGCTTTTATCGATTAGGTATGTTATAAGGAGGTTGCTTAATCGTTGAGTAAACGATTGTAAAGTACTTCAGAATTGGTGAAGATAAATCGAAAGTGGAGCAGTGGGGCAACTCTTCCTTATGATGCCCATCAAATTTGTTTGCATTGAAAGACCGTTTCATTTAATTTGAGCTAGCGAATAGTCTTTTGACACTGAATGGGTCTTTAGTACTTTATAAAATGTGCGACTTAAAAATTTTAACTTTATTCTACTTATATTTTTTTTTATAGACATATTGTATGTGGATATAAACAATAGAAAGGATTAAAATAATACACTAAGGCGGCTCATTGCTGATCTCCTACATCCATGTACTGCATCCACTGCATTTGTTCTTCTAAACGCGTAACAGCTTCGCTATACGAAAAATTGTACTTATCCTTGAAAACGTGAACCAGCCACTCAGGCATTAAGGCATTGGCAAATAGCGTAGAGTACTGTAAATAAAAAAGCTAAAAGGTTTTTAAAGGAAGTAAAGATATTACGCCTTTCTTCTCTATCTCCATTTTAAATGGCACTATTACCTCATAAAAATATTATTTGGGATCAGTTAAGCTAGTTCAGAGGATGTTGCTCTTAAAGTTGCTTTTTTTGTAACCCCAAAAACAATCCCCAAGAGTTAGAGGTGTAGGTAACCTATGATCAACCGAAGAGTCTTTCTCAAACCCGACTAAGCGCAATGACAAAATATCCATCGCTTTGGCGATAAAGTGCTATCGGATGCAAAAAATTGCGCGACCGCTTTCTGCACACAATCCTCCGTCGATAAATCCAGACGGCAGTCCAAAAGACACCCACATAAGCATAACACAGCGTGTCTCCTATTACCATCAACACCACAGAGGTTAAAGAAGCCTTCGAATACTCTAAATCATCTAAAGCAGTAGGCCCGTTCCTGAATGCCTCACAAATTGAAAATCGCGAGAGTGGTACCGCTTCTAAAGCCTGGGAAACGTAGCCTGGCTAACGTAGTACTTTCATATTCTATGAACTCTCTCCTATCACCATAAGCCTGCGACTTGCCAATCATCAGCATGGCTTTCGCAAATTACATACCACCCTGCGCTAAATGTCTTCAACAAACAAATAAATTGTGAAATGAACCATGAACCCCATTATAACAGCACTCGTAGCTCTAGACTTATCAAAACCTTTGACACGGTCAATCACAGAACGTTGCCGCAAGACTATGAAGTGTCTACCCAATCAAAAATCGGCGGGAATCGGTGCAGTTCATGAACGTAACATCAAAACCTGGAAGAATTAAGCCAAACCCTCGACAAAGTGTATGCGGCAATTGTCGACAATATTGGATACCCATGTCTATGACATTACGCATGTAGGTCACTACACCCAATAATACTGGGTATGACTTGCCGGAAGCACTTGGAAAGTGACCATAGTTACTTATAAAGCAATTCGCCTACCGGTTGTATGCTACGCGTCTCCAATATAGTACACGATCTTAAAAGAAAAACACTGTAGGAAACTGCAGCGCTTCCAAAATGTCGCACCGATTACTGCTACGGGATATATTCTTATGTCTCCAGAACATCTTTTACATAGTAAGGCGAGAATGCTCCTCATAAAGGAGAGAAATAAAATGCTGAACAAACCGTTTCTGTTGACCCTCAGAGACATCTACAAAAAGTCTTCATATGCTCACAGTTCCCGGTGGATCCAGTTCTTAAAGACAAATACCCTCAACCCGCATCTGGATACTGTAAAAGTTAAACTCTTACTTATTCAGAATCAACCGGCTACTACCTTAATGGTGCTTGTTACCGGAACTTACCGGATCTATATCCGGCAAATGATCATCCCCAAAACCTTCGCTAAAAAACAAAAGCACCAACCATCTTTTCAATTGCAATGTGGAAACAAAGCATCTTACACCCTTATGTCTTAGCAAGTTTCGTCGGACTCCAAGTTTCCCGTAAAAGGATATTGATGTGTGAGTGATCTCAACTTTTGGATGAGGCGAAACACTGCTACAACCAATTAAACAATAAGGTAAGTGGTATTATGGATACGGGAGTCCTTTGCCGGATATGAATTCGTAAGATCAGGTACCAGGCCGCCTGATGAGGGAATAGATTTTGCACCCCTCGAATCTTCGGGTCTGTATGTTTTAGTTGCCTTTTACGACTGCAATGTTCTACCGTGGGAATGATGTGAGGCCCTTAGGACCTAAAATATTAAAAAATTAAATCTGCGTGGTGTCAGCTTTTCTTATTTTAATATGATAGGTTTTATAAGTGATCAAAGTACAGATAATTTTTCAAAAACCATTAAACGGGATATATTTGGAAGAGCCAAGGTTAGTTTGCCTAATAATGCAATATACAGATATTTTACATACCAACGGAGTGCCTTCTGTGTCTTTTTCATACACTTCACCAAGTGTGTATGGAGGATCCATTTTATGGATCCGACAAAAAGGGGTTCTGTGCACTGCTGCACGCTCTAACGCCGCACTTACGTTTAAAACTTTTTCTGTCTTTTAGCTTCTTCTCCTTTTTTCAAATAAAATGAAATTGTTTAACTTTTTATCTATAGTTTTTCTTTTATTTATAACATAGTTCTAACACTTATAATATAACTTAGTTTCATATATATATATAAACTTAGTTTCATTTGTATAAAACTTTATTTTAACAACTTTTAGTTATTCTTCACGTTCTCGGTAGAATGTTCTTTTAATTATATTTTTACTATCATTTTTCTTTTCCGAGTTTAGTTTTCACGCTTTGTGCGCTGGCCGGTTTACTTTAAACTGAACACTGCCGCTAACGCAACTCTGTTGCTACGCAGCTTTTCTTTAGGTTGCCTAGCAACGAAATTAATGATGGCGTCGAGCAACGGCAGTTTGAACAAATCAGAAACTCTCCGCGCTGCTCGACTCTAACATTTTTAGTGATGCCAAGTGCATCTGATGCATGGTTGCATCTTGCACTTTTCCAAAGAGGGGAGTTGCCAGCTGCAATTTAATTTAATGCACTTTACTATGGCAATACATAATCCCCCTTTAGAAAACAAGAATTTGGTAAGATTAGTAATTAATCTTACCACATTCTTCTTTAGGCTTTAATATGTTGTTGCAATGTTATGAATAAATGAGTTTGCTAGCATTAGGGTGCTCTAACCCGGGACTCATTCGTTCATCACAGCGCAACTTCTAAAAAGATATTAAAATGAAAAGAAAATTTTGAATAAAATGAAATATATAAAAGTTAGTTTGAAATATTTGATTTACTGTTTGAAGTAAACCTGTTTTGTTTTTTCTTATTGTAGAATCTACATAATTAAATTTGTATTTATTTGTTACATTTTTTAGCCTTCATTGGCGGATTTTTTAAATATATTTATATCCAGGCGGCCAACGTGGTGTGATGGTAGTGTGCTCCGCCTACCACACCGTATGCCCTGGGTTCGCACCCCGGACAAAGCAACATCAAAATTTTAGAAATAAGGTTTTGAAATTAGAAGAAAACTTTTCTAAGCGGGGTCGGCCCTCGGCAGTGTTTGGCAAGCGCTCCGGGTGTATTTCTGCCATGAAAAGCACTCAGTGAAAACTCATCTGCCTTGCAGATGCCGTTCGTAGTCGGCATAAAACATGTAGGTCCCGTCCGGCCAATATGTAGGGAAAATCAAGAGGAGCACGACGCAAATTGGAAGAGAAGCTCGGCCTTAGATCTCTTTGGAGATTATCGCGCCTTACATTTATTTTATTTATTTATATCTAAAGATTATTAGTAATAGACTATTAATTTAATTAATTTTTTGTACACGATTTTTATGTACAATTTTTTCACAAATTGTTACATTTGGTCCATTAATATTCTTTACTATGTAGGGACCTTGATATATATTTTTATGTTTATTTCAAGGTCCTGTTTCTACTAAAACTCTATCATTAGTTTTAATTTCTAAAGGCTTAGCCGTTTTATCGTATAAATATTTATTTCTAATCTTATTAAGCAAATTTTTTGCCATTTTATGCGATGTTTGCATTCTAAACTTAAGCTCTTTTGCGTAATTTTCTACGTTATAGATCGGATCAATTTGCCCTTTTTGCAATTCGTGTGGCATTGTAGTTTTTCTGCCAAATATTAATTCAAAAGGAGTAAATTTATTATCAAAAACCGAACTACTTGTAGCATTGTGTAAAAATGTAAAGTATTTTAAATATGTATCCCAATCTGAATACGTTTCATTTAGATATGCACGCAAGTATTCGTTAAAGACTCTATGATTTCTTTCAACAGTACCAACAGTTTCGTGGTGGTAAGCTGTTGAGAAATCATGATCAATCTTTAAAAGTTTTGTCAATTCAGAGAATAATTCGTTTTTATATTCCGTTCCTAAATCGGATCTAATAGCTTTCATTGCACCATATGTTAATATAAAGGTTTCAAAAATAGGACAAGCAATAGTTTTTGCTGATGTGTCTGGTACTGCTACTGTTACCAGGTATTTAGAAATGTCACAAATCATAGTAACAGCGAACTAGTTATCATATTTTGATTCCGGAAGCGGACCTATTGTGTCGACAATTACTATGTCAAAGGGTTTGCACGGTGTTGGAGTCAAGACAAGATTTTCCCTTTGTTTTTGGTTTTGCTTTATTCAAAAGGCATTTATTGCAATTTTTGACAAATTCAGCTATGTCACCAGTCATATTTTTCCAATAGTATTTTGTTCTTAATTTGGAATATAATCGTTTTGTACCGCAATGACCGCTTAACAAAGGGTCCTCATGATAAATTTTCATAAGTTTTTGTTTTTGCTCTGTTTCTGTTACAGTTCCTACAGGGTCTGTTAGTATTATTTTTAATGATTTTAAAATTTTATTACCGCTGATTTTAAAATTTGTAATTGAAAAATTATTGAAAAATGTATAATTTTTTGGCCATTCTAACTGCTCAATATTGTGACTGCCGGCTGCTTTTGCAAGCCTCGAAAATAACTCATCTAAATTTGTTTTTCCGTTAGCATTCACAAAATTAAGTAAATTTAGTTTTTTATGTTTTAAATGCGCATAAATTTGTATATTGGAGATCTCATTATTCTTATTTAATTGCATAGTCGACTTTATTCGCGGTATCTTTTTTGAAAAATTGTATGAAAATTTGTCATAAACTTGTACTTTAAGCGTTTCGCAAAAAGTATCAGTAAAATTTCGTCTTTATTTTGTAATTCCTTTTGTTTGGTTTGTGATCGCGTTTGCTTTGTAGATTCTTTTATTTCGTCTGTACTAATGCGTGAAAGAGCATTAGCCACAACGTTAGATTTTCCTTTTATATATTCAATCGTAAATTTATATTCTGACAGTTCTAATGGAATTGTAGAAAGTTTAGACGAAGGGTCTTTCATGTTAAAAAGATAAACTAGGGCCTATGATCGGATTTTACTATGAAATTTGTACCGTAAACATATGCACGAAAATGCTTTATAGCGAAATGTATTGCTAGGAGTTCTAATTCGATAATTGCTTTTTTCTGTTCTGCTTTATTTAAAGATTTTGACGTGAAACAAATTGGTAAATCGTCATCACCATGCTTTTGGCTTAATATAGCACCACATCCACTCTTAGAAACATCTACTGTATTTATAAATTATTTTGTAAAGTCAGGGTATTGTAGTAGTTGCGGAGACATTAATGCAAGTTTTAGTTTTTCGAAAGCGTTTTCGCACGCTTCATCCCAAACAAATTCAACTTTTTCCCGATGTAAACGATTTAAAGGCGCTGCCAGTGACGCAAAATTCGGTATAAATCGCCTGTAATAATTTGCAAATGCGACAAATCGCCTAACCGCATCTTTGTCTTTTGGCTTAGTATACCTTTTAATAGCGTCTATTTTCGAATCATCTGGAAGCAAACCTTTTGACGTGCATTTATGGCCTAGAAAAGTTACTTCGGAATGAAGGAAATTGCACTTGTTTGGATTCAGCTTTAAATTAAACTTTCTACAGGTTTCGAAAGCTTTTCTAAATTTTTAAGGTGGTGTGTCTCACTATAACCAATGACGATAACGTCGTCAATATGCATAAAAGCCTGATTTGGCGAAATGCCTGAAAATGCTATTGACATCATACGAGAAAAAGAGTTTGGTGCTATATTTAACACGAAAGGTAAAACTTTCCAACGAAAAGCTCCTCGATCTGTACTGAAAGAAGTTCCGTCTCTAGATTTAGGGTGAAGGGGTATTTGGTGAAAACCAGAAAAAAGATCTAGAGTTGAAAAGTAATTGGCTCTGCCAGATTGTCGAGTATGTCATCAACGCGTGCTAGTGGAAATTTGTCGGCTATAAGCTTTTTATTGACTGCTCTGAAATCTACGCACATACGATACGACTTTTTGCCTGTTGGATCTTTTTTCGGTACTGTTATAATTTGAAAAACTAGGTTCGATTAAATCATTCTTTAATAGTTTTTCGACTTGTTTATTTATTTCTTCGCGTTGTGTGTATGGCAAACGGTAATTTTCAATATAGACAGGGGTTTTGTCAGTTAATCTAAGCTTTTGTTCGTAGAAATTATTAAGCGTCATTAAGTCGGTTTTTAATGTAAAAATATCAGAATATTTCAAACATAAATCAAGCAATTTCTTTTTAGTATAAGAAGGCATTTGTTTTGCTAAAATTGATTTAAGCTCTTCTATGCGTTTTGAATCGATAGGCGTATCATTTATGCGAGAGACATTGAAGTTTTTAATGTCTTCAGTTTGAATATTGAAATCGTTTACGTACTTGACCTCGTCGGGTGTGTTGATAACTTTTATTATTGGTTTTTTGTATCGACGATACATTTGGCTGTGAAAACACCGTTACAGAGTTCATGAGAATCTACAAAAACTGGACTTGTCAAACTAAAACACGAAAAACTTCGCATCTTGGTGGAATTACAAGAGTATTTGTTGAGGTGCTATGCAAAATTGAAATATTTACCTTTTCTGTCCCTTGTCCGAATGTAATTGTGTCATTATAATAATTGATTATGCATTTGTTCGTTTTTAGAAAGTCTTTCCCTATTATACCGTCCGAAGGAATATTAAAGTTGTCATTGACAACGTGAAGAGTCAGAGGAAGAAATGTATTTGATGCGATTATACTTGAATTAACTGTTCCTAGTGTTGTTACCGTGTCTGTTGTTACGCCTGTTATATTTATTACGTTACAATCGTCTGCTTCTACCTCGTTTGCCAAACTGGAAATTTTTATTAGTGAAATGTCTGCCTGTGAATCTACTAGAAAAGAACATATTTTATGAGAATCGCTACAAGCGACTTCGACGAAATCGGAAAAATTTAAATTTAGACAATATATTGACTCAGAAGTATTTAGTCGAATTGCTCCTGCTCCCTCAGTCTTCGCGCCTGCTTCGGCATTTAAAGAACGAACTTTGGCTCAATTTCTAGAACTTAAACCCTGATTATTGGAATTTCTGTTATTTACGGACCGATTATTATTGTTATTGTTGGAATTTCTATTGCCTCTATTGTAATTGTGATTATTGCCTGTGTTATAATTATTATTTCGGAAATTTGTATTATTGTGTTGTCTATTTGTATTACTGTTAAATCGAAAATTACTATTGTTATATCTGTAATTACTGTTACCTCTGAATTTGCACGGAAATTATTATATCTTATCGGACGTGAACGAAACGCTAACACCTGCAGCTCTTTAACTTCCTGTTCTCGCCCTATAATCATTTTCGCTACAACGTCCTTTGAATCTTTGAAGATTGTTGATGCAAGGATTGATTTCACCATATCTGACCTACTATTTAATCTACAAACGCTAATGGTTTGTTCAACCGCCATCTCATGGGCTTTTGCCTGTGTCATACCTTCAATGATTAGACATCGCCCTAAGGAGTCAGAAAGCTCTTCTACCTGCTTTGAAAATTCTGAAAAATTGTTATTGGTTACTCTTAAGGCTGAAATTTTTCCCGCGACAACTTTCGAGTTGTCTGGCCTAATTTTACTACATAGCGCTTCTTTAATTTGGCTGACTTATTCTATATGCGTTGGTAGGGCTTCGCGAGCTTTGCCTTCGAGCTTGGATTTTAAAAATGCAATAAAAGTAGTTATCATCATCAGGCAATTTTGTAATGTTATAAAAGGTTTCACCGGGATTCGAACCGTGAATCACATGGTGAAACTGCAGTAGCCTTTGATAACATTACAAAATTGCTTGATGATGACTACGTTGGCGGTTTTCGAAATGGTTCCATAGCAATATGCCAGTAAATGTTTCATTCTTTTCAGTTTCTCTTAGAAAACATAATTATTGAAATTCAATTATTATAAGCCGGTGTTAAGCTCACGAATTCTTAAATATAAGTATAAACTGAACACACCATTAAACAAACATACATAAGTAGGAGTTAAAATTTCGTTAGAGAATACTTCCATTAATTCAACTTTATTTATAAATGAGCCAAGTGCGAACGGGTCTCCACTGTAGTTTTCTCGCATAATCGAGGCACAAGTACTAATAAACGATTTTTTCTCCTCGATTGTGGCCATGGTTGTAACGTTAAGAATCGGAGTTAGAATAGAAAAACTAGAATTTGGAATTATAGGTTAATCATCAAATCCCAAAAGGTCTGTACTGAGGGATAATTTATTATGTTCACTTGTTAAGGTATCAGTTGAAGATGCAACTGAAGATGAATCAGAATCTGAATTATTGGAATCTAAATCTTGCTCTGAGTTTTTGGAATCTAAATCTTGCTCTGAATTTTTAGAATTTAAACCTGGATTTGAATTTTTAGAAACTACTTTCCCGTTTCCTAGGTCCATACGTGTTGAGCAAGATATATGGAATTTGTTTATGAAGATTGAGTAGAAATTGAATTTAAGGAAATTGAATTTGAACGAGGGAATTATTCGAAAATGGATTGTGCTTGATTAGAGAAGTTATGCAGAATTGCAAGACAAGTGGGATTTGAGAGAGTAAAGCTGAAAGAATTATCCGATAATTTAACGAAAACCTGAATTTTGATTATAGAACTGATTTAAGTTGAGCTCAAAAGGAAATTATGAAAATATAAGAAATTTGTGAAAGTATGTATTTTTGAAAGCTTTTAGATTTTATAATACAATTGGTTAGCGAATACTTATTGCAAAAAAACTTTAGTTAGTGAATTTTATTGAAATACTAAAGTTAGTGATTATTTAATGAAAAGAAAGGTTCAAAAATATTTACTTTACGCTTTTGTTGTCCGCAAATCCAAACCCAATGATTGGAATTAGCTGAAAAATTTTCATGCAAAACGGAAGTGGGAATTGGAATTCATATGCAATTTAATAGATGTTGAATATTGTTATGAATATATTTATTGAAGTGTAAGAATTTTTAATTGTACAGAATGTGAGAATAAATTTGAATTTGAAATATATGGCAAAAATTATAATTTTTAATTGAATTTTTACGATATAAATGCAAAAATGAACAGGTGGCAAATAATTTCATATAAAGCCTGAAACGGACGCACCGCTTTCATCAAAATTGTATGGTTTTATTTTTATAGATACGGGCGCACCGCATCTTTTCAAAATTGTAATATAAATGTCCTCGGACGCACCGGGATTTAAAAACTTATGTCATGTTTATACACGGACGCGCCGCGTTAAAGAAAAACTGTAATTATTGGCTTTTAACCGGTCTTACTCATATGTGTGGAAGAAATTTTTTGCATATAATGCAAACAAAAATTTTGTTTTTATATACATATAAGTAATTTTGAAAAGTTGAAAACTGAATATAATAATATGAAATGTATTTACATTTTAGTAATGTATTGGATGTCGAAAATTGAAAAAAGTTAATATGAAAGTATGAAAATTATATATTATAAAAATATAAATGATACGTTAATTTCGCAGACTGTGCGCCATACCAAGTACCGCTTACTATACCGCTGCTTGCTGCTCTGCTGCGCTCAGAGTTCTGCTGCTGCGCTCGCTATTCTGCTGCTGCTTGATGGCGTCACCTTTTTCTGCAAAATTGCTCCGTTATGGTGGTGGCGTGGCTAGTGTCGTTTTCACTAATAATTTTGGTACAGTTTAACTTTTTATTCTATTGTTCAAAATTTTGGTTTTTCCAGTTTTTCTCATTTTTTGTATTATTTCTGCTGCCGTTTAAATTTTTATTTTATTACAGTTTGCATTTTCTTATGATGTCTGTCTTTAATTAAGTATGATATTATATGTATTCTCAAACATTTTTACGCTTTCTCATCCACTAGCCACGGCCACTGCCATATTTCTGTTGATTTCGTAAAAGTTTTTTTCTTGTACATTTCAAAACTTTTGTAGGATTTTTGTTAATTTTTATATATATTTTTTTGTTGGTTTTTAATGATTTTAAATTTTTTGTAGATTTTTCTCAGTTTTATAGATTTTTTTTAATATTTTGTATTTATTTGTAGGTTTTTAAATGTTTTTTTTTTTAATTTTTTTTTTTTAGATTTTTGATTTTTAAACTTCTGTTTTTTTTTGTATGTATGTATTTATTAATTATTCACTTTGTGTGTAAATTTTATGTGGGCTCTTTTTTTAATTTAATTTGAGCACCCACGCCTGCTGGGAGGCTTGCCTCCTTCCAGCCACTCGCCGTATTTACAGGACTTCGGCCCACGGTCGCCATATGGAGGATCCATTTTATGGATCCGACAAAAAGGGGTTCTGTGCACTGCTACACGCACTAACGCCGCACTTACGTTTAAAACTTTTTCTATCTTTTAGTTTCTTCTCCTTTTTTCAAATAAAATAAATTGTTTAACTTTTTATCTATAGGAATTCTTTTATTTATAACTTAGTTCTATCACTTTAATTATAAACTTAGTTTCATTTGTATAAAACTTTATTTTAACACCTTTTAGTTATTCTTCACGTTCTCGGTAGAATGTTCTTTTAATTATATTTTTACTATCACTTTTCTTTTCCGAGTTTAGTTTTCACGCTTTGTGCGCTGGCCGGTTTACTTTAAACTGAACACTGCCGCTAACGCAACTTTGTTGCTAGGCAGCTTTTCTTTAGGTTGCCTAGCAACGAAATTAATGATGGCGTCGAGCAACGGCAGTTTGAACAAATCAGAAACTCTCCGCGTTGCTCGACTCTAACATTTTTAATGACGCCAAGTGCATCTGATGCATGGTTGCATTTTGCACTTTTCCAAAGAGGGGAGTTGCCAGCTGCAATTTAATTTAATGCACTTTACTATGGCACTACATATACCCCTTTTAGAAAACAAGAATTTGGTAAGATTAGTAATTAATCTTACCACATTCTTCTTTAGGCTTTAATATGTTGTTGCAATGTTATGAATGAATGAGTTTGCTAGCATTAGGGTGCTCTAACCCGGGACTCATTCGTTCATCACAGCACAACTTCTAAAAAGATGATTAAAATGAAAAGAAAATTTTGAATAAAATGAAATATATAAAAGTTAGTTTGAAATATTTGATTTACTGTTTGAAGTAAACCGGTTTTGTTTTTTCTTATTGTATAATCTACCTAATTAAATTTGTATTTATTTGTTACATTTTTAGCCTTCATTGGCGGATTTTTTAAATATATTTATATCTAGGCGGCCAACGTGGTGTGATGGTAGTGTGCTCCGCCTACCACACCGTATGCCCTGGGTTCGCACCCCGGACAAAGCAACATCAAAATTTTAGAAATAAGGTTTTTAAATTAGAAGAAAATTTTTCTAAGCGGGGTCGCCCCTCGGCAGTGTTTGGCAAGCGCTCCGGGTGTATTTCTGCCATGAAAAGCACTCAGTGAAAACTCATCTGCCTTGCAGATGCCGTTCGTAGTCGGCATAAAACATGGGACCTACCAATATGTAGGGAAAATCAAGAGGAGCACTACGCAAATTGGAAGAGAAGCTCGGCCTTAGATCTCTTTGGAGGTTATCGCGCCTTACATTTATTTTATTTATTTATATCTAAAGATTATTAGTAATAGACTATTAATTTAATTAATTTTTTGTACACGATTTTTATGTACAATTTTTCACAAATTGTTACATTTGGTCCATTAATATTCCTTACTATGTAGGGACCTTGATATATATTTTTATGTTTATTTCTAGGTTCTGTTTCTACTAAAACTCTATCATCAGTTTTAATTTCTAAAGGCTTAGCCGTTTTATCGTATAAATCTTTATTTCTAATCTTATGCTTATTAAGCAAATTTTTTGCCATTTTATGCGATGTTTGCTTTCTAAACTTAAGCTGTTTTGCGTAATTTTCTACGTTATAGATCGGATCAATTTGCCCTTTTTGCAATTCGTGTGGCATTGTAGTTTTTCTGCCAAATATTAATTCAAAAGGAGTAAATTTATTATCAAAAACCGAACTACTTGTAGCATTGTGTAAAAATGTAAAGTATTTTAAATATGTATCCCAATCTGAATACGTTTCATTTAGATATGCACGCAAGTATTCGTTAAAGACTCTATGATTTCTTTCAACAGTACCAACAGTTTCGTGGTGGTAAGCTGTTGAGAAATCATGATCAATCTTTAAAAGTTTTGTCAATTCAGAGAATAATTCGTTTTTATATTCCGTTCCTAAATCGGATCTAATAGCTTTCATTGTACCATATGTTAATATAAAGGTTTCAAAAATAGGACAAGCAATAGTTTTTGCTGATTTGTCTGGTACTGCTACTGTTACCAGATATTTAGAAAAGTCACAAATCATAGTAACAGCGAACTAGTTACCATATTTTGATTCCGGAAGCGGACCTATTGTGTCGACAATTACTATCTCAAAGGGTTTGCACGGTGTTGGAGTCAAGACAAGATTTTCCTTTGTTTTTGGTTTTGCTTTATTCAAAAGGCATTTATTGAAATTTTTGACAAATTTAGCTATGTCACCAGTCATATTTTTCCAATAGTATTTTGTTCTTAATTTGGAATATAATCGTTTTGTACCGCAACGACCGCTTAACAAAGGGTCCTCATGATAAATTTTCATAAGTTTTTGTTTTTTGCTCTGTTTCTGTTACAGTTTCTACAGGGTCTGTTAGTACTATTTTTAATGACTTTAAAATTATATTACCGCTGATTTTAAAATTTGTAATTGAAAAATTATTGAAAAATGTATCATTTTTTGGCCATTCTAACTGCTCAATCTTGTGACTGCCGGCTGCTTTTGCAAGCCTCGAAAATAACTCATCTAAATTTGTTTTTCCGTTAGCATTCACAAAATTAAGTAAATTTAGTTTTTTATGTTTTAAATGCGCATAAATTTGTATATTGGAGATCTCATTATTCTTATATAATTGCATAGTCGACTTTATTCGCGGTATCTTTTTTGAAAAATTGTATGAAAATTTGTCATAAACTTGTACTTTAAGCGTTTCGCAAAAAGTATCAGTAAAATTTCGTCTTTATTTTGTAATTACTTTTTTTTGGTTTGTGATCGCGTTTGGAGTGCTAAAACATGCTTTGTAGATTCTTTTATTTCGTCTGTACTAATGCGTGAAAGAGCATCAGCCACAACGTTAGATTTTCCTTTTATATATTCAATCGTAAATTTATATTCTGACAGTTCTAATCGAATTGTAGAAAGTTTAGACGAAGGGTCTTTCATGTTAAAAAGATAAACTAGTGGTCTATGATCGGATTTTACTATGAAATTTGTACCGTAAACATATGCACGAAAATGCTTTATAGCGAAATGTATTGCTAGGAGTTCTAATTCGATAATTGCTTTTTTCTGTTCTGCTTTATTTAAAGATTTTGACGTGAAACAAATTGGTAAATCGTTATCACCATGCTTTTGGCTTAATATAGCACCACACCCACTCTTAGAAACATCTACTGTAATTATAAATTCTTTTGTAAAGTCAGGGTATTGTAGTAGTTGCGGAGACATTAATGCAAGTTTTAGTTTTTCGAAAGCGTTTTCGCGCACTTCATCCCAAACAAATTCAACTTTTTCCCGATTTAAGCGATTTAAAGGCGCTGCCAGTGACGAAAAATTTGGTATAAATCGCCTGTAATAATTTGCAAATGCGACAAATCGCCTAACCGCATATTTGTCTTTTGGCTTAGTATACCTTTTAATAGCGTCTATTTTCGAATCATCTGGAAGCAAACCTTTTGACGTGCATTTATGGCCTAGAAAAGTTACTTCGGAATGAAGGAAATTGCACTTGTTTGGATTCAGCTTTAAATTAAACTTTCTACAGGTTTCGAAAGCTTTTTCTAAATTTTTATGGTGGTGTGTCTCACTACAACCAATGACGATAACGTCGTCAATATACATAAAAGCCTGATTTGGCGAAATGCCTGAAAATGCTATTGACATCATACGAGAAAAAGAGTTTGGTGCTATATTTAACCCAAAAGGTAAAACTTTCCAACGAAAAGCTCCTCGATCTGTACTGAAAGAAGTTACGTCCCTAGATTTAGGGTGAAGGGGTATTTGGTGAAAACCAGAAAAAAGATCTAGAGTTGAAAAGTTATTGGCTCTGCCAGATTGTCCAGTATGTCATCAACGCGTGCTAGTGGAAATTTGTCGGCTATAAGCTTTTTATTGACTGCTCTGAAATCTACGCACATACGATACGACTTTTTGCCTGTTGGATCTTTTTTCGGTACTGTTATAATTTGAAAAACTAGGTTCGATTAAATCATTCTTTAATAGTTTTTCGACTTGTTTATTTATTTCTTCGCGTTGTGTGTATGGCAAACGGTAATTTTCAATATAGACAGGGGTTTTGTCAGTTAATCTAAGTTTTTGTTCGTAGAAATTATTAAGCGTCATTAAGTCGGTTTTTAATGCAAAAATATCAGAATATTTCAAACATAAATCAAGTAATTTCTTTTTAGTATAAGAAGGCATTTGTTTTGCTAAAATTGATTTAAGCTCTTCTATGCGTTTTGAATCGATAGGCGTATCATTTATGCGAGAGACATTGAAGTTTTTAATGTCTTCAATTTGAATATTGAAATCGTTTACGTACTTGACCTCGTCGGTGGTGTTGATAACTTTTATTATTGTGTTTTTTGTATCAACGATACATTTGGCTGTGAAAACACCGTTACAGAGTTCATGAGAATCTACAAAAACTGGACTTGTCAAACTAAAAACACGAAAAACTTCGCATCTTGGTGGAATTACAAGAGTATTTGTTGAGGTGCTATGCAAAATTGAAATATTTACCTTTTCTGTCCCTTGTCCGAATGTAATTGTGTCATTATAATAATTGATTATACATTTGTTCGTTTTTAGAAAGTCTTTCCTTATTCCCGTCCGAAGGAATATTAAAGTTGTCATTGACAACGTGAAGAGTCAGAGGAAGAAATGTATTTGATGCGATTATACTTGTATTAACTGTTCCTAGTGTTGTTACCGTGTCTGTTGTTACGCCTGTTATATTTATTACGTTACAATCGTATACTTCTACCTCGTTTGCCAAACTGGAAATTTTTATTAGTGAAATGTCTGCCTGTGAATATACTAGAAAAGAACATATTTTATGAGAATCGCTACAAGCGACTTCGACGAAATCGGAAAAATTTAAATTTAGACAATATATTGACTCAGAAGTATTTAGTCGATTTGCTGCTGCTCCCTCAGTGTTCGCGCCTGATGGGCTTCGGCATTTAAAGAACGAACTTTGGCTGAATTTCTAGAAATTGAACCCTGATTATTGGAATTTCTGTTATTTACGGACCGATTATTATTGTTATTGTTGGAATTTCTATTGCCTCTATTGTAATTGTGATTATTGCCTGTGTTATAATTGTTATTTCGGAAATTTGTATTATTGTTTTGTCTATTTGTATTACTGTTAAATCGAAAATTACTATTGTTATATCTGTAATTACTGTTACCTCTGGAATTTCCACGGAAATTATTATATCTTATCGGACGTGAACGAAACGCTAACACCTGCAGCTCTTTGTAACTGTTCTCGCTCTATAATCATTTTCGATACAACGTCCTTTGAATCTTTGAAGATTGTTGACGCAAGGATTGATTTCACCATATATGACCTACTATTTAATCTACAAACGCTAATGGTTTGTTCAACCGCCATCTCATGGGCTTTTGCCTGTGTCATACCTTCAATGATTAGACATCGACCTAAGGAGTCAGAAAGCTCTTCTACCTGCTTTGAAAATTCTGAAAAATTGTTATTGGTTACTCTTAAGGCTGCAATTTTTCCCGCGACAACTTTCGAGTTGTCTGGCCTAATTTTACTACATAGCGCTTCTTTAATTTGGCTGACTGATTCTATATGCGTTGGTAGGGCTTCGCGAGCTTTGCCTTCGAGCTTGGATTTTAAAAATGCAATAAAAGTAGGAGTTATCATCATCAGGCAATTTTGTAATGTTATCAAAGGTTCCACCGGGATTCGAACCGTGAATCACATGGTGAAACTGCAGTAGCCTTTGATAACATTACAAAATTGCTTGATGATGACTACGTTGGCGGTTTTCGAAATGGTTCCATAGCAATATGCCAGTAAATGTTTCATTCTTTTCAGTTTCTCTTAGAAAACATAATAATTGAAATTCAATTATTATAAGCCGGTGTTAAGCTCACAAAATCTTAAATATAAGTATAAACTGAACACACCATTAAACAAACATACATAAGTAGGAGTTAAATTTTCGTTAGAGAATACTTCATTAATTCAACTTTATTTATAAATGAGCGAAGTGCTAACGGGTCTCCACTGTAGTTTTCTCGAATAATCGAGGCACAAGTACTAATAAACGATTTTTTCTCCTCGATTATGGCCATGGTTGTAACGTTAAGAATCTGAGTTAGAATAGAAAAACTAGAATTTGGAATTACAGGTTGATCATCAAATCCTAAAAGGTCTATACTAAGGGATAATTTATTATGTTCACTTGTTAAGGTATCAGTTGAAGATGCAACTGAAGATGAATCAGAATCTGAATTATTGGAATCTAAATCTTGCTCTGAGTTTTTGGAATCTAAATCTTGCTCTGAATTTTTAGAATTTAAACCTGGATTTGAAACTACTTTCCCGTTTCTTAGGTCCATACGTGTTGAAACGAACAGACGAAATATTAAGATTTTATTGGAGCAAGATATATGGAATTTGTTTATGAAGATTGAATAGAAATTGAATTTAAGGAAATTGAATTTGAACGAGGGAATTATTCGAAAATGGATTGTGCTTGATTAGAGAAGTTATGCAGAATTGCAAGACAAGTGGGATTTGAGAGAGTAAAGCTGAAAGAATTATCCGATAATTTAACGAAAACCTGAATTTTGATTATAGAACTGATTTAAGTTGAGCTCAAAAGGAAATTATGAAAATATAAGAAATTTGTTAAAGTATGTATTTTTGAAAGCTTTTAGATTTTATAATACAATTGGTTAGCGAATACTTATTGCAAAAAAACTTTAGTTAGTGAATTTTATTGAAATACTAAAGTTAGTGATTATTTAATGAAAAGAAAGATTCAAAAATATTTACTTTACGCTTTTGTTGTCCGCAAATCCAAACCCAATGATTGGAATTAGCTGAAAAATTTTCATGCAAAAGGGAAGTGGGAATTGGAATTCACATGCAATTTAAAAGATGTTGAATATTGTTTACGAATATATTTATTGAAGTGTAAGAATTTTTAATTGTACAGAATGTGAGAATAAATTTGAATTTGAAATGTATGGCAAAAATTATAATTTTTAATTGAATTTTTACGATATAAATGCAAAAATGAAGGGGTGGCAAATAATTTCATATAAAGCCTGAAACGGACGCACCGCTTTCATCAAAATTGTATGGTTTTATTTTTATAGATACGGGCACACCGCATCTTTTCAAAATTGTAATATAAATGTCCTCGGACGCACCGGGATTTAAAAACTTATGTCATGTTTATACACGGACGCACCGCGTTAAAGAAAAACTGTAATTATTGGTTTTTAACCGGTCTTACTCATATGTGTGGAAGAAATTTTTTGCATATAATGCAAACAAAAAATTTTTTTTTTATATACATATAAGTAATTTTGAAAAGTTTAAAACTGAATATAATAATATGAAATGTATTTACATTTTAGTAATGTATTGGATGTCGAAAATTGAAAAAAGTTAATATGAAAGTATGAAAATTATGTATTATAAAAATATAAATGATACGTTAATTTCGCAGACTGTGCGCCACACCAAGTACCGCTTACTATACCGCTGCTTGCTGCTCTGCTGCGCTCGCTATTCTGCTGCTGCTTGATGGCGTCATCCTTTTCTGCAAAATTGCTCCGTTATGGTGGTGGCGTGGCTAGTGTCGTTTTTCACTAATAATTTTGGTACAGTTTAACTTTTTATTCTATAGTTCAAAATTTCGAGTTTTCCAGTTTTTCTCATTGTTTCTTTTTTTGTATTATTTCTGCTGCCGTTTAAATTTTTATTTTATTACAGTTTGCATTTTCTTATTATCTCTGTCTTTAATTAAGTATTATATTATATGTATTCTCAAAAATTTTCACGCTTTCTCATCCACTAGCCACGGCCACTGCCATATTTCTGTTGATTTCGTAAAAGTTTTTTTCTTGTAAATTTTCAAAACTTTTGTAGGATTTTTGTTAATTTTTATATATATTTTTTTGTTGGTTTTTAATGATTTTAAATTTTTTTGTAGATTTTTCTCAGTTTTATAGATTTTTTTGTAATAGTTTTAAATTTTATATATTTTTTTTTGTAAATGGTTTTTTTTTAATATTTGGTATTTATTTGTAGGTTTTTAAATGTTTTTTTTTATTTGTTTTTTGTAGATTTTTAAACTTCTGTTTTTTTGTATGTATGTATTTATTAATTATTCATTTTGTGTGTAAATTTTATGTGGGCTCTTTTTATACCTTTCATGAAAATGAAATGGTATATTAATTTCGTCACGAAACCGAAAATTGTAAGTCCTTAAAGGAAAATAGATAGACCCACCATTAAGTATACCGAAATAATCAGGTTGAAGAGCTGAGTTGATTTAGCCATGTCCGTCTGTCCGTCTGTCTGTTTGTATGCAAACTAGTCCCTCAATTTTTGAGATATCTTGATAAAATTTGGTGAGCGGGTGTATTTGGGTGTCCGATTAGACATTTGTCGGAACCGACCGGATCGGACCACTCTGTCCGTCTGTCCGTCTGTCTGTTTGTATGCAAACTAGTCCCTCAATTTTTGAGATATCTTGATAAAATTTGGTGAGCAGATGTACTTGGGTGTCCGATTAGACATTTGTCGGAACCGACCGGTTCGGACCACTATAGCATATATCCTCCATACAACCGATTTTTCAGAAAAAGAGGATTTTTGTAATATCTTACCCAATTTAACAGATTGAAGCTTCAAACTTCACCATATACTTTCGCATATTGCACATATTGTTTCCTGAAAAAATTTATGAGATCGGTCGTATATATAGTATATATCCCCCACAACCGATTTTTCACATAAGGAACTTTTCGTAATTACTGCCCTATTTTAAGAGCTAGAGGCTTCAAATTTCAGCGAATGCTTACGTATATAGCATATATTGTTGTCTGAAAAAATCATATAGATCGGTGGTATATATAGTATATATATGGTGGTATATATAGTATATATATTTATATAGTATATATATATATATATTCGCAAATTTTAGCCCCATTTTAACAGCTAGAAGCTTCAAATTTCACCGAATATTTACTTATATAGCATATATTGTTGTCTGAAAAAATCATAGAGATCGGTTGTATATATAGTATATATCTCATACAACCGGTTGTTCAGATAAGAAACTTTTCGCAATTTCTACCCCACTTTAACAGCTATAAGCTTCAAATTTCACCGATTGCTTACGTATATAGCATATATTGTTGTCTGAAAGAATCATAGAGATCGGTTGTATATATAGTATATATCTCATACAACCGATTGTTCAGATAAGAAACTTTTCGCAATTTCTACCCAATTTTAACAGCTATAAGCTTCAAATTTCACTGATTGCTTACGTATATAGCATATATTGTTGTCTGAAAAAATCATAGAGATCGGTTGTATATATAGTATATATCTCATACAACCGATTGTTCAGATAAGAAACTTTTCGCAATTTCTACCCCATTTTAACAGCTAGAAGCTTCAAATTTCACCAACTGCTTACGTGTATAGCATATATTGATGTCTGAAAAAGTCATTGAGATCGGTGGTACACATAGTATATATCTCATACAACCGATTGTTCAGATAAGAAACTTTGCGCAATATCTGCCCCGTTTTAACAGTTAGAAGCTTCAAATTTCACAAAATGCTTACGTATATAGCATATATTGTTGTCTGAAAAAATCATAGAGATCGGTCGTATATATATTATATACTTCATATAAACTGTCATTTTGACCCCTTTTTTACGGCTAGAATCTTCAAAATTCATCAAATTTCATCAAATAGTTACGTTTTCGTCATATATTTTTGAAATACGTGATTCGTAGTCATAGTTTTTACACGCAGACCACAAAAAACCTGAAACTTTGCATCCTCACACAAAGTACCTACCTGTTTTTTATTTTATATTTATCTTAAAAATCGTTAATGTATGTAGATCTGTTCACTATATATTTCTTATCTTACACATCCGATTATTCGGAGATTACAACGGGATAAGATTATTGTTCAGCCCCATTCATGAAAGGTATGAAGTCTTCGGCACAGCCGAAGACAGTCCCGTTCTTACTTGTTTTAAATTTAATTTGAGCACCCACGCCTGTTGGGAGGCTTGCCTCCTTCCAGCCACTCGCCGCATTTACAGGACTTCGGCCCACGGTCGCCATATGGAGGATCCATTTTATGGATCCGACAAAAAGGGGTTCTGTGCACTGCTGCACGCACTAACGCCGCACTTACGTTTAAAACTTTTTCTGTCTTTTAGTTTCTTCTCCTTTTTTCAAATAAAATAAATTGTTTAACCTTTTATCTATAGTTTTTCTTTTATTTATAACTTAGTTCTATCACTTAGTTTCATTTGTATAAAATTTTATTTTAACACCTTTTAGTTATTCTTCACGTTCTCGGTAGAATGTTCTTTTAATTATATTTTTACTATCACTTTTCTTTTCCGAGTATAGTTTTCACGCTTTGTGCGCTGGCCGGTTTACTTTAAACTGAAAACTGCCGCTAACGCAACTCTATGGCTAGGCAGCTTTTCTTTAGGTTGCTTAGCAACGAAATTAATGATGGCGTCGAGCAACGGCAGTTTCAACCAATCAGAAACTCTCCGCGTTGCTCGACTCTAACATTCTTAGTGATGCCAAGTGCATCTGATGCATGTTTGCATCTTGCACTTTTCCAAAGAGGGGAGTTGCCAGCTACAACTTAATTTAATGCACTTTACTATGGTGCTACAGTACATCATTTTATATTGCTTTGTATTGTCTATAAGTTCAATAACAGAATAATGATTAATGCCATTATAACCGGTAACTTTTGGCTTTGAGCGCAACTTATGGAAAACTTCATTCAGTTTATGCTTATATTTAGAAAAAGTATTTAAAATTTCATCAGCGGACATATTATTCAGCGATCTGTTATAAAACGAAATTATAAATTAAAAATTTCATTGGCATAATATCTATAATAAATAAACAAATATACTACTCACAATATTTCAACCTTTTTTGGCACTTGTATTAAATCTTTTAATATATTCTCAATATTTTCATTAACTCTCATTTGTGCCTTTTCCCTGTGTTCATTCTCTACAATTTCATCGGGTGTTGGACAATGCTAGCGGAAGTTGAAGCCTTTGTTTCTGCCGCCTCTGCTGCTTTAGTTTCTTTTGCCCGCGAAGATTTACTCGTTTTAGATGCACTTTTCGACGATTTAACTAATTCTTCAGGTTTCTTTTTACTCAGCCATTTACTCATACATTGCCTCTATTCAGTGGTTGATTTACGGGGAAGAGGGGATTCAAACCTCGGTGTTACCAGTAAAACTTAAATAAATGAACAGATGTACTTTTTTAAGAATATCAACACCGACCGATTTTGGCATGAAAAAACTATCTCGCCTAGGCTTTTTGAAAAACTCTTCTAGTACTTCGTTTACAGATAGTGGATATCAATATGGATATTCAATGAAGCGAGTCCATTCAAACGTTTTTAACTGATTGTACTCCGCATGTATGATTTTAACCTTTTGAGGGCAGAAAATGCTCCTTCTGGCGTTGCCGTCGCAACTGGTAGAATGGCTAATATGCGCAATATCTTATTTATATGTTCGAAAAAATAAGATATGAAAAAATAAGATAAATAAGAAATATAGCATACAAATTTTGCAGGTAATCATGGCGGCCACCGTGGTGTGATGGTAGCGTGCTCCGCCTATCACACCGTATGCCCTGGGTTCAACTCCCGGGCAAAGCACCATCAAAATTTTAGAAATAAGATTTTTCAATTAGAAGAAAATTTTTCTAAGCGGGGTCGCCCCTCGGCAGTGTCTGGCAAGCGCTCTGATTGTATTTCTGCCATGAAAAGCTCTCAGTGAAAACTCATCTGCCTTGAAGATGCCGTTCGGAGTCGGCATAAAACATGTAGGTCCCGTCCGGTCAATTTGTAGGGAAAAATCAAGAGGAGCACGACGCAAATTGGAAGAGAAGCTCGGCCTTAGATCTCTTCGGAGGTTATCGCGCCTTACATTTATTTTTTTATTCATAAAAATTTTACCCACCTCAAGTGCATCAAACACGTTTTTAAAATTCTGACCATCGACTCGCCTTCTCCACATTTTGACTTCCATTGCAAACTAAGCTTTGGAACAATTCAGAACACTTTCATAAAATGCGTGGAGTTTATTGAATTTTTCAGCGCTGTACTCATTTTTGGGGAACAAAACACCGAAATTTTCGAAAATTGATTTGTGTTTCATGAAACCGCTCCGTATATGAGTTATGAATGCATCAAGGAATTGAATATAGAATGCGATTCTATAATAGTCTTAAATGCTCCCAGTATCAACGTTGCATCTCTTTAATTGATGTTTACTGATGCGTGGTTTCTTAATATTTACGTCGTATTCTGTGCATATTTTTTACATTTTCGAAAATTTCGTGAAAATATATTTCTGAGTTTTGTCGCATTTCTTGAAATTCCCGCACAGCATCTTTCGCACATTTTAGGACCTCGGACAAATCTTGACTTTCTGATTGCAATTGCTTACTCGAAGGCAAAAGGATGGAATGGACAGACTGCATTATATAGCAATACGTTTTGGAATTGCACGGTGGAAATAGCAACCTGAAACTGAGAAGCTTGTTCTGAAGTTTTGTTGTTTCCCTTCTGCTATCTCTTCAAAGGCTTCGAAGATTGCTGGCTGAATTTCAATGTAAGTGGATACCGCTTGTGACATTGAGCTCATCTTGTTGGGCAGACGATTTGCAATTTTTTTCTTCGATTTTCTTTTTGTATAATCGAAATTTTTTTCTGGAGAACGTTTTGTCTTTTTGGCCATCTTTAAAAATCATGTATTTATCCGATTGTCCCCAATACATTCTTGATGCCAGCTACATCACAAACTGCATTTACAGCTAAATTAAAATCATGTGATACACAGTGCACATAAATGGCAAGAGGAAAATCCATTTGAATGTATGCTTGCGCACCATGAAATTCTCCACTCATCGCTGGAGCTCCATCATAACCTTGGCCATAAAAATAAGAGCAATCTAAACCTACTTCCAAAAGATACTTTTTAATGGTTTTTGCAAGATCTTCCCCAGAAGCGTTTTGAAGTTCTACGAATCCCAAAAAGTCCGCCCGAAGCTTATTTGTTGAAGAATCCACATACCGGACGCAAATCGAGAATTT
Organism: Eurosta solidaginis; assembly: GCF_040869045.1. Taxonomy (NCBI): domain Eukaryota; kingdom Metazoa; phylum Arthropoda; class Insecta; order Diptera; family Tephritidae; genus Eurosta; species Eurosta solidaginis. Next base: position 37,948,590 of record NC_090324.1, on the reverse strand, counting down.
CTCAATCCCAGAAGAATCTGTGGTACCATCTACCAAAACAGCAAAACCCTTTGCTTCGTTCACTCTATTTACAATTTTTTTTTTTTAATCAAATAATGGCAAGTCTGGATAATTTCGGTTTGGGTTGTCTTGCTGATGTGATTTGCATTTCTGGCCGAGGACATCAGATTTTGTTTGAAGTCATTGTAGCTTTCTGCAGGGAAGCGTAAAATTGCTCGAAATTTTCCCTCATTGTGATACTGGTGATTGCTACATTCTTCCGTTATTTCTCCTGTTTGAAAGGTCCGTCATCTCTGTGTCCTCGAAGACCGATTCCTTGACGCCCGCACAGAAGAATGGCACCAACGATGGATTTTAATTTCACTTGAAATTCTTTCAAATCGTTCTCTTTTTGACTATCAAGTTGGTCGTCCACTGCTTTCGTTTTCTTATTGCGATGGATCTTAAATTTTCGATTCCAACCATGGAGTTTTAATGTTAGTCTTTTTTCATGTGGGCCAAGAAAACTTCTTTCGCATTTTTCCATTTGCAAAATGGTTTGGTTACAAGTTGACGCAACTTTGCACCAGATGCTCCGCCAGTGAAATTTCCGTAGGCAACACAATATTTGCAATAAGCACCATCTTCTTCTGCGGAATAAGCCAAGTCTGTTAACCATGAGTTTTGGAATCTCAAATTTCTATAACAAGATATCGGAACCTTGAACGTTGTTGGTGGAATCCATATATTGTCAACGATTTCTAGCATTGTGAATTCATACAAGCAGGGCCGCAGAGAGTCGAGCCGGGCCAGTTTCGTTTTACGGGCCCCCCTAAAATATAAACTCAATCCAGTAAAAAAAAAATAACATAAATTTTTCAATTCACATTGTCAGTTTTATTTCACTGGAACACTTACATAAATGAAATGTTAGATTTCATTGTTTGATTTGCTTACATTTACTTTTTCTAAATATGTACATTTTAAGAGCTTGAATAAGTCAAGGAAAACTTTCCGTGCTTTTTGGTCTGCGAATATGGAAATAACCGATTCAAAACTAATGCTGGGAGCAAGTCTGGACTCCAACGCCAATGCTCCAAGGCTTGTCAAGCGATTTCGGCTCATAGTAGAACGTAAACAATTTTTCACGCGAGACAATATACTAAAAGAACGCTCCCCTTCAGCCACACTGACTGGAAGTGTGCAAAATATTCTTAATGCTATACAGATGTTATTAAATAATACTTCCATCTTCAAGTCATGAAATTTTTTCAGAAGTTGAAATGGTGGCAGCGAATCACATCCCAAATTTGCTAAGTGGACGGCTTTGGGATTAATGATTTCATCTATTAGATCCGTAGAAATATGGATGCCATAAATCATGCAGAATGTCCCTGCCTCTTCTCTGAGCTCTTCTTCCGTCAGATCCTGATACTTCCACAAAAAACTAAATTTAATCGCAATGTCTGTTCGGCCTGAGTGCGTCGTAAACCGGCAGTGGGTAGGCGCACAAGGGTCGGTCTCGGTTGGCAATTCACTCCAATGAAATAAGAGAAAGCACAAGAGGATTTTCCTCGTTATAATAGGTGGAATTTATTAGATAAGTAAAAATAAGTTGGGTACAATATTACCTGAATTGATTGTGATCAGAACGGCAGAGATCGTTGGCGGCAGATGCGCGCTGTACGGCAGTTGAAATCCAAGAGGCCGGTTGTATAGCAAGCTACAACCGTTGACCCGCAAAATCCTCCGTTTTGGAGGGGAAAGGCACCCACACATCAACCCCGACATGCATATGCATGAGTGCTGACAAAAAGCACACATACACGTGCATGTACATGCATGCACATGCATGAGGTTGATGGTGTGGGTGGTTATAAATTAATTCGAGTATCGAGTATCGATTTGCAGAGTTGCATTGGGGGGGTCGCAATCAGATGCGGAAAAGTTAGGCATCCTGCCTAAACATGCCGGCCCCCCTTGCGATACGCAACATCGTTTTCCGCCAATGACCTCCGCTGAAACGAGAAAAAATTAATATAAGACTTACACACTAAACTTAATCTAAATGAAGAGTTCGTCTGCGACGCAAAATGGCCGGGAATCCTTTCCGACTTGCTTAGCATGCCACCTGAGCAAAGATGAAAGAATTAGCGGTTATGAACAGTGGAGTGAATATTTCTTGCCATTGAATTATACATAATTCTTAAATATAGAAATTTAGAATGTAATATGTGTATTGTCGATGGCCAGTAAGGCTGGACGAAGAGGCCGAGGTCTCCGTTCCAGAGTGGCACCATTTTATTATTCTTTGGTTTTTTTTGTCGTTCCGGATGGAGAGGCCGAGGTCTCCATTCCAGATTTGCGGTTTTTCGTTGGTTGGACGAAGAGGCAGAGGTCTCCGTTCCAGACTCGAGGGTTTTGAGGTTTTTCTGGGCTGGACGAAGAGGCCGAGGTCTCCGTTCCAGCGTATAACGTGTCGTGTCGCTCTCAGGGCGACTGTGGCATTTTTTTTGGATGTGCCAGGGCGAGTGGCCGTGAGGTTGGTTGGGTGATGTGCGTTTTCGCTGCAGCTCATGTATTTCGTCAGTTGTGAATTATATTATTACCCTACAAAACACCTGGTCACAAACCTACCCACGCCCATGCAAATGTGACTACGAATATAACCTGTCACCGTAAAATGACTAGTCAAATGACGTGGAGTGACGAGAACGTTTTTGCAGAATAGTTAGTGCGGTGATTTCGAGCAGCTTATATATTTCAACATAACCAGCAAGATTGCGGTGTGTGGGAGGTTGGAGCGGACGTGATTCCAAGCCACCCGCGCAAAATTACTTGTTTTCGTGATACGCGTGGTGTTTTATTAACAAACGTACGTTAAAATATGTGAATAAACCGAGTTTAAAACGAACCGTAGAGGCTGACGACGGTATTGGTTTAATTTTGTGCGACAGCTCATGACGAATAGCGAATATCGTAATTAAATTGGAAAATGTACCAACTGCCGGTGCTTACATGCAGATTGGCGATGCGTTCTTCACGACGCGTTCTATCTGCACGTACCATTATGCTAAATGTACCATGCAACTCTGTCGTGTATTTCTTGGTTAGCTGACAGCTGGTATGGTGAATTTGTGGTGTGCGAGTATATATATACATATATGTATTTGCTTGCCCTTGAAAAAAACTAGGTCACTGGGGCAGTAGCACACTAGGCCGGTAGAAACAGTTGACTTTTTCCCATTTCGGCATTTTGTCGTGTCGGGATTCTTTTATTTCGGGACCCGGATTGTTTTTGTACCGAGCCCTTATAATGACTGTTTGTGATGTTTGTTGTTGAGAAACAACAAGTCCTGCCCCCCAGCCAGAAAACAGTGCCCAAAAAACGGAAAGGGTAAAAAAAAAACAACAAAAAAAAATTTCTTTGAAAAAAAATGTGAATTTTTTGCAAGGAAAGGTTGCTTTTCTTGTTTTGTCCCCCCTTCCTTTGAGTTCCTTTGTTTTGTATGACTGAATGGTACGTGCAGTAGATGCCTATATTCGGCAGAAACACGTCAGTACCGATTCTGATGTTTTGCGGTTTTCGGTACTGCTTTGGTGTAGTTATCGGGATCCGCTTTTTTTTTCTTTCTTAATATGACAGCACTAATGAGGCTGCCGTTGGTATGTTGCGGGTTGCCATCCAGTTGATTTCCCGTAACAGGAATTTTCCAGGATGCATTAATTGTCGGATTGTGGTGGATAAATTACCCTCACCACATTGTTATTTGGAAAAGGATTTTCAAGCTGGTAAAATGTAAGTATAACAAATTCCTAACGGAGTTTTAATAATTTTAATTTTTATTTTTTTTTTTTAATTGGTTTTCTCTTTCCTTTTTTAGTTTCAAAATGCAACAAATTATGATCAATTTGGAGTATGGGGATGCGCAGCCCATTCGACTGATTGCGGATATCCGCTATATGGAGCGACGGAAGGGTTCCTACGAATGTCATGTGCCGGATGAGGCTTTGGCGCCGGAGATAAAACGGGTGCTGCTGGCCATGGATCCGGAAGCACTGCGGGCCCAGCGGAAGCCCATTGTTGTGTGGGCACGGGGGAGGGCCACAGCTTGGTACGCGCGCTTCTATCGTGGGTGTGAGGGTCAGCTGTGGGTTCGTCGGACACCCCAGGTTCCGCCGTTTCAAAGGCCGTTTAGGTGCCGCGTGTGCCGGCGGTCACTAAGTTGCTTTGCGGTTCTCGTTGCCCATTTAAATCGCCATCTGGGCTTCTCCCCGTATCGGTGTTGGAGTTGCCCCAAGCGGTATGCGTCGTCCGCAGCGCTCTCCGTGCATCGCCGTCTTCGCCACTGAAGTGGGTTTCTGTGCCACTCAGTTACGGCTGTGACGTAATTTAATTTAATATTTGTTGGAAAAAAAAAAAAAATAATAAATGGATTTATATTATCCTTCATATGATTTCGGCCTGCTTAGTTAGGTTGGGGGGGGGGGGGGGGCTCTTGTGATTTAGCCTTGTGTTGTCTTCTCTAGTCTTAGACAGACGCCAACAAGAAACGCACCATTGGGTGGTCGAGTTGGGTAACATGGGAACTCTGTCGTTTCTCGTTTTCTTGTATGTATCATACATATATACATACGTTGGTTGAACATTCCAGTATAGAGAATGAAGCAAAAACAAAAAAATGAATCGAAAGATTTATTTTACCGTTTTTGCTTCAATTCATGTGGAATTTTACGCGTTGCTGGACACAAGGGTAAGTAGTAAAACATTTTGCAATAATTTTATTTCAATAACTATTTTTTATGTTATTTCAGATTTTTAATAAATTTTCTTTTCTTTTTCAGGTGACTGGTGGTGGAGATGCAGAACAGTGGATGGGTAAGTATGCCGGTATCGTTCCGTTTTTAGTGTTTTGTACATTTTCTAACTTCTTTACTTTTGCCTTTTCTCGTTTCAGGTATTGGTGATGAAAAGTGGAAAAAAAATACCACCTATATTGTTCATAGTCATCTAAATAAAATGCAAATTGCTGACCCTTACAATAAATATCCTTGAGGTCGAAGAGATCTACACAGCCGCCTGAAAAAACCCCCAAAGACCCCGAGGCCGGCAGCTGGCCAGTGGAGGTCTCGCACACTAGGCGCAGTAATGAGTAGTGGTAATTCTAATTCGAATAATGGCACAGCGGGATTAAATTTAAAGGCAGGTTCAATAAATGTGGGCCGAGATAACGGCTGGCTATCGTACATAGTGCCCAGTATGCAAAGAAAGGTCCCAAATTACATTATGATTTAATAGAAGGAAGTAAACGTTCTAAGGATGACTCTGTGCTGTCCAAGTAGACGGGATGACTTGGAAAGCTATTGCCGTGACCTTCGTCGCGAAATTGTCAAAAAAAAAAACATGCGAAATGGTTGCGCACCGCTTTTCATAGCCTGTAAACGTGGTTGCGTGTCTGTACCAGGCTATTTGGTAACCGTTTGTGAGGCTGATATTGAACCGCGTGACCTTTCTGAAGTATCCGAAGATCATACCTTTCATTTTGTCACGCCCCTCTGGTGTGCTGTGGTTTTAGGAAAATTGCCTTTGGTAAAATGTTTGATACGCAGGTTTTTTTTTTTTTTTTATTATTGGGCGCGTTTCGTCATCAACTTGATGCTGAGAACAAAGCAAAACCAACAAGAACAAGTTGTTAAAGATATATTTCACAATGCTGTAATTGCACAAACAATGACGCAAAAACCTACTGGCATTGTTTATGATGAAACTATGTCTCAACATCGTTGCCTCTGGGATGAAAATCATCCAGAGAGACCAGAACGCTTCATTCGTGTGTTGGAACGATGCAAAGAGTTGCAGCTTATTGAACATTGCAAACGGATTCCATCACGTCGTGCTACGAAAGATGAGGTACTCCTGTTACATAGCAATGAACATTATGAGCTTCTACAACAGACTTCGGGTGTGCACGATGTAGTAGGAATGAAAGGTTTAAAGTTCAAAGTTCGATTCAATTTATATACATCCGTCCACCTTTGAGCTATCTCTACTGGCGACCGGTTCGACGATAGACTTAATTGAGAATATAATAAATGGCAATGTACAGAATGGTATGGCAATCATACGACCACCAGGTCATCATGCAATGAAGGCTGAATTCAATGGTTACTGTTTCTTCAACAATGTGGCCATAGCAGCACAATACGCTTTAGGCATTTTGAAGTTAGGCAAAATAAGGATTGTCGATTGGAATATACATCATGGACAGGGTACGCACCGTTTCTTCTACAGTGACCAAAGGGTTCTCTATTTTTCAATACATCGTTTTGAGCATGGCACATTTTGCCCAATCTAAAGGAATCCGATTTTGATGCTATTGGTTATGGCAATGGCTTGGGTTATAATTTTAATGTGCCCTTAAATAAAACAAAAAATGGGCAATGGTGATTACATGGAAATCCTTCAACAATTACTTATACCGGTTGCTGTGGAATATCAACCTGAATTGATTATTATATCGGCTGGTTATGATGCAGCTTTAGGCTGTCCGGAAGGCGAAATGGAAGTCACACCAGCATTTTATCCGCATATGTTAAGTACATTAATGAAATTGTCGCAATCGCATGTAGCTGTGGTTTTATAAGGTGGTTACTGTTTGGACTCGCTAGCAGAAGGTGCAGCACTCACACTACGCACCCTTTTGGGCGGGACATGCCCAAGGCTAGTAGAAAACTTGATCCACCCAGTGAAGTTGTACAAGATGCAATACTCAATTGCATTTATGCACATCGTTCTTATTGGCGCTCTTTGCGAATTCAGCCCATATATACCATGGAAGAACTGAATAATGTTAATCCGCAGCCAAAGTTGCATAAAATTAGTCGCCTATTCATTGGCGGTAAGTCACTGCCTGCACGTTTTCCTACAAGAAAGACTGCCCCGGTTATAGCACCAGAAATTGTTGCACAGAATGAGAGGCGCTTGAAGTATTTAAAAAAAGTGAAACCAAATTGCTTTCTCCACAAATACGCGTTTGTTATGTATATGATGATTTAATGCTTCAGCATAGTAACTCCTTCGAAGAGGGTCATCCCGAACAGCCCGAGCGCATGAAACGTATTCATGAAATGCATCAAGACCATCAACCCACGGAACGCATGAAACATCTGCCAACACGTACAGCAACTACAGATGACATTTGTTTAGCGCATACGCGTGCGCATCTAAATTTTATTCGACGCATAAGCCATAAGGATGAATTGCAAGGAAATGGGTGACAAATATAAGTCAGTTTATTTTCATCGAAAAACGTTTGAATGTGCTACAATGGCGGCAGGTTCGGTATTGCAAGTGGTTGATAAAGTTTTTGAAGGGTGAGGCCCGAAGCGGTATTTGCATTGTACGCCCGCCTGGTCATCATGCCGAGCCGGATGTACCCCATGGTTTTGACTAAGAACGAATTGACGATTCACATGAACTATCATACGCTGGAACGTATGTACATGGCCATGTCGCTTCTGTAGCAAGGTTTGCGATAGTGCGGGTAATTTGAAAAGCTGAAGGAGTATGCTTGTCGTCATTGTGATCTTAAATTAGCCAAACCCGATACACGAAAGTGTCATGGAATGAGACATACAGGTGAGAAGCTAACGAATGGTTACTGTAAGTATGATATTAACTTGTTCTTTACTTGTAGGTGCTGGTGTGTTGCAATTTTAAAAAAAACTCGGCATAGGTGATGTGGTGCATTTCGATTGTATGGATCTCCCCGCCCCGGAAACTCTTATGCGTGCGCTAGAATTGCTCAAGGAAACACTTTTGGATACTGCTAAGCTGCAGGTGAGATTCCATGCACTATTATGAGTTGCTCTTATTGGTATTAAGCTCCAGTGTTGTGGCCATAGTGTGCCAAAGAATAAAAAAAGGGGGGGGGGGGAGGGTTTGTATTGTGTGGCAGATTGGGGATCTGCGTCAGGATTGTGTTGGCCTCGTTCGGGGGAACGAGAGCAGGGTATTAAGATAGATAATGGGCTGAACGCCTTTAGGTTCGGTGGCAGATCGGTTCGCCCTACTGCTGTAGATTTTTATGATGTCCTCGTTATGGGATAACGAGTGAATGGGAGTGGTTTCTTGTGTCCTCGCTCGGGGTGAGCGGGTGAATTTGGGTTAATTTTTGAAATTGAATTGAATTTGGAATTTTTTGGTGTCCTCGCTCCGGGGTGAGCGAGTGGACTTGGAGTTTAACTTTTGAAAATTCAAAAATAAGTGCTTTGTGGCAGATGGGGAATCTGCATTAGGCTAGGGTCGATTTTTTGAAAAGAGGGATGGGAAGGAAAGGAGGGATTGTTAAGAGGAGCCCGTGGTCCTCTCACAATCGATCTCCGTAGGGAGAAGGATCAGTTTGACCAAAGGTCGTCTGACTTGACCCTTCTCGGTTATGAGGTCGACTACACGTACTCGGCCATCTTCGCCGGGGTGTACGTTGACGACTCTACCTAACCTCCATTCGTTGGGAGATAAGTTGTCCTCTTTGAGGACGGCGAGATCTCCCACTTGTATGTTTTCTTTGGGATGCTTCCACTTCACCCGTTTTTGAAGTTCGGATAGATATTCCACCTTCCATCGCTTGCAGAAAGTCTGATGGAGGGGTTTGAGTTTCTGCCACCGATTTATCATCGAGGCAGAGCTTTCACTAGAATCTGGTTCTGGTGGAGCCAGTAAGTGGCTGCCCGTTAGGAAATGTCCTGGGGTTAGTGGTTCCAGATCCGTTGGGTCACTCGACCCTGGACTGAGTGGGCGCGAGTTGAGGCACGCCTCAATCCTGCACAAAAGGGTTTGGAACTCCTCCATGGTGTACTTATGGGGAGACGCGATCTTTTTGAAGTGGCTTTTGAAGCTCTTCACTCCCGCCTCCCACAAGCCGCCCATATGTGGAGCAGCGGCGGGAATAAAATGCCAGCTTAATGCTTGATGATTGTACTTTGAGACTGTCTTGTCTCGGCTTTCTGCCAGGAAGGCTTTAAACTCGGATCGTAAAGATCTTGACGCTCCGACAAAGTTTGTACCATTGTCGGAGTAGATGTTTTGCGGACATCCTCTTCTCGCGATAAAACGCGCAAAGGCTGCGAGAAAGCATGGAGTACTAAGGTCACTAGTGGCTTCTAAGTGGATGGCCTTAGTGGAGAAACAGACAAAAAGGCATACGTAGCCTTTTGACAGTCGACATCCCCTACCGCGGTAGCTTTTGATGTCGAAAGGCCCCGCAAAATCTACCCCGGTATTGGTGAACGCGCGGGTAAAAGTAGTCCGTTCGCAGGGAAGGGTACCCATAAGTTGGGACTGCGCCTGTTTTCGGTGAATAGTGCAGGTTTTGCAATTATGAATGGTTGCCCTAATCATGGTTTTGATGTTAGGTATCCAGTATTGGTTGAGTATCAGACGCAACATGAGTTGATTTTCCCCATGCAGACTTTGTTGATGAAACATTAGGACTGTAAGACGGGATAACCTGCAGTTGTATGGGAGGAGGATTGGGTGGCGTTCATTAAAAGCTAAGTCCTTTGACGCCCCGAGTCGCCCTCCTACCCGAATGATGCCATGTTGGTCTAGATAGGGATTAAGTGAGAGTATTGCACTTTTCCCTGCAATTGGTTTTCCGGCCTTTAGATAATTATATTCGGAACTATAATGTTGTTTCTGATAGATTTTAATTAAAAGTCGTGTAGTGGCCTTAATTTCATCAGGGGAGATTAGGTGCGACATGACCTGGAATGAATTTTTTGTTTCGGGGTGGGTTCTTCGGTAGAACCTCATAACGTGTGATAAGACCCGTAGAGCCCTAGGTAGGTCGGAAAAGCGTTGAAGAATATCGGTAGGATTGACGGTTGTTGTTGCGCAGGTCTTTGCCCTCTTTTCCTCTACGGAGGTGATGTAGTCACTTTCTTGTGCTGGCCATTGGGAAGTGTCTTCTTGCAGCCAAGAAGGTCCCTGCCACCACAACGAATTGTTGACCAATTCAGACGCAGGTAATCCTCTGCTGCCTAAATCTGCTGGGTTGGACTCTGAGTTCACGTGCAGCCAGTCCCTATGTCCGACCATGTCGATGATCTTGGTGATCCGATGTGCGACGAAGGTTGACCAGGAACAGGGCGGTTTCCTTATCCATGCGAGGACGATGGTTGAATCCGTCCACAGGTGCACTTTCACTGGTCCCAACTTGAGATTCCTGAGAATTGATTCGGTGATTTCCGCTAACAGCACGGCTCCGCAAAGCTCAAATCGTGGAAGAGAAAGAGTTTTCACTGGGGCTACTCGGGTTTTGGCTAGAAGTAGGTTTGTGCAGACATTATCATCCGTTTTGACACGCATGTAAATGACTGCTGCATAAGCCTTGTCGGATGCGTCACAAAATCCATGGATCTCGATGTCGGTTCCTGGAGAAAAGTTGACCCATCTAGGTATCCGGATTTTATCGATTTCATGGTATTGGTCGGTGAAGGTTTTCCATCGTTCCAGCGTACTGGTAGATACTGGTTCGTCCCAAGCGGTGCCTTCCAACCAAATACTCTGCATGAGTATTTTTGCCACAATGACCATTGGTGCCAGCCATCCTACGGGATCGAAAAGTTTGGCGATTGCTGATAGTATCGCTCTGTTCGTAATGTTTTCCGGGTTGTCCAGCGTCCCTGCTTGAAAATAAAATAAATCGGATAGGGCATTCCATCGAATGCCTAACGCTTTAACTGAACTGGTATCTTCGAATGCCAGGAAGTTTTCATTGAGTAGGTCTGCTTTGGGGATGTCCCTTAGAATGTCCTCTGAATTGGATGTCCATTTGCGAAGTGGAAAGCCCGCTGAGTGTAGGACTTGACGAATTTCATCTCTGGCTTTAATAGTCGATGTGATCGTATGTCCACCCGCTAACACGTCATCTACATACATGTATTCTCGTAGTATGTTAGCCGCTGTAGGGTGTGAGTCTGACACGTCGTCTGCCAGTTGTAGGAGCGTTCTTATCGCGAGATATGGAGCGCAATTCACCCCGAAGGTAACCGTCTTTAATTCATAAAGACTAATAGGGTCATTCGGGGACTTGCGATGCACAATACGTTGAAATTTGGTGTGCTTATCGTTCACCCAAATTTGTCGATACATCTTTTCGATGTCGCTATTGAAGACGAAACGGTATAGTCTCCAACGTAAGATAAGGATGGGTAGATCGGCTTGTAGAACTGGGCCTGGGAGGAGAATATCGTTTAGGCTATTACCGTTGGCCGTAGGGCTCGAGGCATTAAATACTACGCGTACCTTTGTAGTGGTACTTTCTGCTTTAATAACGGCGTGGTGGGGCAGGAAGTAATGATCCGAATCGTCGGATGGGATATTCTCTTTCAATTTTCTCATATGTCCGAGCGTTTCATATTCTGACAACACTCGAACATATTCCTTACCTAAATCTGGGGTTTTTTTTAGCCGCCCCTCATTCCGGAAGAATTGAGAGCATGCACGCTTCAGGGATGGTCCTAAGTTAATATTGTTAGGGTAATCCTGCCGGAATGGTAGTGACACGGTGTACCTTCCATTCTCACTTCGCTGCGTTGTTTCTTTAAATAGTTGTTCGCAGTACCTTTCATCTTCATTTAATATTTTATTTTTGGGTACATTTTCTACCTCCCAGAAAGCTTTGAGTTGATTGTCTAACGCAACCTCGTTGTAGAAAGACATAATGCTCTTCGTTGGATTCGGTGCTTCGATACGACAGGTTAGTATCCAACCGAACACTGTCTCTTGGGCTAAGAGTGTGTTTAGCACATTCTTTTTTATACCGTTCATTATAATTTGGGGATATATGTCTCCGCCAAGTATGAGGTCTACGTCTTCGTTGACGTAGAACCTCTTGTCTGCCAAAACCAAGTCTGGGAATGCCTGCATAGTCATTGCGTTGATATGGCAGGATGGAAGATTCCCAGTGAGTTTCGTTAGAACTAGTACGGGTGTAGTCAGGCTGAAGCAGGGATCCACTGGTGAATGTAGTTCGATGTTGGATGCTTCTTTCACCTGAGCTGACACCGCATTTGTGATGCCTGAAACATGGGCATGCATTTTCCTCGCTGGCAAATTGATTCTGCGTTTCAGTCTTTCAGTTATAAAGGAACATTCAGACCCAGAATCAATTAATGCCCGCGCGGAGAAGTCGGTACCATTATGGTGAATGTGTACGCGAGCAGTTCCTAATAGCACGCCTGTGCTGGAATTGGCATGGCAGGATTTGACCTTCTGATTCGCAGAGGAAGGTGGTTGTCCCGATTCCTGTCTTTTCCTTGCCTGTGCCGAAGTTGATGGGGCATTATCCGCATCTTTGAAGGGATTTCGTACCGCCGGTTGCTGAAGTGTGTCCGCATGCAGGAGCGTGTGGTGACGAGAGTGGCATTTGGAACAGTTGTATGAACTGGTGCACCTCGTCACTGTGTGTCCTGGGGACAAACAATTCAGGCAGCCATTTGTGGATTTGACGAATTTAATCCTTTCTACTGGGTTTAAATCGCAAAAACGTGAACAGTTGCGTAATCTGTGCTCCGTAGATTTGCACATTTTACACATTGATTTTGTTGTTTGCTTGGTTACTTTGGTTTGAAAAGCACCAAGTCTTTTTGTAGGGTTTTCTGTCGACTGGCGCGACGTATTTGATTTTTGCACTTTAGAAGTGACATTCCCTGTAAAACCAGACACGGTTTCAAGTGTCTGGAAACGATTTGACAAGAATTTGTCCATATCCTCCCACTTGGATATGTCCGTCTTGTGGTCAATGCTCTGCTCCCATAGAGCCAACGTATTTTCTGGTAATTTTGTCGAACATAAATAGGTAATAATCGCATCCCAATTTGAAACATCGATCTGATGTGTTTTTAAAGATGCCAAGCAATTATTTATGTCGCGCTGTAAGGTTTTGATAGAGCTGCCGCACTCGCTATCTATCTTTTTTAAATTAAACAAAATTTGTAGTTGTGAGTTTACGAGAATCCGCTTATTCTCGTATCTCTCACATAGGTTTTTCCAGGCTGTTTCGGAGCATTCATTTGTCAAGGGACATTTCTTGACGATGTCCTTTGCCTCACCTTGAGTTTTCTGATTGAGGTGGAACAACTTTTCTACCGGGCTTAGGCGACTGTTGTTTTTGTATATGGCCGTGAACAGGTCACGAAACGTTGGCCAATATAGGTAGTCGCCCTTGAACACCTCAGTATCACAAGCTGGCAGGCGGATACTATGTTCGCGCGCACGTTCTCCCTCAGGTTTGACTGCCCTATTTTTTTCCTCCTTCAATTTGGCTTGAAGTTCAGCCATGTTCGACATGCATCTTAGGAATACGGCATATGCCGCTTTATGCTTGATCTTGACCGCTGCAATTTTCTTAGCATTGAGCGTGTCAGAGTCAAGCAATTCCTCGAGGGCGGTCTCGGCCTTTTCCCACTTAGCTTGCAACTCTTTTTGCTGTATTGCAAGAGTGTGTATAGTGTGCAGAGCCGCATTTATGTCATTAAAATCGGCCTCGAATTCGATTATTCGATCGGCCAATCTAATGTAGGAGTCCATGTTCATGGTTGAAAAGTGGAGAGCGAATTAACCAAGGGATATAAACTTAAAAGACCTGAGCGAAACACCCAACCAACAACTATTAAAATTACGCAGAATTGATTATTACTTTTAATTTGTTTATTTTTGTCTGACTTTGCAGATTATTGTGCCGTAAAACAGGGAGCAGGGGGAAGCAACACCAATGTGTTTTGTGTAAATAAAGGGGGCCACTCGCCACTTGCAAGTTTAATTGTATTGTATACTAAGTGCGCGCGCTGGTATGAACTCAACGAAAAGTGGAAAAACGTGTAATAAATCTTGTGCGAAAATTTATTAAGAAACTAGTGAAATTAAAGTGATGCAAAAAGAAAATTTAAATCGAATGGCGTGAAATTTTGTGTGAAAGTGAGGTTATGTGTACCTCTTCCTTGTGCTGTGTCCGGAGAGCCTTACCGCTGGTGGGGGGACAGGCCAGATAGTCACAAGGAATTAAAAACGTTAATGTTACGCGCTTGGACTTATCTTTCTCTTTGGCACTACACAGTTTTCCACACTTTTCGCGGTCAGTTACAAGCACGTATGGCACTTCAAATGGACTTTCGCACTTTTTATTTATTATTTTTAAGCAAAAAAAATGTGGCAAGAAATATTGCACTTACTTTGTGGCTGTTTGCTGTTCTGGTGATTGTGGCAAGTAGTTTGTGTGATGCAGTGGCTTCCGCTGGCTGTCGCTTGCTCAGTGTTTTGACGCTGGTATTAAATAATAGACTTTTTGTTGGTGGGCAAAATACTTTTCCTGATGAATTTTTGTGCGGAATTCTTAAAATGTGTGCGGTCAGCTATGATGCTTTGTTGTGGACTGTAATTTAGGTGCTGTATATTCCTTTCTCGGGGAGATAGGACCAAATGTTCGGCCTGAGTGCGTCGTAAACCGGCAGTGGGTAGGCGCACAAGGGTCGGTCTCGGTTGGCAATTCACTCCAATGAAATAAGAGAAAGCACAAGAGGATTTTCCTCGTTATAATAGGTGGAATTTATTAGATAAGTAAAAATAAGTTGGGTACAATATTACCTGAATTGATTGTGATCAGAACGGCAGAGATCGTTGGCGGCAGATGCGTGCTGTACGGCAGTTGAAATCCAAGAGGCCGGTTGTACAGCAAGCTACAACCATTGACCCGCAAAATCCTCCGTTTTGGAAGGGAAAGGCACCCCGACCTTCCGGGCCCCAGGGCAATTGCCAGGCAAAGCAGTATTGACAGTACTCTAACTAGGATTTCATAGTTACATACATATATTGTTGCTACAAAAAATTGTTTTAAAATTGAAAATCATCATAAGGATCCAATCAAATACTCTGGGGCATAGTCATAGTCGAAATAAAATGTGATTTTAAGTTAGATAAACGTTTTTGACACAATTTTATAAGCGCTATCTGTCAAAAATGCTTCAACTAAGTTAAAATCACATTTTATTTCGACTATAACTTTGCCCCTATCGGTTTGGTCGTATTGATTTTTCATTTTTGTAAAAGCCAGCGACATCTGTAAATACAGGCTGATAATAAACTAGAGTACAATTGACTTGTTTTGCGAAGCGCAAATTTCTGCAAACATATGAGTATGCCGTGGATAAGCTTATATAGGTCAGTTTCGCGTTAATTCTTGCAAGCTTCGTATTTCTTTTGTCAGTGGTGCAAATATTGGTAAGTTTTTTAATTTGTGAATGTAATTTCGGTTGTAATTCTTCACGGGCCTTCTAAAGGCATACACTAAACACCGATTTATAAAATTTAAAGGTAAGTATCTATTAAATAAATGAAATGAAAAAATTAATGCATCACTCATTTACTTCGAGAGTGTCACACTCAAAAATCATGATTTTACAGTTAAATACAAACAAAAATCATCATTTTACCTGGCGAGTCACCAGCTTTTTACGTTCTTTTGGACTGCTTGATTGGTAACATGACAAGACGTTTCGAAGCCGTAAATGACATTGCGATTAAATTTAGTTTTTTGTGGAAGTATCAGGATCTGACGGAAGAAGAGCTCAGAGAAGAGGCAGGGACATTCTGCATGATTTATGGCATCCATATTTCTACGGATCTAATAGATGAAATCATTAATCCCAAAGCCGTCCACTTAGCAAATTTGGGATGTGATTCGCTGCCACCATTTCAACTTCTGAAAAAATTTCATGACTTGAAGATGGAAGTATTATTTAATAACATCTGTATAGCATTAAGAATATTTTGCACACTTCCAGTCAGTGTGGCTGAAGGGGAGCGTTCTTTTAGTATATTGTCTCGCGTGAAAAATTGTTTACGTTCTACTATGAGCCGAAATCGCTTGACAAGCCTTGGAACATTGGCGTTGGAGTCCAGACTTGCTCCCAGCATTAGTTTTGAATCGGTTATTTCCATATTCGGAGACCAAAAAGCACGGAAAGTTTTCCTTGACTTATTCAAGCTCTTAAAATGTACATATTTAGAAAAAGTAAATGTAAGCAAATCAAACAATGAAATCTAACATTTCATTTATGTAAGTGTTCCAGTGAAATAAAACTGACAATGTGAATTGAAAAATTTATGTTATTTTTTTTTACTGGATTGAGTTTATATTTTAGGGTGGCCCGTAAAACGAAACTGGCCCGGCTCGGCTCTCTGCGGCCCTGCTTGTATGAATTCACAATGCTAGAAATCGTTGACAATATATGGATTCCACCAACAACCTTCAAGGTTCCGATATCTTGTTACAGAAATTTGAGATTCCAAAACTCATGGTTAACAGACTTGGCTTATTCCGCAGAAGAAGATGGTGCTTATTGCAAATATTGTGTTGCCTACGGAAATTTCACTGGCGGAGCATCTGGTGCAAAGTTGCGTCAACTTGTAACCAAACCATTTTGCAAATGGAAAAATGCGAAAGAAGTTTTCTTGGCCCACATGAAAAAAGACTAACATTAAAACTCCATGGTTGGAATCGAAAATTTAAGATCCATCGCAATAGGAAAACGAAAGCAGTGGACGACCAACTTGATAGTCAAAAAGAGAACGATTTGAAAGAATTTCAAGTGAAATTAAAATCCATCGTTGGTGCCATTCTTCTGTGCGGGCGTCAAGGAATCGGTCTTCGAGGACACAGAGATGACGTACCTTTCAAACAGGAGAAATAACGGAAGAATGCAGCAATCACCAGTATCACAATGAGGGAAAATTTCGAGCAATTTTACGCTTCCGTGCAGAAAGCTACAATGACTTCAAACAAAATCTGATGTCCTCGGCCAAAAATGCAAAAAACATCAGCAAGACAACCCAAACCGAAATTATCCAGACTTGCCATTATTTGATTAAAAAAAAAAATTGTAAATAGAGTGAACGAAGCAAAGGGTTTTGCTGTTTTGGTAGATGGTACCACAGATTCTTCTGGGATTGAGAAATTCTCGATTTGCGTCCGGTATGTGGATTCTTCAACAAATAAGCTTCGGGCGGACTTTTTGGGATTCGTAGAACTTCAAAACGCTTCTGGGGAAGATCTTGCAAAAACCATTAAAAAGTATCTTTTGGAAGTAGGTTTAGATTGCTCTTATTTTTATGGCCAAGGTTATGATGGAGCTCCAGCGATGAGTGGAGAATTTCATGGTGCGCAAGCATACATTCAAATGGATTTTCCTCTTGCCATTTATGTGCACTGTGTATCACATGATTTTAATTTAGCTGTAAATGCGGTTTGTGATGTAGCTGGCATCAAGAATGTATTGGGGACAATCGGATAAATACATGATTTTTAAAGATGGCCAAAAAGACAAAACGTTCTCCAGAAAAAAATTTCGATTATACAAAAAGAAAATCGAAGAAAAAAATTGCAAATCGTCTGCCCAACAAGATGAGCTCAATGTCACAAGCGGTATCCACTTACATTGAAATTCAGCCAGCAATCTTCGAAGCCTTTGAAGAGATAGCAGAAGGGAAACAACAAAACTTCAGAACAAGCTTCTCAGTTTCAGGTTGCTATTTCCACCGTGCAATTCCAAAACGTATTGCTATATAATGCAGTCTGTCCATTCCATCCTTTTGCCTTCGAGTAAGCAATTGCAATCAGAAAGTCAAGATTTGTCCGAGGTCCTAAAATGTGCGAAAGATGCTGTGCGGGAATTTCAAGAAATGCGACAAAACTCAGAAATATATTTTCACGAAATTTTCGAAAATGTAAAAAATATGCACAGAATACGACGTAAATATTAAGAAACCACGCATCAGTAAACATCAATTAAAGAGATGCAACGTTGATACTGGGAGCATTTAAGACTATTATAGAATCGCATTCTATATTCAATTCCTTGATGCATTCATAACTCATATACGGAGCGGTTTCATGAAACACAAATCAATTTTCGAAAATTTCGGTGTTTTGTTCCCCAAAAATGAGTACAGCGCTGAAAAATGCAATAAACTCCACGCATTTTATGAAAGTGTTCTGAATTGTTCCAAAACTTAGTTTGCAATGGAAGTCAAAATGTGGAGAAGGCGAGTCGATGGTCAGAATTTTAAAAACGTGTTTGATGCACTTGAGGTGGGTAAAATTTTTATGAATAAAAAAATAAATGTAAGGCGCGATAACCTCCGAAGAGATCTAAGGCCGAGCTTCTCTTCCAATTTGCGTCGTGCTCCTCTTGATTTTTCCCTACAAATTGACCGGACGGGACCTACATGTTTTATGCCGACTCCGAACGGCATCTTCAAGGCAGATGAGTTTTCACTGAGAGCTTTTCATGGCAGAAATACAATCAGAGCGCTTGCCAGACACTGCCGAGGGGCGACCCCGCTTACAAAAATTTTCTTCTAATTGAAAAATCTTATTTCTAAAATTTTGATGGTGCTTTGCCCGGGAGTTGAACCCAGGGCATACGGTGTGATAGGCGGAGCACGCTACCATCACACCACGGTGGCCGCCATGATTACCTGCAAAATTTGTATGCTATATTTCTTATTTATCTTATTTTTTCATATCTTATTTTTTCGAACATATAAATAAGATATTGCGCATATTAGCCATTCTACCAGTTGCGCCGGCAACGCCAGAAGGAGCATTTTCTGCCCTCAAAAGGTTAAAATCATACATGCGGAGTACAATCAGTCAAAAACGTTTGAATGGACTCGCTTCATTGAATATCCATATTGATATCCACTATCTGTAAACGAAGTACTAGAAGAGTTTTTCAAAAAGCCTAGGCGAGATAGTTTTTTCATGCCAAAATCGGTCGGTGTTGATATTCTTAAAAAAGTACATCTGTTCATTTATTTAAGTTTTACTGGTAACACCGAGGTTTGAATCCCCTCTTCCCCGTAAATCAACCACTGAATAGAGGCAATGTATGAGTAAATGGCTGAGTAAAAAGAAACCTGAAGAATTAGTTAAATCGTCGAAAAGTGCATCTAAAACGAGTAAATCTTCGCGGGCAAAAGAAACTAAAGCAGCAGAGGCGGCAGAAACAAAGGCTTCAACTTCCGCTAGCATTGTTAAACGTACTGTTTATCCAACACCCGATGAAATTGTAGAGAATGAACACAGGGAAAAGGCACAAATGAGAGTTAATGAAAATATTGAGAATATATTAAAAGATTTAATACAAGTGCCAAAAAAGGTTGAAATATTGTGAGTAGTATATTTGTTTATTTATTATAGATATTATGCCAATGAAATTTTTAATTTATAATTTCGTTTTATAACAGATCGCTGAATAATATGTCCGCTAATGAAATTTTAAATACTTTTTCTAAATATAAGCATAAACTGGATGAAGTTTTCCATAAGTTGCGCTCAAAGCCAAAAGTTACCGGTTATAATGGCATTAATCATTATTCTGTTATTGAACTTATAGACAATACAAAGCAATATAAAATGATGTACTGTAGCACCATAGTAAAGTGCACTAAATTAAGTTGTAGCTGGCAACTCCCCTCTTTGGAAAAGTGCAAGATGCAAACATGCATCAGATGCACTTGGCATCACTAAGAATGTTAGAGTCGAGCAACGCGGAGAGTTTCTGATTGGTTGAAACTGCCGTTGCTCGACGCCATCATTAATTTCGTTGCTAAGCAACCTAAAGAAAAGCTGCCTAGCCATAGAGTTGCGTTAGCGGCAGTTTTCAGTTTAAAGTAAACCGGCCAGCGCACAAAGCGTGAAAACTATACTCGGAAAAGAAAAGTGATAGTAAAAATATAATTAAAAGAACATTCTACCGAGAACGTGAAGAATAACTAAAAGGTGTTAAAATAAACTTTTATACAAATGAAACTAAGTGATAGAACTAAGTTATAAATAAAAGAAAAACTATAGATAAAGGTTAAACAATTTATTTTATTTGAAAAAAGGAGAAGAAACTAAAAGACAGAAAAAGTTTTAAACGTAAGTGCGGCGTTAGTGCGTGCAGCAGTGCACAGAACCCCTTTTTGTCGGATCCATAAAATGGATCCTCCATATGGCGACCGTGGGCCGAAGTCCTGTAAATGCGGCGAGTGGCTGGAAGGAGGCAAGCCTCCCAACAGGCGTGGGTGCTCAAATTAAATTTAAAACAAGTAAGAACGGGACTGTCTTCGGCTGTGCCGAAGACTTCATACCTTTCATGAATGGGGCTGAACTATAATATTATCCCGTTGTAATCTCCGAATAATCGGATGTATAAGATAAGAAATATATAGTGAACAGATCTACATACATTAACGATTTTTAAGATAAATATAAAATAAAAAACAGGTATTTTTTGTAGCAACAAAATATGTATGTAACTATGAAATCCTAGTTAGAGTACTGTCAATACTGCTTTGCCTTGCCGGGCCCCAAAAACCTTCCAGGCCCCAGGGCAATTGCCCTGTATTCACAGTTAAAAGAAACGCTGATTTGAAACACAAATGGGCAATTCATGGCACTTCAATTTAATAACCGTGAGCAGAAAACAAACTTCCATTCTCTGGCCATTCGCGACAGCCGTTCTCCTGTTAGCGCTTATTTGACAAGTAGGTATGGCGGTGGAGGAATATAAAGATTTTTCACTTGTATGAATTCACAATGATTTCTAGCATTTCAGTTGCCGTGGGAAACCTCATATCGGCCTTTTGATACTCACGGACAATGGCTGCTATATCGCGATTAGAAATAGTTTTTTTTTTTGTGCATCGCTTACAATAGGTCCGATGGGTGCGGGTGCTGTGATACTCGGTAGCCCAGTATTTGCTGAAGCTGATGAAGATGGTTTTCTGATTGCTTCAGTATCAAAGCTTTTTTCTTCATTGTCGTTTTCATTCTGAAGAATTATTCAAACATTTTAGGTCTTTCAAAATATTTGGAAACAATGACTAAGCACTCGAAAAGAATAAGAACCAATAAATTTAATTAGGGCATCCAAACTCTTTAAAAATTTATTTTTAATACAAGTTAATAGCCTTGAATATTGTAAATTGTTAGATTTGTTAAGCTAAAAGGGTTCACAGATGAATAAAACTTATTTTTTTTATATTCATTTATAATTTATTTGGTCGATATTTCGACTTCAATCTGAAGTCATCATCAGGGCTGGGGACAAAACAATAAAAACAATAATAACTAATTTAATATATACTTAAGTACATATTCAAAAAAAGTCACCACTTACACATATGGATATGTATGATCCACTGATTAGAGGAATCACAGAAAAATATCAAATAAGGTAAAAATGGAAAGAGATTAAAATGTAAACAATTTGAAAAAATTCCGTAAGTATAAAAAATTTTCATGAACCGCAAGTGTAAACAAAAAATACAATAACAACATACATAACAACATGACTTAGTTTAAAAATTATGTGTGTGTGCATGCTCCCCTGTTTGGCTCGGTGCCTCGGGGCAGCTTGAGCGCCGACCATACGGCCATAGTAGTACAGCGTCATCAATCATAAGACGAACAACCTACATGATTCCCTATCTGCGCCTCGAGGGTGATCTTAAGGCCACAGTAGAGGTGGACGGTTGGCGCAAGGGTGCTCAAATGGCGGACGAGGCTATACATGTGTACACAGATGGTTCCAAAGTAGTGGAAGAAGTAGGGTCTGCGGTATACTGTGCTGATCCGGAAATAAACAGATCCTACAAGCTGCCGGATTACTGTAGCGTTTTCCATACGGAATTAGTAGCCGTAACCAAAGCAGTACCTGAAGGAGAATAGCTTAAGCTGCAACAGTGTTAATTTTTATATTGACAGTCAATAATCTCGCATAGAACAGCATCTAAATGCGTGTTAGAGTGTAAGCAGTCCCTGTAGAGAATCGGGAAAGGGAGAAGCATACATCTATATTGGGTCCCAGGGTATATGGGAATAAATGGGAATGAAAAAGAGGATGAACTAGCTAAAAAGGGTGTATCCCTTGAAGCTTGCTCCGTAGACGTCCCAATTAGACTGGCGAAGGCGAAAGGTGGACATAATCGACCAAGCAGGAAAGGCGTGGGTTCAAGTGTCGAAGATTATGTGTAGGGCTTACAACCTTAGACTAACAAATTTGCTTCTATCATTAAAAAGAGAGGACTGTAGACTTATGACGGGTATTCTGACTGGACACTGCCTTCTGGCGTCACATGCCTTTAAATTAGGCTTGGTCAGTGATAGCAGATGTAGGAAGTGCGGGCTGGAGGAGGAAACGATAGAGCACGTTCTGTGCTCGTGCCCTGCACTTGTCAGGCTAAGACTCTAGCTATTAGGAGTGATGCAGCTGTCAGATCTAGAAGCAGCAAGTGGCTTAAGTCCTAGGAAGCTTCTAGTATTTGCCAAGAGGACGGATTTATTTTATAACATAGGTCCTGGTTTTTGATAGGGTTTTTCATTTTGGTCGTTAAAACAAACTTCTGGTAACACTACGGACTCATCCAGTCTATGTGAGGTCCTCGCGGACTGGCCAGTTTGTTGAGAATCAGACTGGCAGGAAAATTAAAACTTTTAGAAGGGATAATGGTACAGAGTTCTTCAACCTTATTCAGATATATTAAAGGTACACTTGATTATAAATTAGAATTTTCCCAAGATATCAATGGAGAGGTAATTGCTTTACAGATGCTGATTGGGTTGGTGACATTGATAGTCGTCGAACAACTACTGGTTACGCGTTTATGTACCAGGGCGGGTGTATATCTTGGAGTTCAAAGCGGCAAACAATTGTAGCATTATCAACAACCGAAGATGAATATATGTGATTATCAGCAGCATGCTAAGAAATAATATGGCTAAAAGCCCAATTGAGTGAGCTAGAACAAAACGAAAAGAAATTATGGACACTATATTCCGACAATAAGAGCTGTATTGACTTAGCGCATAATAACATGTATCACGCGAGGTCCAAACATATTAATAATCGAAATCAATTTTTGAGAGACCTTGTTCAAGAAGAAGTTGTGAACATTAAATTCATAAGCACCCAAGGCATGGCTGCAGATATTTTTACAAATGCAGTGGCAATTACATAATTCAACTTTTTCAGAAACAAGCTAGGCGTGAAGAACTTCAATTCTAGTGGGGATGGAGACTTGAAGTACTTTATCTAGCATACAAATGTTTATATTGTATACGTATTGAATTATTTGTCTAAGTGTATTTCATATTTTTTCATTCAATAAATTTCATTAACTACAATAAAACAAGATGTTATTAAAAAAAAAAAAAAAAAAAAAAAAACAAAAAAAAAAAAACTTCGCCTAGGAAACAAATAACGAAAACCCGAAGCACGTCCATTTATACTTACCGTTTTTCTGTTTTTACTCTACTGTGGCCCAGAATTCTCAATCTTGAAATAACGCAGTGTATTCCGCTTCATATTAAAACAATTTTCCGCCTTAAAACCACTTAAAAATCCTTAATTTAAAGATTTCACTATTTGCGCAGCGGCTACCTTAAATGAGATTTTATATTATGCTGTACTAAACCCAAGAATGAAGTAAGTACTTGTACAATTCAGTTGAAGCTGTTTCCAAGGCATAATTTTTTTTTTTTACAATCAAGATCACCCATATACCACAATGTCAACAGTAACATCAGTGCTAAGAACTTAAACAGTTACAAAATTATCAGATTCACTGATAAAATACGTACGCAACAAAAAAGGAATATAAAGATTCAAGTTCGCTATTTAAGGAGAACTGTTATCATAGCAGTGCGTCTACCAGTATATTAGTATCTTCGACTAATACAAACATAATAGTTGCATCTGTCGAAACAGAAGAAGTTTCTATATCGTCTGATATTAATTATAGTGATTGTGTTGCACAGCGAACAAGTTCAAAAACATATAACACAGAAGGCGCCCACAATTTTGATCGAGGTGCATCTAATCGTAACAACAGACATTCATTCCAGTTAACATCGGCCAAAAAGCATACGCGCCGAATTGGAAATAGCTTAAACAAAAGCAAAACTAACAGCAATAATTTCAATAATTTATAGAATCGACGCCACCAGCAACAACACAACGTATCAGTATCAGTACGACAGTAGTAGTGGTAGCAACAGCTCAGGCAAACGAAATACGTCTAACAAGCGAATACAAGTCCATCATCAGTATCGAAAAGAAAAGCAATACCGAAAATCAAATACAACAATAACATTATCAAAAAAATAAAGAAGAACCAAATGTCATTGCAAGAGTCGGCAACTTCAAACATTATGAAACCAACAATAATAACTACAGATATAGATTATGATCTATAAAATTTGGTGAGCTGTATCATTTATTATATCTAATTATATATGCATATATACGTTTATAGAATATTTGATATATTAATATTATATACTTTACTAAATTTAAATGTTTCATATTTGCAAATGTGAAATCCCTTCACCGATTTAAATGTTTAGTAATTTTGTACTAATTTATTTTGGTAATTGAGGTGAGATTTCGTTTTTGCTTTTGTTCTGAAAGCAAATAAACAATTTATTTCATATTTTTTGATCAAACGTTTTACTAATTTCTTTGTGCGAACATTATCAAATAACTTTAGTTTAATATACTCGTATTGTTCTTCGTAATGTATCGTTCTGTTAAATTGCCCCAATATTGGACTAATTGCCCTGAAGCACGGTTCATCCATGCTGAAATGCAATTTAGTCGAAAGAACATTACTCGGGAAGGGAGAAAATATGAATGTGTCATAACTGCACTTTCGCAGGATGTAATTTTAACAATTCTTGATTTTATTCAAATTCCCCCTAAAAATAACAAATTTTCAGCATTAAAGCAAATTTTAATTGAACGGCACTCGTTTAGTGGGAATGCAAAGTTAGATCGAGTGTTATCTGATTCAGAAATGGGAGATCGCAAACCCTCTGAGTTTTATCGGCCTCTAGTGCTACTCTCTGGAAACAATTTTAGCAAGGAATTTCTTAAAAAGCTTTGGATGAGGAAGTTGCCAAAAAATTTAAGTGTTATTCTTGCTATTACGAATTCGACCGAAATAAGTGAATTAGTTAAATTAGCTGATAATATCTTGGAAGTTTTTAATAAAAATGAAATAGCTTCAGTTAGCAATTTTCCAAATTCTAAAAGCGAAAATGCAATTATTTCAAATTTGGTTCAAACAACTAACATTATTTGCAAAAATTTTGAAAAATTATCATTAGAGATCAGTGAAATTAAAAATCAGATGAGTCAAAATTATTCAAGGTCCCGATCTTTTAGTAGGAATCGTTTTAGAAGTCCCTCTAGATACCGATCAAAGTCTCGCGACAACCCAAATTGGCTCTGTAAGTATCATTATAAGTTCGGTAATCAGGCTTTGAAGTGCGAACAACCATGCGCTTTTAAAAATAACAATAGTTCGACAAACTAAAGTATTCCGTTGTTGCAGCGACGAACAACGGGCACTTAGATATTTCAACTCGTCGCTTATTTGAATTTGACAGAGAGAACAAATTGAATTTTTTTAATAGATAGTGGAGCAGACATCTCAGTGTTTCCGGTTTCAAAATTTTCATGCTCGAGAAAGTCATCAGATATTATTTTAACGGCAGCTAACGGTTCAACGATTTCAACATACTGTAAAAGAATTTTAAATATAAATTTAGGACTACGTCGTGAATTTCCGTTCATGTTTTAATAGCGGATATAGCCAAACCAATTATCAGTGCTGATTTTCTGTGTAAATTTGGTTTTCTAGCTGATATTAAACGCAAACGCTTAGTAGATCCGGTAATAAGTGTTTCAGTTAATACAATTTCACGTATTTGTAATGTTTCGCTAGCAAAGGTTTTCGCTGTTGATAAGAAATTTACAAAGTTATTGAAAGAATTTCCTTCTCTATTTCTGAACCTGATTATTCACAGCCAGTTAGACTTACAGACTCGTCACTGAAGGAAATTTGCCATTTTCTAAACCAAGTCGTTTAGACCCTATATAATTCATAGTAGCTAAAACTGAATTCGATTTTTAATTTAAAAAAAGGAATATGTAGGCCTTCCAGTTCAGCGGTAGCATCTCCACTGCATCTTGTACCCAAGAAGGAATAAAATGACTGGCATCCTTGTAGAGACTTTCGAAGATTAAACGTTGTAGCCGTCCCAGATCGTTATCCTTTGCCCCATGTTCATGACTTCAACATGAATATCAGAAATAAGAAAGTATTTTCGAAGCTAGATTTGGTAAGAGCTTATCATCAAATTCCAATGGCAAAAGAGGATATCTATAAAACTGCAATCACTACTCCTTTTGGAATGTTTGAGTTTGTACGAATGCCTTTCGAGCTTAGAAATTCCCCGCAAACTTTCCAACGGTTTATTAATGAAGTAGTTGATGGTTTAGACTTTGTTTATTGATGATCTCTTAGTGGCAAGCGAAAATGAGGAACAACATTTCAAAGATCTTCGCGTACTATTCCAGCGCCTAACAGAGTACGGTTTAAATATAAAACCAAGTAAATGTACTTTTGGCGTTACAAATGTCGACTTTTTAGGACATAATATTTCTGAAACGGGAATTAGGGCCTCGGAAGGAAAACTTTTAGTTTGAACGCAGTTCAAGACAAACTAGGCATATGGAATTCATTGCACAATTTACGAATGATATGGATAGCTAAATGTTGTAGCTGACACATTATCTCGTGCGTTTGAAATAGAAGCGATTGATAATTCGGATATTAATTTAAAAATTTTACAAAGTGAACAAAAACAAGACAGTGAATTAGGCAAACTTACCTCAGAGCAAACATTTCTAAATTTGAAACTAATAAAAATTCCTGTTCTTAACTTTAATATTTGGTGCGAAGTGTCAGGAGAAAATCCTAGGCCTTTCATTCAAACAATTTAAGAAAATAATATTTGATATATTGCATGGGATTTCACATCTTGATAGTAGAGCTACACGTCGTTTGATTGTTAAGAAATAATTCTGGCCCAAAATGAATAAAGACATCAATACTTGACCCTAAGATTGTATCAGTTGTCAAAAATCGAAAGTGCATCGTCACACAAAATCTTCAGTTATCAAAATTCCAATTCCAAAAACTAGATTTGAACACACTCATTTAGATATTGTCGGACTGTTTCCTGTTTCGAAGGGATATCGTTACATATTAACTATAATTGATAGATTTACACGTTGGCCAGAGGCATTCGCGCTAAGAGATATTTCTGCAGTTACGGTTATAAATAATTTTTTTAAAGAATATATTTCATGTTTTGGGATTCCATTGGAAATAACAAAGGATCAGGGCTCCCAGTTTACTTCAAATTTATTGTCACAGAATTAACGAGACTTCTTGGAAGTCATCAAATAATGACTTCTTCCTATCATCCCCAAGCTAATGGAATGGTAGAACGCTTCCATAGGCAGCTTAAATCTTCAATAATGGCTAGGAATGGGTCCAGGGATTGGTATGAAGAGTTACCAATAGTGTTTATGGGCTTGCGATCGATTTTTAAGGAAGATATTTCGGCAACACCAGCTGAAATGGTTTATGGTTAAAATTTAAGACTACCTGGTGAATTGTTTGTTTCAACTACAGAGAATGTAACTTCAGCGGATGTTTTAAGTAGTTTACGTGAACATTTTAAAAATTTGAAATAAAATTTAGAACATCATCAAAATTCTAGTGGTATTTTTGTTCCAAAAGATTTAAAAGTTTGTCATATTGTTTTTGTACGTGTAGTAAATAAACATTCCTTGCAGCATCCGTATGAAGGGCTTTATAGAGTTATTGAAAAAAATATTAAAAACTTCAAAATTGAGATAAATAATGAAATTAAATATATTCCTATTGATCGTTTAAAACCAGCAATGGTTGATAAAATACAGATACCTAACACAAAAACAAAAAAGAAAGTTACTTTTAATTTATTTAACGTTAAATCTCCGGAAGGGGGAGTATTGTAGGGTTAATTATATTTAATAACTATATTGTTATTTCTACTTTGTATTGTAATACTTTAAATATTTTTTTGAAAATAATATTATCGAATTTAAAATTTTCAATCTTGATAAATGAAGTTTCAAAAATTTTCATTCGGCTGTAAATTTTCGATTAAATAAAAACATACTTTTAGGCGTGTAACCTAAACAACAAGAAGTTGTTTCAACCACTACAGTAAGCCCTTTATCGCGCTTAATGTCTTTATTGTGCTTGTTAAGATGTTGACGATGCTTGCGCTATTTTTTATCTTCTTTTTCCGGATCAATCTTAATTTCCCCGTCGTTTGATGAGGTGCGTTTTTTTTGTTTTGCTGGGATCATTGTCTCGCTCATCTTCACTGGAATTCGTGTACATGTCCTTTTCTTTGTTTAGCGTTGCGCCATTAGTTTTTCGAATACGTCTTGGTTTGTAGATTGGCGATACGCTAGGTGTTGACAGTCATTTAGTTGGCGTATATCGGTCTGGGTCATCGCTGCCCAAATCACATTTGACACTATTTGATGGCACATAAAGCATGCACGATGAATCTGCCCATGTGTTAATAGTCGATTAAGACTCCGGCAGGTATTCCAAGTTTTCGGCAAAACCAAGGCATGGAGAGTATGTCTAGAAAAAATAAGGTGTTTATAGACAAAATTTTCATTCATAATTTGCAACCTAGGGTCAAGAAGCCTGATACATAGTTTATCCAATTCGAAAATGTTAAACTGCCTGCCAAAACACTGATTTCAGATTCGATTGCACTATTATCTTCAAGGCACATGTTTCCGAAATTGTATCTAATAGCGTTTTCTTTTCTGGCTAAAGTGCTACGCTTTTTGTACGCCACGCAAGGGTTGTTGTTCTATTCTAAAAAACAGGCAACGCATTTACGGGGTATTTCGTTCTTTTGTGAAAATTGTTGCCTGCTCGCAACGCAAAAGCGTTACACTTTTACCCTGTATAAAATGGCGGTGTGACAGTGCAACTCTGTGAAACTCTCAATTCGCTCTTAAGTTCCACATATACTCTGTTAATATGAGTGAATATGGTGAGTTGAAATGTTCTTTGTATGCACTATAAATGTTTAAAATTTTCTGGGGTAGAAGTAACTCTATTAAGGCTTTACCATTTACTTGGGCAACAATTTATTTCAGAATAGAAAACGCTATAAAGTACAAGGCCGCACAAAATCCGCAAGTCTCAAATCTAAAGTAGTGGCACAGCAACAACCACAGCAGCCGCCACCACAAGCACAACCTCCTATAAAATTGTAGTATATTGAATTCGAAGTCGCAAAAGAAAAATTGTATCTCTGTCCGCAGATATTTCCAATTAAAATTGGCAAACAAAAATTTTCCACCGCCGTATTAAGATGCTCAATTAGAAATGGCGGACTCGCAGAAAGTTTTTGTGCACGCAACAATGACATATTTCACCACCCGTATGAATATAATAGCTGCGATAGAGCACGATACATTGTGGGAAAGTTAAAATTTCTAACATGCTATTTCATTTGCAGAATTTTTCATCCCGAATCGTCACCCCTGTCAAAAATTCGTGTGACTGTGTGCGTTTTTGGTCACACGATTTTTACAGGGTATGTACATATGCATTTTCAGCAATCACCGTGAATTTGCGATCGCTTGCTTTGCTGATCTCCGTGCCTGCAATTCCCCTTTTTGTTGTACCAATAGTAAGGCGAATCTATACCCGGTGGTGGCAAAGCAGATTCAGGCAATTCTCCATGCAAATGAATATCAAATCAAAAGAAAATTTTTCTTGATTTCGATTAACTGACATATTGTTGTACAAGACGATGTATGGAAAATAATCAAGAAGAAGCAGTCAGCTGTTGGGATAACAACACCTGGTACTGCATTGCGTACATGTTTAAAAGTAAATATGTATGTTTGTTTATTTTTTTGTTTACATCGGTCAAAAAGCATACGCGCCGAATTGCAAATAGCTTAAACAAAAGCAAAACTAACAGCAATAATTTCAATAATTTATAGAATCGACACCACCAGCAATAACACAACGTATCAGTATCAGTACGACAGTAGTAGTGGTAGCAACAGCTCAGGCAAACGAAATACGTCTAACAAGCGAATACAAGTCCATCATCAGTATCAAAAAGAAAAGCAATATCGAAAATCAGATACAGCAATAAAATTATCAAAAAAATAAAGAAGAACCAAATGTCATTGCAAGAGTCGGCAACTTCAAACATTATGAAACCAACAATAATAACTACAGATATAGATTATGATCTATAAAATTTGGTGAGCTGTATCATTTATTATATCTAATTATATATGCATATATACGTTTATAGAATATTCGATATATTAGTATTATAACCTTTACTAAATTTAAATATTTCATATTTGCAAATGTGAAATCCCTTCACCGATTTAAATGTTTAGTAATTTTGTGCTAATTTATTTTCGTAATTGAGGTGAGATTTCGTTTTTGCTTTTGTTCTGAAATCAAATAAACAATTTATTTCATATTTTTTGATCAAACGTTTTACTAATTTCTTTGTGCGAACATTATGAAATAACTTTAATTTAATATACTCGTATTGTTCTTCGTAATGTATCGTTCTGTTAAATTGCCCCAATATTGGACTAATTGCCCTGAAGCACGGTTCATCCATGCTGAAATGCAATTTAGTCGAAAGAACATTACTCGGGAAGGGAGAAAATATGAATGTGTCATAACTGCACTTTCGCAGGATGTAATTTTAACAATTCTTGATTTTATTCAAATTCCCGCTGAAAATAACAAATTTTCAGCATTAAAGCAAATTTTCATTGAACGGCACTCATTTAGTGGGAATGCAAAGTTAGATCGAGTGTTGTCCGATTCAGAAATGGGAGATCGCAAACCTTCTGAGTTTTATCGGCCTCTAGTGCTAACCTCTGGAAACAATTTTAGCAAGGAAATTCTTAAAAAGCTTTGGATGAGGAAGTTGCCAAAAATTTAAGTGTTATTCTTGCTATTACGAATTCGACCGAAATAAGTGAATTAGTTAAATTAGCTGATAATATCTTGGAAGTTTTAATAAAAATGAAATAGCTTCAGTTAGCAATTTTCCAAATTCTAAAAGCGAAAATGCATTATTTCAAATTTGGTTCAAACAACTAACATTATTTGCAAAAATTTTGAAAAATTATCATTAGAGATCAGTGAAATTAAAAATCCGATGAGTCAAAATTATTCAAGGTCCCGATCTTTTAGTAGGAATCGTTTTAGAAGTCCCTCTAGATACCGATCAAAGTCTCGCGACAACCCAAATTGGCTCTGTAAGTATCATTATAAGTTCGGTAATCAGGCTTTGAAGTGCGAACAACCATGCGCTTTTAAAAATAACAATAGTTCGACAAACTAAAGTATTCCGTTGTTGTCTTCGCTTATTTGAATTTGACAGAGAGAACAAATTGAATTTTTTTAATAGATAGTGGAGCAGAAATTTCAGTGCTTCCGGTTTCAAAATTTTCATGCTCGCAAAAGTCATCAGATATTATTTTAACGGCAGCTAACGGTTCAACGATTTCAACATACTGTAAAAGAATTTTAAATATAAATTTAGGACTACGTCGTGAATTTCCGTTCATGTTTTTAATAGCGGATATAACCAAACCAATTATCAGTGCTGATTTTCTGTGTAAATTTGGTTTTCTAGCTGATATTAAACGCAAACGCTTAGTAGATCCGGTAATAAGTCTTTCAGTTAATACAATTTCACGTGTTTGTAATGTTTCGCTACCAAAGGTTTTCGCTGTTGATAACAAATTTACAAAGTTATTGAAAGAATTTCCTTCTCTATTTCTGAACCTGATTATTCACAGCCAGTTAGACATACAACAGTTCACAGACTCGTCACTGAAGGAAATTTGCCATTTTATAACCAAGTCGTTTAGACCCTATTAAATTCAAAGTAGCTAAAACTGAATTCGATTTTTAATTTAAAGAAAGGAATATGTAGGC
Source organism: Eurosta solidaginis (assembly GCF_040869045.1). Classification (NCBI taxonomy): domain Eukaryota; kingdom Metazoa; phylum Arthropoda; class Insecta; order Diptera; family Tephritidae; genus Eurosta; species Eurosta solidaginis. The sequence goes on along the minus strand of NC_090324.1, from coordinate 37,916,636 downwards.
CTTCCAGTTCAGCGGTAGCATCTCCACTGCATCTTGTACCCAAGAAGGAATTAAATGACTGGCATCCTTGTGGAGATTTTCGAAGATTAAACGTTGTAACCGTACCAGATCGTTATCCTTTGCCCCATGTTCATGACTTCAACATGAATATCAGAAATAAGAAAGTATTTTCGAAGCTAGATTTGGTAAGAGCTTATCACCAAATTCCAATGGCAGAAGAGGATATCTATAAAACTGCAATCACTAGGCCTTTTGGAATGCTTGAATTTGTACGAACGCCTTTCGAGCTTAGAAATTCCGCGCAAACTTTCCAAAGGTTTATTAATGAAGTAGTTGATGGTTTAGACTTTGTTTATTGATGATCTCTTAGTGGAAAGGGAAAATGAGGAACACCATACTATTCCAGCGCCTCACAGAGTACGGGTTAAATATAAAACCAAGTAAATGTACTTTTGGCGTTACAAATGTCGACTTTTTAGGACATAATATTTCTGAAACGGGAATTAGGGCCTCGGAAGAAAAAGTTTTAGCTATTCGAAATTTTGGTTGTCCAAAATTTATTAAGCAGGCACAAACATTTATCGGTATGGTTAATTATTACCATCGATATATACAAAAAATAACAAGAGTTTACGACAGTTATCTATGATTTAATTAATAGTACAAATAAGAGGCGAGACAAGATTTTAATTTGGGACGATAATGTTAAATCATTTTAACAAAAATGCAAAACTTTCTTTAAATGTAGATGCATCCAATACGGCAATAGGTGGTGTCATACATCAAACGTTTAATAATAAATCAGAAACACTTGCATTATTTTCAAAGAAACTGTCTCCATCCGAAATTAAATATAGTGCGTTTGATAGGGAACTATTAGCTATTTATTTGAATATTTAACATTTTCGTTACCTTCTAGAAGGACGTCAATTTACAGTTTCACAGATCACAAGCCTCTAGTATTTGCTTTAAATTCAAGAAGTAAGGAAGGCTAAGTTCGGGTGTAACCGAACATTACATACTCAGTTGAGAGCTGTGGAGACAAAGTAAGGGAAAATCACCATGTTGTAAAAAGAACCTAGGGTAACCCTGGAATGTGTTTGTATGACATGTGTATCAAATGGAAGGTATTAAAGCGTATTTTAAGAGAGAGTGGGCCATAGTTATATAGGTGGACACCATTTAGGGCTATCGCCATAAAGATGGACCAGGCCTGACTCTAGAATTTGTTTGTACGATATGGGTATCAAATGAAAGGTGTTAATAAGTATTTTAAAAGGGCGTGGGCCTTAGTTCTATAGGTGGACTCCTTTTCGAGATATCGCCATAAAGGTGGACCAGGGGTGACACTAGAATTTTTTTGTACGATATGGGTGTCAAATGAAAGGTGTTTATGAGTATTTTAAAAGGGCGTGGGCTTAGTTCTATAGGTGGACACCTTTTCGAGATATCGCAATAAAGGTGGACCAGGGGTGACTCTAGAATTTGTTTGTACGATATGGGTATCAAATGAAAGGTGTTAATGAGTATTTTAAAAGGGCGTGGGCCTTAGCTCTATATGTGGACGCCTTTTCGAGATATCGCCATAAAGGTGGACCGGGGGTGACACTAGAATTTTTTTGTACGATAAGGGTATCAAATGAAAGGTGTTTATGGGTATTTTAAAAGGGCGTGGGCTTAGTTCTATAGGTGGACACCTTTTCGAGATATCGCAATAAAGGTGGACCAGGGGTGACTCTAGAATTTGTTTGTACGATATGGGTATCAAATGAAAGGTGTTAATGAGTATTTTAAAAGGGCGTGGTCCTTAGTTCTATATGTGGACGCCTTTTCGAGATATCGCCATAATGGTGGACCAGGGGTGACTCTAGAAACTGTTTGTACTATATGGGTATCACATGAAAGGTGTTAATGAGTATTTTAAAAGGGAGTGAGTCTTAGTTCTATAGGTGGACGCCTTTTCGAGATATCGACATAAAGGTGGACCAGGGGTGGCTCTAGAATTTGTTTGTACGATATGGGTATCACATGAAAGGTGTTAATAAGTATTTTAAAAGGGCGTGGGCCTTAGTTCTATAGGTGGACGCCTTTTCGAGATATCGCAATAAAGGTGGACCAGGGGTGACTCTAGAATTTTTTTGTACGATAAGGGTATCAAATGAAAGGTGTTTATGAGTATTTTAAAAGGGCGTGGGCTTAGTTCTATAGGTGGACACCTTTTCGAGATATCGCAATAAAGGTGGACAAGGGGTGACTCTAGAATTTGTTTGTACGATACGGGTATCAAATGAAAGGTGTTAATGAGTATTTTAAAAGGGCGTGGGCCTTAGTTCTATATGTGGACGTTTTTCGAGATATCGTCATAAAGGTGGACCAGGGGTGACTCTAGAAACTGTTTGTACTATATGGGTATCACATGAAAGGTGTTAATGAGTATTTTAAAAGGGAGTGAGTCTTAGTTCTATATGTGGACGCCTTTTCGAGATATCGCCATAAAGGTGGGCCAGGGGTGACTCTAGAATTTGTTTGTACGATATGGGTATCAAATGAAAGGTGCTAATGAGTATTTTAAAAAGGCGTGGGCCTTACTTCTATAGGTGGACGCCTTTTCGAGATATCGACATAAAGGTGGACCAGGGGTGACTCTAGAATTTGTTTATACGGTACGGGTATCAAACGAAAGGTGTTAATGAGTATTTTAAAAGGGAGTGGGCCTTAGTTCTATAGGTGGATGCCTTTTCGAGATATCGCCATAAAGGTGGGCCAGGGGTGACTCTAGAAACTGTTTGTACTATATTGGTATCACATGAAAGGTGTTAATGAGTATTTTAAAAGGTGGACCAGGGGTGACTCTAGAATTTGTTTGTACGATATGGGTATCACATGAAAGGTGTTAATAAGTATTTTAAAAGGGCGTGGGCCTTAGTTCTATAGGTGGACGCCTTTTCGAGATATCGCCATAAAGGTGGACCAGGGGTGACTCTAGAATTTGTTTGTATGATATGGGTATCAAATGAAAGGTGTTTATGAGTATTTTAAAAGGGCGTGGGCTTAGTTCTATAGGTGGACACCTTTTCGAGATATCGCAATAAAGGTGGACCAGGGGTGACTCTAGAATTTGTTTGTACGATATGGGTATCAAATGAAAGGTGTTAATGAGTATTTTAAAAGTGCGTGGGCCTTAGTTCTATATGTGGACGTCTTTTCGAGATATCGCCATAAAGGTGGACCAGGGGTGACTCTAGAAACTGTTTGTACTATATGGGTATCACATGAAAGGTGTTAATGAGTATTTTAAAACGGAGTGAGTCTTAGTTCTATAGGTGGACGCCTTTTCGAGATACCGACATAAAAGTGGACCAGGGGTGACTCTAGAATTTGTTTGTACGATATGGGTATCACATGAAAGGTGTTAATAAATATTTGAAAAGGGCGTGGGCCTTAGCTCTAGAGGTAGACGCCTTTTCGAGATATCGCCATAAAGGTGGACCAGGGGTGACTCTAGAAACTGTTTGTACTATATGGGTATCACATGAAAGGTGTTAATGATTATTTTAAAAGGGAGTGAGTCTTAGTTCTATAGGTGGACGCCTTTTCGAGGTATCGCCATAAAGGTGGACCAGGGGTGACACTAGAATTTTTTTGTACGATATGGGTATCAAATGAAAGGTGTTTATGAGTATTTTAAAAGGGCGTGGGCTTAGTTCTATAGGTGGACGCCTTTTCGAGATATCGCCATAAAGGTGGACCAGGGGTGACTCTAGAAACTGTTTGTACTATATGGGTATCACATGAAAGGTGTTAATGAGTATTTTAAAAAGGAGTGAGTCTTAGTTCTATATGTGGGCGCCTTTTCGAGATATCGCCATAAAGGTGGGCCAGGGGTGACTCTAGAATTTGTTTGTACGATATGGGTATCAAATGAAAGGTGCTAATGAGTATTTTAAAAAGGCGTAGGCCTTAGTTCTATAGGTGGACGCCTTTTCGAGATATCAACATAAAGGTGGACCAGGGGTGACTCTAGAATTTGTTTTTACGATATGGGTATCAAACGAAAGGTGTTAATGAATATTTTAAAAGGGCGTGGGCCTTAGTTCTTTAGGTGGACGCCTTTTCGAGATATCGACATAAAGGTGGACCAGGGGTGACTCTAGAATTTGTTTATACGGTATGGGTATCAAATGAAAGGTGTTAATGAGAATTTTAAAAGGGAGTGGGCCTTAGTTCTATAGGTGGATGCCTTTTCGAGATATCGCCATAAAGGTGGGCCAGGGGTGACTCTAGAATTTTTTTTGTACGATATGGGTATCAAATGAAAGGTGTTAATGAGTATTTTAAAAAGGCGTGGGCCTTAGTTCTATAGGTGGATGCCTTTTCGAGATATCGACATAAAGGTGGACCAGGGGTGCGATATGGGTATGAAGTGAAAGGTGTTAATGAGTATTTTAAACAGGCGGGGGCCTTAGTTCTATAGGTGGATGCCTTTTCGAGATATCGACATAAAGGTGGACCAGGGGTGACTCTAGAATTTGTTTGTACGATATGGGTATCAAATGAAATGTGTTAATGAGTATTTTAAAAAGGAGTGGGCCTTAGCTCTATATGTGGACGCCTTTTCGAGATATCGCCATAAACGTGGACCAGGGGTGACTCTAGAATGTGTTTGTACGATATGGGTATCAAATTAAAGGTATTAATGAGGGTTTTAAAAGGGAGTGGCCCTTAGTTGTATATGTGAAGGCGTTTCGAGATATCTGCCAAAATGTGGACCAGGATGATCCAGAACATCATCTGTCGGGTACCGCTAATTTATTTATATATGTAATACCACGTACAGTATTCCTTCCAAGATTCCCAGGGCTTTTGATTTCGCCCTGCAAAACTTTTTCATTTTCTTCTACTTAATATGGTAGGTGTCACACCCATTTTACCAAGTTTTTTTCTAAAGTTATATTTTGCGTCAATATACCAATTACCATGTTTCATCCCTTTTTTCGTATTTGGTATATAATTATGGCGTTTTTTTCATTTTTCGTAATTTTCGATATCGAAAAAGTGGGCGTGGTCATAGTCGGATTTCGGAAATTTTTTACACCAATACAAAGTGAGTTCAGATAAGTATGTGAACTGAGTTTAGTAAAGATATATCAATTTTTGCTCAAGTTATCGTGCTAACGGCCGAGCGGAAGGACAGACGGCCGACTGTGTATAAAAACTGGGCTTCAACCGATTTCGCCCTTTTTCACAGAAAACAGTTATCGTCCTAGGAGCTAAGCCTCTACCAAATTTCACAAGGATTGGTTAATTTTTGTTTGACTTATGGCATTAAAAGCATCCTAGACAAATTAAATGAAAAAGGGCGGAGCCACGCCCATTTTGAAATTTTCTTCTATTTTTGTATTTTGCTGCACCATATCATTACTGGAGTTGAATGTTGGCATAATTTACTTATATGCTGTAAAGATATTAACTTTTCTTTTAAAATTTGGATTTAAAAAAAATTTTTTTTAAAAAGTGGGCGTGGTCGTTCTCCGATTTTGCTAATTTTTATTAAGCAGACATAAAGTAATAAGAGTAACGTCCCTGCCAAATTTCATCATGATATCTTCAACGACTGGCAAATTACAGCTTGCAAAACTTCTAAATTACCTTCATTTAAAAGTGGGCGGTGCCACGCCCATTGTCCAAAATTTTACTAGTTTTCTATTCTGCGTCATAAGCTCAACTCACCTACCAAGTTTCATCGCTTAATGCGTATTTGGTAATGAATTATCGCACTTTTTCGATTTTTCGAAATTTTCGATATCGAAAAAGTGGGCGTTGTTATTGTCCGATATCGTTCATTTTAAATAGCGATCTGAGATGAGTGCCCAGGAACCTACATACCAAATTTCATCAAGATACCTCAAAATTTACTCAAGTTATCGTGGACGGACAGACGGACGGACGGACATGGCTCAATCGAATTTTTTTTCGATACTGATGATTTTGATATATGGAAGTCTATATCTATCTCGATTCCTTTATACCTGTACAACTAACCGTTATGCAATCAAAGTTAATATACTCTGTGAGCTCTGCTCAACTGAGTATAAAAACAGAACGCAGTTCAAGACAAACTAGGCATATGGAATTCATTGCACAATTTATGAATGATATGGATAGGAAAATGTTGTAGCTGACACTTTATCTCGTGCGTTTGAAAAGAAGCGATTAATAATTCGGATATTAATTAAAAAATTTTACAAATTGAACTACAACAAGACAGTGAATTAGGCAAACTTACCTCAGAGCAAACATTTCTAAATTTGAAACTAATAAAAATTCCTGTTCTTAACTTTAATATATGGTGCGAGGTGTCAGGAGAAAATCCTAGGCCTTTCATTCCAAACAATTTAAGAAAATAATATTTGATATGTTGCATGGGATTTCACATCTTGATAGTAGAGCTACACGTCGTTTGATAGTTAAGAAATATTTTTGGCCCAAAATGAATAAAGACATCAATACTTGGCCCAAAGATTGTATAAGTTGTCAAAAATCGAAAGTGCATCGTCACACAAAATCTTCAGTTATAAAAATTCCAATTCCAAAAACTAGATTTGAACACACTCATTTAGATATTGTCGGACCCTTGCCTGTTTCGAAGGGATATCGTTACATATTAACTATAATTGATAGATTTACACGTTGGCCAGAGGCATTCGCGCTAAGAGATATTTCTGCAATTACGGTTATAAATAAATTTTTTAAGGAATATATTTCATGTTTTGGGATTCCATTGGAAATAACAACGGATCAGGGCTCCCAGTTTACTTCAAATTTATTCTCACAGAATTAACGAAACTTCTGGGAAGTCATCAAATAATGACTTCTTCCTATCATCCCCAAGCTAATGGAATGGTAGAACGCTTCCATAGGCAGCATAAATCTTCAATAATGGCTAGGAATGGGTCCAGGGATTGGTATGAAGAGTTACAAATAGTGTTTATGGGCTTGCGATCGATGTTTAAGGAAGATATTTCGACAGCACCAGCTGAAATGGTTTATGGTCAAAATTTAAGACTACCTGGTGAATTGTTTGTTTCAACTACAGAGAATGTAACTTCAGCGGATGTTTTAAGTAGTTTGCGTGAACATTTTAAAAATTTGAAATAAAATTTAGATCATCATCAAAATTCTAGTGGTATTTTTGTTCCAAAAGATGTAGTAAATAAACATTCCTTGCAGCATCCGTATGAAGAGCTTTATAGAGTTATTGAAAAAAATATTAAAAACTTCAAAATTGAGATAAATAATGAAATTAAATCTATTCCTATTGATCGTTTAAAACCAGCAATGATTGATAAAATACAGATACCTAACACAAAAAAAAAGAAAGTTACTTTTCATTTATTTAACGTTAAATCTCCGGAAGGGGAGTATTGTAGGGTTAATTGTATTTAATAACTATATTGTTATTTATACTTTGTATTGTAATACTTTAAACATTTGTTTGAAAATAATATTATCGAATTTTAGATATTCCATCTTGATAAATGAATTTTCAAAAATTGTCATTCTGCTGTAAATTTTCGAATAAATAAAAACATCCTTTTAGGCGTGTAACCTAAACAACAAGAAGTTGTTTCAACCACTACAGTAAGCCCTTTATCGCGCTTAATTTCTTTATTGTGCTTGTTAAGATGTTGACGATGCTTGCGCACTTTTTATCTTCTTTTTCCGGATCAATCTTAACTTCCCCGTCGTTTGATGAGGTGTGTTTTTTTGTTTTGCTGGGATCATTGTCTCGCTCATCTTCACTGGAATTCGTGAATATGTCCTTTTCTTTGTTTACCGTTGCGCCATTAGTTTTTCGAATACGTCTTGGTTTGTAGGTTGGCGATACGCTAGGTGTTGACGGTCATTTAGTTGGCGTATATCGGTCTGGGTCATCGCTGCCCAAATCACATTTGACACTATTTGATGGCACATAAAGCATGCACGATGAATCTGCCCATGTGTTAACAGTCGATACAGGCTCCGGCAGGTATTCCAAGTTTTCAGCAAAACCAAGGCATGGTGAGTATGTCTAGAAAAAATAAGGTGTTTATAGACAAAACTTTCATTCATAATTTGCAACCTAGGGTCAAGAAGCCTGATACATAGTTTTTCCAATTCGAAAATGTTAAACTGCCTGCCAAAACACTGATTTCAGATTCGATTGCACCATTATCTTCAAGGCACCTTTTTCCGAAATTGTATCTAATAGCGTTTTCTTTTCTGTCTAAAGTGCTACGCTTTTTGTACGCCGCGAAAGGGTTGTTGTTCTATTCTAAAAAACAGGCAACGCATTTACGGGGTATTTCGTTCTTTTGTGAAAATTGTTGCCTGCTCGCAACGCAAAAGCGTTACACTTTTACTCTGTATAAAATGGCAGTGTGACAGAGCAACTCTGTGAAACTCTCAATTCGCTCTTAAGTTCCACATATACTCTGTTAATATGAGTGAATATGGTGAGTTGAAATGTTCTTTGTATGCACTATAAATGTTTAAAATTTTCTGGGGTAGGAGTAACTCTATTAAGGGTTTACCATTTACTTAGGCAACAATTTATTTCAGAATAGAAAACGCTATAAAGTACAAGGCCGCACAAAATCCGCAAGTCTCAAATCTAAAGTAGTGGCACAGCAACAACTACAGCAGCCGCCACCACAAGCACAGCCAGCAATTGAAATTCATATATATATTTACATATATACACTTAACAATTTATATTGTCCTTGTACTATAAAATTGTAGTATATTGAATTCGAAGTCGCAAAAGAAAAATTGTATCTCTGTCCGCAGATATTTCCAATTAAAATTGGCAAACAAAAATTTTCCACCGCCGTATTAAGATGCTCAATTAGAAATGGCGGACTCGCAGAAAATTTTTGTGCACGCAACAATGACATATTTCACCATCCGTATGAATATAATAGCTGCGATAGAGCACGATACATTGTGGGAAAGTTAAAATTTCCAACACGCTATTTCATTTTTCATCCCGAATCGTCACCCCTGTCAAAAATTCGTGTGCCTGTGTGCGTTTTTGGTCACACGATTTTTACGGGGTATGTACATATGCATTTTCGGAGAATCACCGTGAATTTGCGATCGCTTGCTTTGCTGATCTCCGTGCCTGCAATTCCCCTTTTTGTTGTACCAATAGTAAGGCGAATGTATAACCGGTGGTGGCAAAGCGGATTCAGGCAATTCTCCATGCAAATGAATATCAAATCAAAATAAAATGTTCCTTGATTTCGATTAACTGACATATTGTTGTACAAGGCGTTTTATGGAAAATAATCAAGAAGAAGCAGTCAGCTGTTGGGATAACAACACCTGGTACTGCATTGCGTACATGCTTAAAAGTAAATATGTATGTTTGTTTATTTTTTTGTTTACATCGGTCAAAAAGCATACGCGACGAATTGGAAATATCTTAAACAAAAGCAAAACTAACACCAATAATTTCAATAATTTATAGAATCGACACCACCAGCAACAACACAACGTATCAGTATCAGTACGACAGTAGTAGTGGTAGCAACAGCTCAGGCAAACGAAATACGTATAACAAGCGAATTCAAGTCCATCATCAGTATCAAAAAGAAAAGCAATATCGAAAATCAAATACAACAATTAAATTATCAAAAAAATAAAGAAGAACCAAATGTCATTGCAAGAGTTGGCAACTTCAAACATTATGAAACCAACCATAATAACTACAGATATAGATTATGATCTATAAAATTTGGTGAGCTGTATCATTTATTATATTTTATTATATATGCATATATACGTTTATAGAATATTTGATATATTAAAATTATATACTTTACTAAATTAAATATTTCATATTTGCAAATGTGAAATCCCTTCACCGATTTAAATGTTTAGTAATATTGTGCTAATTTATTTTCGTAATTGAGGTGAGATTTCGTTTTTGCTTTTGTTCTGAAAGCAAATAAACAATTTATTTCATATTTTTTGATCAAACGTTTTACTAATTTCTTTGTGCGAACATTATCAAATAACTTTAGTTTAATATACTCGTATTATTCTTCGTAATGTATCGTTCTGTTAAATTGCCCCAATATTGGACTTATTGCCCTGAAGCACGGTTCATCCATGCTGAAATGCAATTTAGTCGAAAGAACATTACTCAGGAAGGGACAAAATATGAATATGTCATAACTGCACTTCCGCAGGATGTAATTTTACAATTCTTGATTTTATTCAAAATCCCCCTGAAAATAACAAATTCAGGATTAAAGCAAATTTTAATTGAACGGCACTCATTTAGTGGGAATGCAAAGTTAGATCGAGTGTTATCCGATTCAGAAATGGGAGATCCCAAACCTTCTGAGTTTTATCGGCCTCTAGTGCTACTCTCTGGAAACAATTTTAGCAAGGAAATTCTTAAAAAACTTTGGATGAGGAAGTTGCCAAAAAATTTAAGTGTTATTCTTGCTATTACGAATTCGACCGAAATAAGTGAATTAGTTAAATTAGCTGATAATATCTGGGAAGTTTTTAATAAAAATGAAATAGCTTCAGTTAGCAATTTTCCAAATTCTAAAAGCGAAAATGCAATTATTTCAAATTTGGTTCAAACAACTAACATTATTTGCAAAAATTTTTAAAAATTATTATTAGAGATCAGTGAAATTAAAAATCAGATGAGTCAAAATTATTCAAGGTCCCGATCTTTTAGTAGGAATCGTTTTAGAAGTCCCTCTAGATATCGATCAAAGTCGCGCGACAACCCAAATTGGCTCTGTAAGTATCATTATAAGTTCGGTAATCAGGCTTTGAAGTGCGAACAACCATGCGCTTTTTTGTAGCGACGAACAACGGGAACTTAGATATTTCAACTCGTCGCTTATTTGAATTTGACAGAGAGAACAAATTGAATTTTTTTAATAGATAGTGGAGCAGAAATTTCAGTGCTTCCGGTTTCAAAATTTTCATGCTCGAAAAAGTCATCAGATATTATTTTAACGGCAGCTAACGGTTCAACGATTTCAACATACGGTAAAAGAATTTTAAATATAAATTTAGGACTACGTCGTGAATTGCCGTTCATGTTTTTAATAGCGGATATAGCCAAACCAATTATCAGTGCTGATTTTCTGTGTAAATTTGGTTTTCTAGCTGAATTAAACGCAAACGCTTAGTAGATGCGGTAATAAATATTTCATTTAATAGAATTTCATGTGTTTGTAATGTTTCGCTACCAAAGGTTATCGCTGTTGATAACAAATTTACAAAGTTATTGAAAGAATTTCCTTCTCTATTTCTGAACCTGATTATTCACAGCCAGTTAGACATAAGGAAATTTGCCATTTTCTAAACCAAGTCGTTTAGACCCATTAAATTCAAAGAAGCTAAAACTGAATTCGATTTTTAATTAAAAAAAAAGAAATATGTAGGCCTTCCGGTTCAGCGGTAGCATCTCCACTGCATCTTGTACCCAAGAAGGAATTAAATGACTGGCATCCTTGCGGAGATTTTCGAAGATTAAACGTTGGAACCGTCCCAGATCGTTATCCTTTGCCCCATGTTCATGGCTTCAACATGAATATCAGAAATAAGAAAGTATTTTCGAAGCAAGATTTGGTAAGAGCTTATCACCAAATTCCAATGGCAGAGAGGATATCTTTAAAACTGCAATCACTACGCCTTTTGGAATGTTTGAATTTGTACGAATGCCTTTCGAGCTTAGAAATTCCGCGCAAACTTTCCAAAGGTTTATTAATGAAGTAGTTGATGGTTTAGACTTTGTTTACTGATGATCTCTTAGTGGAAAGCGAAAATGAGGAACAACATTTCAAAGATCTTCGCGTACTATTCCAGCGCCTCACAGAGTACGGTTTAAATATAAAACCAAGTAAATGTACTTTTGGCGTTACAAATGCCGACTTTTTAGGACATAATATTTCTGAAACGGGAATTAGGGCCTCGGAAGAAAAAGTTTTAGCTATTCGAAATTTTGATCGTCCAAAATCTATTAAGCAGGCACAAACATTTATTGGTATGGTTAATTATTACCATCGATATATACCAAAATTAGCAGAGTTTACGACAGTTATCTATGATTTAATTAATAGTACAAATAAGAGGCGAGACAAGACTTTAATTTGGGACGATACATCAATAAAGCCTTCGAATGCATTAAAGAAAAGTTTGCATCTGCGATATTGTTAAATCATTTTAACAAAAATGCAAAACTTTCTTCAAATGTAGATGCATCCAATACGGCAATAGGTGGTGTCATACATCAAACGTTTAATAATAAATCAGAAACACTTGCATTCTTTTCAAAGAAACTGTCTCCATCCGAAATTAAATATAGTGCATTTGATAGGGAACTATTAGCTATTTATTTGAATATTTAACATTTTCGTTACCTTCTAGAAGGACGTCAATTTACAGTTTCACAGATCACAAGCCTCTAGTATTTGCTTTAAATTCAAAACAGAACGCAGTTCAAGACAAACTAGGCATATGGAATTCTTTGCACAATTTACGAATGATATGGATGGGAAAATGTTGTAGCTGCCACATTATCTCGTGCGTTTGAAATAGAAGCGATTAAAAATTCGGATATTAATTTAAAAATTTTACAAAGTGAACAACAACAAGACAGTGAATTAGGCAAACTTACCTCAGAGCAAACATTTCTAAATTTGAAACTAATAAAAATTCCTGTTCTTAACTTTAATATATGGTGCGAAGTGTCAGGAGAAAATCCTAGGACTTTCATTCCAAAAAATTTAAGAAAATAATATTTGATATGTTTCATGGTATTTTACATCTTGATAGTAGAGCTACACGTCGTTTGATAGTTAAGAAATATTTTTGGCCCAAAATGAATAAATACATCAATACTTGGCCCAAAGATTGTATAAGTTGTCAGAAATCGAAAGTGCATCGTCACACAAAATTTTCAGTTATCAAAATTCCAATTCCAAAAACTAGATTTGAACACACTCATTTAGATATTGTCAGACCCTTGCCTGTTTCGAAGGGATATCTTTACATATTAACTATAATTGATAGATTTACACGTGTGCCAGAGGCATTCGCGCTAAGAGATATTTCTGCAGTTACGGTTATAAATAATTTTTTTAAGTAATATATTTCATGTTTTGGGATTCCATTGGAAATAACAACGGATCAGGGCTCCCAGTTTACTTCAAATTTATTCTCACAGAATTAACGAAACTGCTGGGATGTCATCAAATAATGACTTCTTCCTGTCATCCCTAAGCTAATGGAATGATAGAACGCTTCCATAGGCAGCTTAGATCTACAACAATGGCTAGGAATGGGTCCAGCGATTGGTATGAAGAGTTACCAATAGTGTTTATGGGCTTGCGATCGATTTTTAAGGAAGATATTTCGGCAACACCAGCTGAAATGGTTTATGGTCAAAATTTAAGACTACCTGGTGAATTGTTTGTTTCTACTACAGAGAATGTAACTTCAGCGGATGTTTTAAGTAGTTTGCGTGAACATTTTAAAAAATTGAAATAAAATTTAGATCATCGAGAAAATTCGACTGGTATTTTTGTTCCAAAACATTTACAAGATTGTCATATTGTTTTTGTACGTGTAGTAAATAAACATTCCTTGCAGCATCCGTATGAAGGGCTTTATAGAGTTATTGAAAAAAATATTAAAAACTTCAAAATTGAGATAAATAATGAAATTAAATCTATTCCTATTGATCTTTTAAAACCAGCAATGGTTGATAAAATACAGATTCCTAACACAAAAACAAAAAAGAAAGTTATTTTAATTTAATTAACGTTAAATCTCCGGAAGGGGGAGTATTGTAGGGTTAATTGTATTTAATAATTATATTGTTATTTATACTTTGTATTGTAATACTTTAAATATTTGTTTGAAAATAATATTATCGAATTTTACATTTTCAAACTTGATAAATGAATTTTCAAAAATTTTCATTCGGCTGTAAATTTTCGATTAAATAAAAACATACTTTTAGGCGTGTAACCTAAACAGCAAGAAGTTGTTTCAACCGCTACAGTAAGCCCTTTATCGCGCTTAATGTCTATATTGTGCTTGTTAAGATGTTGACGATGGTTGTGCTCTTTTTTATCTTCTTTTTCCGGATCAATCTTAACTTCCGCGTCGTTTGATGAGGTGTGTTTTTTTGTTTTGCTGGGATCATTGTCTCGCTCATCTTCACTGGAATTCGTGAATATGTCCTTTTCTTTGTTTGCCGTTGCGCCATTAGTTTTTTGAATACGTCTTGGTTTGTAGATTGGCGATACGCTAGGTGTTGACGGTCATTTAGTTGGCGTATATCGGTCTGGGCCATCGCTGCCCAAATCACATTTTGAACTATTTGATGGCACATAAAGCATGCACGATGAATCTGCCCATGTGTTAACAGTCGATACAGGCTCCGGCAGGTATTCCAAGTTTTCGGCAAAATCAAGGCATGGAGAGTATGTCTACGTTACACTTTTACCCTGTATAAATGGCGGTGTGACAGTGCAACTCTGTGAAACTCTCAATTCGCTCTTAAGTTCCACATATACTATGTTAATATGAGTGAATATGTTGAGTTGAAATGTTTTTTGTATGCACTATAAATGTTTAAAATTTATCACAAGCACAACCAGCAATTGAAATTCATATATATATTGACATATATATATACTTACCAATTTATATTGTCCTTGTACTATAAAATTGTAGTATATTGAATTCGCAAAAGAAAAATTGTATCTCTGTCTGTCCGCAGATATTTCCAATTAAAATTGGCAAAAATTGTCCACCGCCGTCTTAAGATGCTCAATTAGAATTGGCGGACTCGCAGAAAATTTGTGTGCACGCAACAATGACATATTTCACCATCCGTGTGAATATAATAGCTGCGATAGAGTACGATACATTGTGGGAAAGTTAAAATTTCCAACATGCTATTTCATTTGCAGAATTTTTCATCACGAATTGTCACCCCTGTCAAAAATTCGTGTGCCTGTGTGCGTTTTTGGTCACACGATTTTTACGGGGTATGTACATATGCATTTTCAGCAATCACCGTGAATTTGCGATCGCTTGCTTTGCTTATCTCCGTGCCTGCAATTCCCCTTTTTGTTGTGCCAATAGTAAGGCGAATCTATACCCGGTGGTGGCAAAGCGAATTCAGGCAATTCTCCATGCAAACGAATATCAAATCAAAAGAAAAATTTCCTTGATTTCGATTAACTGACATATTGTACAAGGCGTTGTATGGAAAATAATCAAGAAGAAGCAGTCAGCTGTTGGGATACAACACCTGGTACTGCATTGCGTACATGATTAAAAGTAAATATGTATGTTTGTTTATTTTTATGATTAATAATTCAATTTATATGTGATTTTAAAATAATTAATTGTGTCGACAATAAATATATATATGAAGGAAAATATGTTGTGAGGATTCAAAAAGTTGTCAAATTTTGGGTTTCTCACACTCCCCCTTCACCTATCGCAATGTGACTTACTGTCACAATTGTGAAACTTGACTATTCGTAGATGGTGGTTTCCTCCATATTGAGCCTGTTTTATGCCGTAACCACCGTTGTAGGTTTTCCCTTCCTTGTGTTTGCTTAGTTCTTGTATGATTTATTTACCATGTATAGCTTCGTTTTCCCCCTTCCAGCCGTTTGCATTTCGCTGTTGCAGATTGAAACTGCTTGGGAAAAGAAGTGAATTCCAAAACACGGTATGACTACCGCGTATTGTATAATTTTTCCAAAATAATTTTTTTCAATGCATTTTCTAATCATTGTTGTTGTTCCTTCAAAGCTCCTGCTAGTTTACTTGTCATTTCCTAGTGTTCATGCCTCTGTTACCACGGCTGGTTACTTCCGAGAAAGAAAATACAATAGCCTGGTGATCGTCGAAACGATGACTGCGCGATAACTGAAATTTCTCATAGCGAACTGCCCAGCGATCTGTATCTCATTTCCTTGTGCGAGTCCTACTTGATTCTCTGCAATGGATTGTATTAAATTTTCTCCAATGGTTTGTATCTGATTCTCTGCGTTTATTTGGTCTTGATTTCCTCGGTATGACTCTGTTGACCTGCATGCTGGTATTCTTGGTCTCGTATCTCGGTGTCTTCACTTCCTTGTGTTAACGTACCACAAATAGTTGCTTAACTGTTCTCTCTCTGTTGTTGCACCTCGGAATTCGTTTTTGTCGGTGGCGTCGGTTGCGTGGTATGCTTTCAGCTCACTTAAGTGGACTGTCCTCCTCCTTCTTCTGAGAACTTTGTCTAGCTCCACGATCACTGATGATACAAAGTTTGTTAGTCGGTGAGGTCCACTGTACCTCGGCGTTAGTTTGGCTGCAAAGTTATCCACCACTTTTGACGCCTGATGCTCCTTTACCAGCACTAGGTCCACTATAGCTGGTCGTAATTGTTTTCCTCTTGATTTATAATTCTTTGCCTGCTCTGTTGGTGCTCGCTCTTGCTTCCGACGTACCATCTCGAATATCTCCTTCATCGTCATCGATTTCTCCCCTGGATTAGCAAGTCTCTCACCTTTACCGAATGTATGCTCGCCGTAAAGGCTGTTGGAAATCCTTGGTTCTCTGCTTTGTACTGCATAAGCTGGACTGTACCCGGTTGATTCACATACGCTTGTGGTTAACGCGAGTTTTATCTCTGGTATCAACTCGTCCCATGTTCTTTCCTCATTCCCTGAAAACTGTACTATCCTCTTGATGTTGTGGTTCGCTCTCTCTATCGGGTTCTCCTGCGATGTGTGTGGTGCTGTTAGCTGGTGTTCTACGCCAAGCTAATCCAAATACTTCTTAAAACGTTTGGTCACTCACTGAGCTCCGTTGTCTGTGATTAATACCTTCGGAGTACCAAATCGTGACAAAATTCTCTCTCCAAATTCCTCGTATTACGCTCTCTGTCGTTGCTTTTCTAATCGCCATTATGTCCACCCATTTGGAAACTCTGCCAACGAAAACTAATGTCATTGTATTACCATATTTTGACCGTGGCATTGGACCAACCAAGTCCTCACACACTTTTACCCATGGTTCTTCTGGAATTTTAGTTAGCATATTATCCGCGGACTGTTGTTGATTAGGTTCGTATACCTGACATCCATGACATTGCTGTACGTACTTTCTTAAGTCTCTGAATATTCCGGGCCAATAATACCGCGTCATCGCTCGCGCAATCGATTTTCGAATGCCCATGTGCGCTGCGCTTGGTGTGTCATGAATTTTCCCCAGCAATCTGCGTCTCTGTGGGATCGGTACACATAAAACAAATTTATATTATTCTTTTACGTAGTTTTTAATTCATTCAACCCGACGTCCATCGTAATGGCTCAATCAGTGGCAAGTTCTGAAAAATTTCTTTGAAACACACGTGCATTTGAAATAAATTCTTTAAGCTCTACTATTGACAAAAATCTATCACTAAAAGTGCTTCATAACCGACCAAAACATCGAGCCACTAAAACAGACCTTTTTTTGATAAGTCCGTTGTTTTATCAACAACTAATTACAATGTGTATGCTCGTGCATAAAATCATTGCGTTCTTTTCTCTATTTAATACATATCTAAAAAGGTACAGACGTTGCAAAGAAAACGCAAATCAAACGTATTATTATATTATTTTTAATATATGCGAAGAAAATCATTGCAGCCAACAACAACACCAACTCAGATTGCAAGCCAAAACGTACTCGTTAGGAATACACCACACATTGGTAAAGAACAACAACAACATGAAAAAAAAACAGCGGAGCAGGCAGCAGCAGGCGATGATGGAAATGACGGAAAAATAACTCTCCAACTCCTGTACAAAGAGATACTTGACCTGAAGCAAATCAACATTGATTGCCTAAGTACCATACAAAACTTCAAAGAAGAAAATGCAGAGTTGAGAAAAAGACTTAATAAGCTGGAGAGTAGATTAAACTGGAAAGAACAAGCACAATTGGAGAATTTCATTGACGTTGTAGGTGTGCCAAATGTTAAGAAAAACAATGCAAAAGAATGCGTAAAAAAATGTTCAGCGTTGCATTAAATGTGCAGGTAATGGATGATAACATTGAAAAAGTTAGCGTGAAGCATACTAATGCTAACAATGGTAGTGGTATTCTTTGCGTTCAGATTAAGTCTATGGAAAGCAAGAAACAAATTATGAAAGCCAAACGAACAGCCGGGAATAAGCTTAATATGTCGATATTTTCTGATGCTAGCAAAAAGAACATTTACATAAACAACAGTTTTACAAATTACTACAGATCTCTGTTCATAGCTGCTAGTAAGGTAAAAAAGGAAAGGAAATTTAAATATCTATGGATAAATAATTCAAAACTTTTAATGAAAAAAACGATAATGATGGAGCTGTTATCATAAGAACGTTTGATGATCTTTCTGTGATCAATCTTAATTAAGTTTTATTTTTATTATTATAATAACTGTTTTATTTTTAATTCGAAATTATGAATATAAGATCAGTTCTTATGAATAACAGCCCAGTCATTAATGTCTTCAATGACTTCAATATATTAAAATCCAAAGACCATGGCGCATAATCATAGTCAAAATAAAATAGATTTTAAATTTAGTTGGAGCTTTTTGACAAAATATTCTATGAGCTATCTGTCAAAAAGCTGACACTAAATTTAAAACCTATTTAATTTTGACTATGAATATGCGCCAATACCTTTACAGTTTTGCATCAAAATGTAAGAAGTCTCAGGCAGAATTGCGATTCCTTAGTTTTCAACCTCGAATCCTTTGTTAGTCTTCCCGAATTATATTCGTCTCAGAAATTCGGATTTTTCTTTATGAAATAAATTACTATGGTATTCCAAGTTATAATTTTTTTGCAAATACAAATGACTCGTCTACTGCTGGTGGTGTTGGAGTTTTTATACGTGATTTTTGCGAGTGTGAAGTTACTTGCTTTAGTCTATCAAGCGCTGATGTAATAAAAATTTCATTGCAACTATGCAATGTACCTTTCACTTTTGTATGTCTGTATAGATTTCTCTCACTATCTTTTAAATTGTTCCATGAGGAATTCTCTCTTTTTTTAAGTTGAGAAAAAGCACCAAATATTGTTATATTAGGCGATTTTAAATTTGATTTAATGAGCACCAATTCTATGCTAGACAGCTATCTTGCGCTCCTAGCAGAACATGGTTTATTTTCCTTCATTCATGAGGTTACTAGACCAGAATCAGGGTATAGACCATGTTTATGGTATATTTAGTAATATTGAAGAGAATATGCATCCTGGTATAAACCTTGACTTTGGAATTTCGGAACATTGATTGACCGGAATTCAACTTACTAATTTAAATGGAAATAGGCGAATTACCAATTGCGATATATTATCAGCTATTAGGAAAATACGTTTTTATGTTTTAAATGAATCACTTCGCTTTGAAAAATGGGAAACAGTTTTAAATGAGTCAAATGTAGACAAAGCATATAATTTTTTATGGAAACACTTACGATCCACATAAACTACTCAAGTATTTCTATTTTTCCTAAAAGATCAACTTTAACTCTTAAACCATGGATCACTCAAACTCTATTAAAAAAGATCAGACTGAAAAACACGTTACGAAAAAAAGCAACAGGCATCCGGCGAATACTAAGCTAAGAAATCGTGCGCGTCTGTTGACTACAAGGGTAAACAAAGAAATACGTACAAGGCGCGATAAATATTTTCAAATCCTTTTTTTCATAGCGCAGGGCAACTCCAAAAAATAATGGGATGCTGTAAATAGAATACAAAACCGTAATTATAAAAGAAAGTGCGACTCGCTTGTATTAAACGTGAATGGTGTAGATGTGTCGGAGCCTCAGGAAGTTGCAAACGAACTCAATGATCTCTTTGTCAACGAAGGAAAAGCCTCCGATTTAAGCAGTCATCCTAAGCCCTGCACCTGCTATACAAACCCAATACATACCGAATTCTTTCCGCCGAGTAACAGTTTTTTCTTTGATGCCATTACAGGCGCAGAAATTATTAATATAATTAAATCTCTAAGTAACGTTGATTCATGTGGTATTGACAACACATCAAATCGAACGTTAAAGAGCATAGCATTTAACATTGTTGATATTTTAAAACATTTATTTAATTTAAGTATAGCCTCCGGAGTTTTTCCTGCTCACTTAAAATTCGCTACGGTTATACCACTCTTTAAAATGGGGAATAAAAATGACAAAAATAACTACAGGCCCATATCTCCTTTATCTTCAATCTCAAAAATTTTGAGAAAGCAGTGAAAAATAGGGTGCTGTCCTATTTAAATAAAGTTAAAGTTTTTAGCCCTAAGCAATTTGGTTTTATGTCTGGGCTTTCTACTGAAGATGCTCTTCTAGATTTTTCTCCTTTTATTTATAAGTCAATTGATGATAAAAAATGTTGCGCGAGTCTCTTTGTAGACACAACAAAGGCATTTGATATGGCAACAAACGCATTTGATATGGTATTCTAATAAGCAAACTTAGCTACGCAGGTTTTCGTGGTAACATTATTAATTGGTTTACGTCATATCTAGAGCATAGAGTTCAGAGAGTTAAAGTTGAAAATAAACTAAGTTAACCCAGGCCTATAACCATAGGGACCCCACAGGGTTCGTTTCTGTAACCAATCTTATTTTTAATACACATTAATTCAATATTCTCTTTGCCTTTTATTGGTAAAGTAACAGCATTTGCTGATGACCTTGCCATCGCATATGGATCGAAAAATGAATTTAATCTGTTTGCTGATATTAACCACGATGTTTACCTTTTAAGATCTTGGTCACAAGGCATAAGCTCATGGTAAGCAACAAAACGAAGTTGATGTATTTCAACCTTTGCGGGAAGGAAATACCTAAGAACGAGGTTGTCTTGCATAGTTCTATATGTATGCGGCATCGTTTTTTGTTCAACTACTTGTACTCAAAATAACAAAACTGCCAGTTTTGATGAGAAAATAAGTTGTGGCAGTAAATGTTTTGAGATCGAAGTCGCTTCTAATTTCAAATATTTGGGTGTTATAATCGATCACAATCTAAGTTGGAAATCGCATATTTCTGCAATGAAATCTTATATGTTATCAGCTCTTCGTTCTTTCTATAACTTAAGAAAACTGTGTTCCAATTAGTGATGGCTCGATATTTCGCTATTGGTGATTGCATCGCCGCTATTGACAAATCGCTAATAGCTATAGCTATTGCAATCCAAATATATCAGTGATTGGCTATTTTCCTTCATTCGATTCTTTTGAATGACAATCACCTCTGGCAGAATATCGCCAATAGCGATTATAGCGATTATAGCGATTGGCGATTTTCCTTCAGCATGGAATTCTAATACTAATAGCAGCGATGCAATCATCGATAGTGAGATATCGTTCATCATTGCTCATCTATGTGCTTTACTTTCCGAAACAGCGAACGGAACAAAGCAAACTTGTGCAACAACTAGAACGACGACATTGTGAAGTCGGCTAGAAAAGCAGCCACGTGGTTTGGGTAATTTTTACAAACAAGCGAAAGATCGAACTCAAAAATAATCAACGCAAAGATCAAAGAGACCGCAAGGCACAACTCATTCAAGAGCAATTATCGAAGTGCAGAGGTATATAGAAGAAACTGTAATTGCACGAAAAGCTGATCCTTTTTTATGGTGGCAGAAAAACAATTACAAGTATCCCAATCTATCTCCTATAGCTCGCGAAAAGTTGGGGTGTTTAGGAACATCGGTTCCCTGTGAAAGACTCTTTTCTCAAGCCGGCCTTATTTTAAGCGAGAGAAGAATGCGCTTAGATGATGAATGCTTATCTTTTTAAACGCCAATCATAAAATATAAAATTCGTTATATTTTGATTTTATATTTAAGTATTTATAATAAAATAATTAATATTTGTCAAAATATTAAACAAGCAATATAAGTTAATTTTAAAACTTTAATTTCATGAAATGTATAAAAGAAATGGAATGACTGAATTTTTTTTGTTTTTAATTACACTATGTGACGCCAAATAGACATGGGTCTTTAGACTTGGCCTAAGATTGATTGCCTGTGTTATTCATAAGTTCATACTTCTAGGCAGTAGCCGTTAACAGTTTTATGAAATTTGTGTTTTTGATGTTAAAATAAAACAATTATAGAAACATGTATCACTCGTCTTATTGTAAACAGATTAACTCAAAATTAAAGGTTTTTGGGAGAATGCAATTCAAGATTTGTCATATGGTTGAATTCTCCGGCTAATTTCTAGGGCACTGCAGTGGGTAGCTAATTTTCTGCTAAAGAATATTTTTGTAATAGTTTGAAAAATTTGCTATATTTTTCCTCTGTATTTTTCATTAAAAATTGATTCACTTTACTGTAGAAATTTATGCAGCCAAATACAACTGGTAAAAAGACTTAAATATTCATTTTTTATATAAAAGTATACAAATAATTGCAGATTCGCTTATTAAAGATAAATTAAAGCGATCGCCATAGCTGTAAAAAATAGCCATAGCTGTAAAAAATAGCCATACCTATATTCGCTGATAGCTCAAAATCGCTCTTCTGTATCGAATCGCTTGTTGAAATAAAGCGATCGCTATAGCTATAAAAAATAGCCGATATTCAAAAATAGCCATATCTATTTTCACTGATAGCTCAAAATCGCCATATCGTCCATCACTAGTTCCAATAGAATATTGTTATTGGTGTATCATGGACTAATCCATTCAAAATTACAATGCGGAGTCAGTTGTTGGGGTGGTGCCTACGCTAGTAAGATCCATCCGCTTTTAATCCTACAGAAGTGTATAATCCGAAGAATATGTAAAGCTGGTCGTTTAATACACTCTTTGGATCTATTCAAAAAATTAAATATTCTTACTGTGCGGCACTTATACTATTTAAAATTTTTTTTTATAAGGAGCGGGTATACGCAAAGCCCAATATACAACCTTTCAATCAGAGAAATAAGACGCTATCTCAAACAAAAATTCCTAGCTTTCGAAACTTCTACATCATCGTATCATGTAATCTATATAACAAACTACCTGGTGAAATACGACTAATTAGAAGGCTACCAGCGTTTCTGATGGAAGTGAAGCAGTGGCTACTTGGTTTCAATCATGAGGGCATTGAAATTCTTTTGAGACCTATAATATAAGTACCTGTGTCCACTAGCATCGAGTTTTTTTTTTCTTTTTCTATTTCATGAAAGTACCTTAAAATCTGTAATTTTGAATTTCTTGTTTTAATATACATAGTATACTTTTTCCTTATATATATTTATATCTTTTCAATTGTAAGCAATTATAATTTGTTATTATTATGCGCCCCACAAGCATTTATAATACTAAAGGAATGAAATGGCATTTCCTCAGCTCCTTGAATGAGCATTGTCATTATCTATTTTCTTATTTATATTTTGATTTCATATTGTAATACTCTAGAAATTGTAAATATTTACGAGAAAATAAAGATTATATAATACAATACAATACAATTATACAATACAGTCGGTTTTGGTCCTTTTTTGCAAGGAGACGCGATTTAGATATACATATATCTTTCAGAACTCGGCCCCGAAATTTGCCTGGTTTAGCTTCCTGTTACTTGCAAGACTAGCACGTTTCAAATTCCCATTCAGCAATAGCACGGCTAATGTTCGCGCGGAAAACTGGCATAGTTCGTTATTTGCGTTGGAGATTACCACAGTTCGTTATTCGCGTGGAAACCTAGATTAACGAAGAATTGAGACTTTGATAGCCTTAATGGTTTATGTTTAATCATTGGTAAAAATTTTTCCTCCTCCATTGCTTTTTGCTAGTCCTAAGTGCTTCTTGAAAACTGCGCTCTCAGAACGCACGAATTGGACGAGATTTCGGTCCATATCCTCTGAGCAATTGAGGTGCCTCGCCGGCCCCTTGCAATACGCAACAATTCAGACTCCGCGCGAGCGGACCACGACTTGTCTTAAGACTAGAATCTAAAATCTAAGCGGTGCGCACCCAATGGCGCGACGGCAGCCTTTTTGCCTTCGCCGGGACCTAGAGCTAGGACAAGAAGAAAAATAAAAGGAACACTGCATTTATTTCGAGAAAAAAAATCATTAACAATGTTAAAACTAGTAACCCTTAATGCTATTTTAGATCGGGTGGGCCCTCGAAAGCACCCATCCAAAAATTATGCTCTGGGTCGGCAGCGAGCCAAAGAGCGGTAAAGTGCCCGTGGTTATAATCTCGGCGTATACGTTGCCGCCAAGAACGAGGCGAATAGGTGCGGAGGCATAAAATTGGGAATCCGCCGGAAGAATGTGCTCGTAAGCAGCCGCGACGCTGAGGTTGACGTTGTATCTTGGACTGACGCGCTGAAAATTATAGACGCAGACTGCGTGAGTAGTCGCCGCCTTGCTCTGCCCATGCTTACCCTTTACAGACGGTCTCACCGGCGACATTGGTCATCGGCAGTGCTAACTCTCGCGCCAGGTCGATCGTTGTGCGGGGGGAATCAATGAGTGCACGAATGAGGTGCAAACGTCCCCTGGCTTCCACCTTCACTACCGCAGTTGGCGGCAGAGCAGGCGTTAGCCAAAGGAACTATGTTGAGGTAGCTGGCGCGGTCCAGGGGCCAGTCTACGCTCGCGCTTCTGTCTTGTGCCGTGACGCCGCTTTACCTTCCTCTCACCTCTCGTGGGCTAGTAGGGGTCGGAACGGCGGTGGGTCCGATCCCCTAGTATCCGATGGGATTATATGGGAGCCCCCTTCACTCCCTGATGGTGCTTGTTCGTCTTGTGTAAAGGCCGACTCGCATCTCATCCACTCGTACCTTTGTTCTATGACCAGCTGGTTCCAGCTCTTGGGCGGCTCTGTTTACGATTATAGGTCCTCCATGGAAATGTGCAGCGTGGTATGATGTTTGGTACCACATATTCGGCACCTGCCCTCACTCGTAGGGTCTCTGGCACGAAGCACATCGACAGAAAATTTTGGCAGTAGTCCAATTTGATGACTTCGGGTAGTCGTTGCAGCGAGGACTTAGCGCGACAGATGGGCACGACCTGATTGGATGCTGCGGGTTACCTAAATGACACGGCTTCGGATAACGAGCGGCCTGGCGCTCGGTCCTCTTGCGTAGAGATGCGTAGCAAGTCATTCTATTTAGAGAATGTGGAAGAAATAATAAAAGAAAACATCTCGGTCGGTTGATTTTGACTGTGCCGCGCGTTCGGTGCAAGTAAGTCCTAATTTTGTTACCAGGATTGGTAAAATTTGGCGCTAGAGTGGGGTGCTGCCTACGGAAACATACATATTCAGCGCACACTATGTGCATGGCCCATTAGTGCCCTCTTTCAACGAACGTTATGTGCATGCTTATTTAGTGCCCAATTTTTGTTTATTTTGTGTCACCCGGAAGCGTTTTACCTAGCCATGGACACGAGTCCTGCAGAAAACTAAGCATTTGAATTTTTCGGTACTCACATTTTGGTACCAAACTGGGTAGAGAATGTGGTTGGTGGTTTATGTACGCGTCGTTGTTGGTGCTAAAAATCAACAACTTCCTTGTCCGCCGCATACATTTTATGACAACAAAAAAGGGCGGATCAATGCGAATTAAAAATTTTAGTTGTGGGAGGAAGAATACACAATTTTTATTATTGAGTATTTTTCTCTCCTTGGCTTTTATATTTGGCTTTTTAATTTTTTTTATTTTCCTGAATCCGTCTAGTCCGGTTTATTTGGTGGCCGGTTGACGAAGGGTATTTGGCCCCCGATACCGATTTGACATAACCGGGTTTTTCGGGTACCCGTTTGCATCATTTGACGCATCACTGACGTTGTGTGTGATAAAATAGGCAAACATACATACATACGTTTGTACAAGCATACCCATAGTAAAGAACAAAAAAAAAAAAAAACGAACATTCATACACACGCGTGCACAAATGTTAGTTTTACATGAATTGAAAACAACGGGTAATAAATCATTCGATTTCTTTCTGCGTTATTTCATTATTTCACTACGCGCGTGGTTGGCGTACGACAAGGGTCAACAAGGGAATTTAGAAATCGTTTAATTTATTTGGATTATTTGGATTAAAGTCGACACAGACACAATGCGGTCGACTACTAAGATATATAAAACATAAAATTAATGTTATAATTAAAAATATTTAAATTCAACCATACATAGGAAAGAAAGTACAAAATATCAGGCCAGACGTGACAGTATTGAATTATGCAACTCGGAAAACGAACATTCAAAACTGATGCAGTTATACAAGTTGTTGTAGTGCGAACACCAACTTCGCAGTGGATTATTTTTGGCAAAATTTTGCCGGCAAAGTGGTAAATAAAAAGGCACAAAGTGCCTGGACGTTCTACCAGGAACAGCAAAATTTAGTCGACTAACAAGATCAGATGAGTCAATCTCGCCCATAATGAGCTTGTGAATGAACATTACCCCGAGTAAAGTTCTTCGATTTTCTAAAGTTGGCAGATTTATAAGGAGAAGCCTATTTCTATATGGTGGAAAATGCACACTAGAATCCCAGTTAAGACCACGTAGTGCAAATATAATGAATTGCTTCTGTACTGACTCAATACGCTTTATAAAGTTTTGATACCCTGGGCACCAGACACACGAACAATACTCTAAGATTGGTCGTACCAACGATGTGTAGAGGGTCTTAGTCAGATACGGATCATTAAACTCCTTAGCCCATCGCTTCACAAAACCGAGTATACCCGTTGCTTTGCTTACCATTGATGAGATATGCGTATTAAAAGTCAGTTTAGGATCAAAAAGAACACCTAGATCACTTACGACAGATATACGCTCCAAAGGCGTGCTGTTTAACGTATACGATGTCAAACTTGGCTTCACTCGGTGAAATGTCATTAGTTTACACTTCGAGCAATTCAAAACTAGTAAATTTGCAGTACACCAACATTGAAATGAGTCCAAGTCTGCCTGAAGAAACTCCACACGGGAAGACTCCGAAGGCAAGTATGAGTAACAAAGTTTAACATCATCTGCATACATAAGAGTTCGGGAATGTATGAGAGTTTGTGGTAAGTCGTTTATAAATAAGGTAAAAAGTAACGGACCCAAATGACTACCCTGAGGCACACCAGACGTTACATCAAACAACCTAGAAAAGCTGTTTTTAAACAAAACTTGTTGAGTCCGATTCGCGAGATAGCTTTCGAGCCATGCAAGCAAATGCTTTGGAAATCCAAGTAAATCAAGTTTGTAAACTAAAAGCTCATGATTGACAGAGTCAAACGCTTTACTGAAGTCGGTATAGATCACATCCGTTTGCCTATTGTTTAAAAATCCATCCATTACAAAAGAAGTAAACTCTAGCAAGTTGGTAGTAGTTGATCTACGCGGCACAAACCCATGCTGGCAGGGCGATAATATGGAGCTACACATGTGTTGAAGTTGACATGTAATTATTCGCTCAAATGTTTTGGGAATAGCTGAAAGCTTAGCTATACCTCTATAGTTCTCGATACTAGACCTACTACCTTTTTTGTGTAAAGGTATAATAAATGATTTCTTCCAAATCAGGAAAAGTGGCAGATTCCACAGATAATTGGAATAATTTATGTATCGGCTCAGATAAGTTAACTGCACAGTATTTGAGTACACAACTAGGAACGCCATCTGGACCCGGAGAAAAAATCGGTTTCAAACCGAGAAGGCTCTGAAGAACAGTATTCTTATCAATTACTGCATTAGGAATGCAATTAAAACTTTCCAAGTTGTAGGAGTGTTGACCGGGTTGAAAACGTTTAGATGAGTAGGTCGACCTGAAGAATTCTGCAAATAATTCCGCAATATCATTATCAGAACTAGCATTCTTGCAACCAAAAGAAAAAGTAGCTGGAAAACCAGATGTTTTCCTCTTGGAATTAACAAAACTGAAAAATCTTTTCGGATTGTTGAAAAATTGAAGTTTACAACTGCTTAAGTACAATTTATAACATTGTTGGTTGCAACGAGCAACCGAATATTTAGAAAAATCGGCAGACGATCCTGATCTCTTGAAACGTTTATAAAGCCTAGATTTAACACTATTGAGTCTAATAAGTTGTCTTGTGAACCAAGGTGGTTTACTTGTTCCAGCACTAACACATCGAAGGGGGACACAGCTTTCAAAGAAGCCATCGAGAATACCGTAAAATAATGAAGTCGCTGAGTTGACGTCCTTACTCGAATAAAGATCTGACCAGTCATGAGTAGCAATCAATTCGTTGAGTTTTATGAAGTCCGCCTTATAAAAACATCTTGAGCGGGATCGAGATTTTAATTTTGTAAAGCACAGCTCCATAGGAGGCTGAATAATGTCAATTTCTATTTCAAGCGTAGGATGTAAGGGATCTTCTGGAAAAGATAAAGGAGAAATACGATTGAGAGCAATACCCACTGATTCATCCACAAATACCAGGTCAAGAATCTTGTTTTTACAATTTAAAACATTGTTGATCTGTACGAGAGATGTATCTAAAATAGTCTTAACGAAATCATGCTGACAGGTGGGAGTCAAAGTGTTTGAGTCGCTCAAGCTAATCCAATTTACCGAGGGTAAGTTGAAATCACCAAGAACGACTAAGCGATCTTTGTCTCGCAACTGAGAGTACAAGTTTCGAATAGCTAAACTATGGCAATTGTAAACATACATATCCGACCGGGGCGGAATATATGAGCAACAAATATATAAGTTAAAACATCGCATTGAAATCTTTTCTGCTATAAACTCAATATCAAATGCGTTGTCCGACAACAGCAACTCGGATGAAAGACTTGAGTCCACCGCAATAAGAACACCGCCTGCTCTAGATTTACTCAGGTTGAATTATCCTTTTATAACAGCAGGGTCATATCCTCGTGAAATTCTGATTTCCAGAATATATCGAAAATAGCAGTGTCCAAATTTTATAGTTGTTCAATTATTTTTAAATTAAAGTGTATAGTGTATAAACCACCAATGGGGGAGCTGTGGCAAAAGTCATGCAATCACATTGCAGTGCCTGAAGATGTGACCAAAAGCTGGCATACACGTATTCAACATCACCTAAGTGAAAGCCAGGCGGCCACAGTGGTGTGATGGTAGCGTGCTCCGTCTACCACACCGAATGCCCTGGGTTCACACCCCGGGCAAAGCAACATCAAAATTTTGGAAATAAAGTTTTTAAATTAGAAGAACATTTTTCTAAGCGGGGTCGCCCCTCGGCAGTGTTTGGCAAGCACTCCGAGTGTATTTCTGCCATGAAAATTTCTCAGTGAAAACTCATCTGCCTCGCAGATGCCGTTTGGAGTCGGCATAAAACATGTAAGTCCCGTCCGGCCGATTTGTAGGGAAAATCAAGAGGAGCACGACGCAAATTGGAAGAGAAGCTCGGCCTTAGATCTCTATGGAGGTTATCGCGCCTTACATTTATTTAATTTTAAGTGAAAGCCCCTCCAAGCGTTACTATCACAATTGGAATGAAATGATGCAACATAAACAGGTGAATTTACAGAATTGTAAGCCAGCTTTCCGATGGTGTAAAGCCTAGTGCGAAGGCGAATTGTGCAGGATTTGAAGAATTTTGTTGTGATGCAGTTTTGGATGATTAAGGGCAAAAAAATTTAATATTAAGACTTTGAGATGATGAATCGGTGGAGAACAAGTTGCATATAATTTTTGAAGATGATGCTAACTTACTGCAAGATAT
Organism: Eurosta solidaginis; assembly: GCF_040869045.1. Taxonomy (NCBI): domain Eukaryota; kingdom Metazoa; phylum Arthropoda; class Insecta; order Diptera; family Tephritidae; genus Eurosta; species Eurosta solidaginis. The sequence goes on along the minus strand of NC_090324.1, from coordinate 37,886,861 downwards.
AGACCTGGGCCCTATTCCACAAAACAACTTATTAACTTTTCACTTTGCACTTTGCAAATTTTTCGTCAGTTTGCAAAACTTTGTGTTCCTCAGAAGTGTAAAATTTGATCAGTTATAAGCCGAAGTTGATAAGTGTAATTTGAAGTCTTTGTAGTTTTTGTGCTCTCTTTTCGATTTCTGTTCCACGTACGTTCTCTTGTGCAAAGTGCAAAGCTGATATTGAAAAGTGTAATTTGCAAAGACTTTGCAAATAAATGCGCTCTTTCGCTCCTCAAAAACTGTAAATTCTATGTTTGCAAAGCCAGCTTTGATAACTTTGTCAAAAATTTGCTAAGTAAACGATCGTTTTGCAAATTCACATTGTTATTACTAGTGAAGTTTTTCAAAATGTTAAGACGTGAGTTTTTGTTCGACGATAGTGAAGACGCGGTTATAGGAAGAAATTATAGAGACCGAATTAATTTTTGGGGACTACAAAGCTTTAATTTTAAAGAGTGCTTCCGTTTAAACCAAACACAAGTTGATTTAATTTTAAATAAAGTTGGTGAAAAACTAGAGCACAAAACAAAGCGCAGTCATACTTTGTCGGCTGAAAATCACTTCTATTGTGCTTACATTGCCTCGGAAATGGTTGCCAGTACCATGTTATCGGAGATATTAATGGTGTTTCAAAATCAACAGTTTGCAGAGTCGTTCATAGAGTTGTCGATGTTGTAATAGACGTTTTATTTCAAAACACAGTGCGATGTCCCGATGACGTCTGTGGTATTGCTGAAAAGTTTCTTATTATGGTTGGATTCCCTTGTGTGTGTGGTTGCGTTGATGGTACAATCATCAAAATTCATCCGCCTTCATTACACGTGGAAGTATATGTGGATCGGCATGGAAACCACTCATTGAATGTAATGATGATATGCGGTCCAGACTACACATTTTACAGTGCAAATGCAAATTGGCCGGCCAGCGTTCATGACTCAAGGGTGTTACGGAATTCGGTTGTAAGTCAAAGATTTGAAAATGGATGGAGACCTTTTCTGGATGCTGTTATTTTGGGTGATAGTGGCTATGGACTGAAAAACTGGTTAATACCACCATTACGCCGAAATCCCGATAACCCTCCTGAAGGTGCTTTCAATCGTTGTCATAAAAAAACACGGCGTATAATTGAAAATAGTTTTGGTATTCTTAAAGAAAGATTCCCGTGTTTAAATTATTTGCCACTGAGCCCTGAGTTTGCAGGAAAGGTGGTCATTGTTTGTGTCATCTTACACAATATTGCCAGCAGAATCGGAAGAAGTACTGAAAGCATGCAAACCATTGAAGACAATGAATGGAGGAAATGGATATGGAAAATTTTGAAGAAGAAAATGAAAATAATATGTATGATGCGAGTGGAATGGAAAGGCTTACTTCTCTGCTGCAGTACTTTTCATAATATCAACTACTAAAATGTTGTATTGAAATAAAATTGTTTTTGTTTTACTTTTTGAATACGAAACTACTAAAATATTGTATTGAAACAAAATAGCTTTTATTTTTACTATGATATTTTTCTACTCCAAAACGTTGTTTCCTTTGAGGGCATGTTTATGGTTTTAGATTAAGATATCAGAAAATAAATAACACGGTGTTACGAAACCAAAAGTTAAAAGAACCTGGAAAGTGATCTCAGAAGTTGTCCATTTTATCCATTGTTTCTTATTTCAGTATTATACCATAAAAATAAAATGTTTAACGTGAGTAAAACTTGATCCGTTTTTTTTTCAACATCATCTGTATCTGTCATCATCATCATTTATTGGCGCTCAAACGCCTAGGCGATTCTGGCCTGTATCTGTACTTTGAATTATTATGCAAGACTGAAGGAGGGGTTCAAAAAGTTTGAATGATTCAAAAAATGTTCCTGGTAAGGGCCCCTAGTGGAAATCCAACTGGGCCCCCATTTCTATAGTTACGCCACTGGAAGTGATACCATTTTTCTGGTAAATCTGCATACAAGAAATTTTCGGGGAACCCCCAAAATCTTGAGTTAGAAACGAAAAACCAGTTTTTGCTACCTCTGGACACTAATGACCCTGAACCGTAGTTAGCCATGGTCTGATTTTAAATTTTTTCTCAGATATCGCAAGAAAAGACATATCCCTTTATGTTTGTTGGTCAAATATTTCCATTATAATATGAAGTTCACTTAATGTTTGTTTATGAAAATACTATATTCTAATGATAATAAACAAAATAACAAGTTCATTTACAACCGAAAAAAGAACAATTCATTTAGAATAAAAAAATTAACAAATCTATTTAAAACTCCTCTAACAAAAGGGTATATTCAACCCTTGCAGTTTCTGCCACTGTGAGTCCTTTTGTTACAACAGAGGGTGGAAGTTGAAGGTCCCTCTCCAATTTCAGGCATTGAAGTTTCCGGTAATAAACTCCAACCTCGAGAAGCTCCAGTCTCTATCCAAAATTTCACTTGGAAACTTGGCAGAGCTCTTCCTCTTCCTTATGGGTGCAGTTGGGTTTGCAGGTACTCCCTTTGCGTTCAATATTATGGAATCAGACTCAGATGTTGAAAGGCTTTCTGAAATTCCATAGCTTTCTGGTAAATTCAGTCCATCTACCACAGCTTAGTCTGATTCCTGATATCTAGGATGGCCAAGTCTCCTTCATCCATAATGCAATTCTTTCCACCTGCGGACCCAGTTTTTAGGGCGTTATCCCTTTTATTCTGCAAAAAAAGAAAATTACATTCAAGGATAAATCTATATTTTATTATTGATTATACTCAATTAATTTTTTACGCGTTTTTTTTTTTCAGGAAAGCATCTACCGTGTACAAAGAGAATTTAGTGTATTTTCAAACAATCATAACCCAACAAACATTTTTGTCAAATCTCAACTTGAGATGCATTTGAGAAGCAATTCTCAAATAGCAAGCGTTAGTTTTCAAATGCATCTCAAATAACGGTTGATAGCGTCCTCAACCTAAAAGAGCAGATACAAGATGCCTTATTATAATGTCTTACAAAAGCCTTATTTTAAAGGATTGATAAGCCTTGGTATAAGGATATCATACCTTACGTAATGTATTATAATCATGCCTTTTGTAAGCCTTATTTTGTATGGGCATTATATATAAGTTATCTTTCAGACAAACTTTATGTCCAATGACATGAGTGCAAGAAAATAAGCTGTTTTATAAGGAATTTAAAACTCCCTAGGAATTTAAGGCCTTATTGTATAAACCTTATTGCCGAATGGAAAAAGGCTTATATAAGGTTCAAAATTTTTGGTGGGATGCTACATTGCGTTTGAATGTATGTATGGTCTTTGCTAATGATTTGTGTAATAATAACAATAATGATTTGTGGTGGAGTGCAATAACGGCCGCGGAAATTGCGCCCCTGGGCGTTATTTCTTAAAAAAGAAATAGGGCCCGCGGGCGTTATTTCCTCTTTGAAAAATCATTAAAACCCGAGGTTTTTATTTCCTTTTTCCAGTGGGCGTTATTTCCCTTTCGGAGAAGAAATTAAGCCAGCAGGCGTTCTTTCCTTTTAAGAGTAAATAAAGCCCGTGGACCTTCCACAGTTATGAAATACAGCGCCGCAGGCGAAAATTTGGAATAAAAAAGCGCACAATATTTTTTCTTTAATTAGCTTTAGTACTGCTAATTTTTTTCTATTTTTATTTTTCGGCTCATAATCACACAATTCAAAGTGAAAAGAATCAAAACAAATGCAAAGACGTTTCAACGCTTTGTGGATCACCTTGCACGCTCACTTTTCAATAGAACGCAAAGATTTTGCAGAGAGTGAAGTCTTTGCAAAAATATGTTCCGTTAGCAAAGCCTTTGCAAAACTAAGCTCAACTTATAGTGAGATTTGCAAAGAATATTGTGAAACAGAAACAGAAAAAAAGTCTTTACAAAAATATGTTCCGTTAGCAAAGGATCAGAAACAGAAAATCGATAAGTGCAAAGTGTAAAGTTGATAAGTTGTTTTGTGCAATAGGGCCCTGGTTATATTGGCTGCTCGTCCTGAGGATTACAAACGTTATTGCCAACTGTTGCATCAAGAATATGAACACATGAGTGATATAGATTACAAAAATGTGTGTTTAAAAGTTCTTAAAACATTGCTAAGTATTCCAAATGTATGTACAACATCCGCATTCCAAAAGCATACAAATATGAAGTATAAAACAAGTTCGCTAAAAAGCATAAAGTATAAAGCATAGAATGGGCGAATAATTGATTTCGGTAATTAAATATGGCATTCTATCTTTCTATTGCAGTTTTACGCTCCGATCGAATTGCATACCACCGAAGGCAATCAGCCCTTACTACACACCATCGTTTAGCGTTAGAGGACCATAGAGGACCTGCCTTGACAACAGTGCCACTCGGTAACATAAATACGCATAGCCCTGATTTAGATTTACGTTGTGAAGATGAATTTATAGCACATGATGTAGTGCAAGAGATGGTTATATAGTCATCGTATTCACAATCACAATCAGCTTCAGATATACCTATCAGCACTTCAAACATCTCAAGTTAAAGATTTAAGTTTTTTTAGTGAGCAACAACGTAATGAAGATTATCACCAACAACAGCAGCAAGAACAACATCTCAATCATAGTTTCACAGATTATCCACTTAGTTTTATATATGGATGCTGCAGGTGGTGGTAGCACTCAGCAAATAGCTTCCAAAGCTGATCATTTCTCTACCATATATCAGAAGGCAACACATGATGCTACAATCGGCGAATTATGTAGCAATGCATCGCATTGATTTCATCATGCAATGGCAACAGCAAATTCTGGTTTTGAAACAGCTTTGGCTGTGCAGCCATAGATAGTGTTGAAGTTGGTAAGATTTTGGGTTTAGATCTTTGCAAGAGTAATTTGGTCCACTCTATTATTATGAATATATTATTTGGATTTGCTGTCGGTTGTTCGAAACCAACGAAGCCCTTTGAAGATAAATTAAATATATTAGACGGCGCAAGTTTGGGAATTTCCGATCCTTCACTTTTTGCTGTTTTTTGATTATTTATTGCTTTTTGCATCCGTAATATTTTTTACAGTGTTGCCATTTTGGTGCTTTTGGGGCCAGATCTAGACCCTTTTTTGCTTTTAGCTCCAAAAATTTCCATTTAGCCCCTAGCTCTTTTTTTTTGTCCTCTTTAAAATGCGTGGCCCATTTTAGCTCCAAATCTATTTGGGTAATACGTATTGTGAAATTTGTAATGTGTTTTATGTGTGTCGAAGTTTTATTTTATTTGTTTCGTTATGTATGATGTGGCAACTTGGTACTCAACTGACAACAAAAACTTTAATCAATAAACTGTGTCATGAGCTTGTGCAACAGCATAGCGTCACCTTCTAAGGGTTTCGGCCTATAATGACACCCTAAGTTCAATATCACCACAGCAAACATTCATCAGCTGATGTAGCGCACGTGCGAATGCAACCCAGTGTGTGTGTGGCATATACGTAGATATTTTTTGAACTAGAAAAAAGACCAGACACTTTGAGGGCGATCATATACTGAGCTCATTAATTATACATACACATTTCGGAACGCTTCGTCTAAACTCAAATTTTCATAAGTTTTATTAAAATATTTAAGTTATAATAAAGTTTAACTAGACACATATAAAAAAGGTGTCCATAAGTAACCTGCAGTGTTTTAATTATACGGCACAACTATAGCAAGGCGTTGGATGGTAAAGTATAGCCAGTCAATATAAATGGAAATCTGCAAATCATCTATATACCACCTGACGTGACATGGCGACCGTGACCGTGAAAATGTTTGCGACGGATACACGCGGCGTACAAAATGGCGGATTTGCCAAAACCACCTTTAAGAAAGACAAAACAATTTCGAAAAGTCCACTGTGAGGTCTACAATATCTTGTGCACGCAACGGATAATGCAATTTATAATTTTTAAAAGTTCATAAATATCCGTTTCCTCGCCAAAGTGCCCATAATCCATAATTTGGTCAACACTACCATCAGTTTCTATACGCTCCGGCATCAAGCTTACTAGCTGCTAAACTTTTGGATTATTTCCAACGTTGCCACCAATAGGACACATACATATATTATATATATATATTAAAATTTCAACCTTGTTCTTGCGGCTGCGGGTGTTCCATCCTCCCAATCCACATTTGTGACGCTGCTGCACCGACGTATATGTATGCAGTAACGAATTTACTGCAATTCCCCTTATTTGCAATCTTCTGCTAACGTTCGTATCGTTAAATTGTTGAATAAATAACTCCAATATTGAATAATGGAAAAATTGCCTTTATTAAAGTACTTCACAATAACACTTATACTTTGCAATGAATAGCTTGCTTAATAACCAAACTGATTGATAGCTCAAACGAAACTGACTTCCAGCGCCTCTACATTTGCTGCCTTTTATACTCTCTGATTTCCTCGTTCCTATCTTCTAGGCGCTTCCATTTCCAGAATCTACTAGTTGGCCATCAGCTCTCAAATTTCTAAGCTTTAACTACAATTGCACGATTTTATAGCTTCTCTCATTGCATACTTTCAGGAGTATCTCAGATATATGCATGTGGTTGTGCTTTGCTTCTCAGCTGCGTGTACCTTGACATGTGTAGACATAATGATTGATTCGCTTATGTAGATACAAGTGACTTTCTGCTTTATTGTTGTTGTGAGTATCACTTAGTGTCACTCATATTCGTCACACTGCCTTCCACCTAAGTCTGATCGTACCGATCAGACAAATCTCTCGATCTAAACGCTGCTAGCATTGCCAAATGTACCACTCTTCTATTTCTTGGTGTCCCAATTGCTTGTATGCGGTAGATGACATTACTGATCGTCTTCACAACTCAGTACGGGCCATCCCAACTGCACCGATATTTGGATGGAACACCTTTCCGCAGGTGAGGGTTGTATATCAGTACCAAATCTACCTCCAAGAAACCTTCCGAATTTAAGTTCTTGTCATGCCAGTGTCTGATCTTACTACTCATTACCCTGGGCCGTTCCCTCACACTCTGTTGTTTGTCCAATGAACTACTTCGTAGAGCTTGCACTTGAGGGATTGGCTTCGCATAATCAGAATCGTTCCCACGTTTCACAATAGTAGTGCGCTCCGGCTTGAAACTACCGTCGCATTCTTTTTCGGAAATTCGTTGCTTCGTTTTCGTGCCTCTTTCTGGTTTTGTCAATGCCACTGTTTCTCTCGCAGGTACCTTTGATTTTGCTTTATTTGGCCCATTCGATCTATCAACCTTTGCCTTTGACTTTCGTGGTTTTTGTCGAGTCTTCGCCACCAGTACTCGATTACTATTGAATCCTTTCTGCAAGCTGAAGTTAAGTGGTATATCCTGGTTCTTATAACGCATCACCCTTTTCTGCATATCGATCTTGATGTCATGGTCAACCAAGAAGTCCACCCCAATATGACTTCATCAACGATCTCCGCCACAACGAATTTGTGTAGAACTGTGACCTTCCCAATTAAGACTTCACATACCACTTCTCCCTGGACTTGATTATACTCGCCAGTGACCGTACGCAACCTTGCTCCAGCCAAGTCAGATCGGATTAAGGAATGAGATGCGCCCCTATCTACAATCAGTACACGCTCTTTGCCATCGACATTCCCTCTGACGGTAAGACTGTTTGAATTCCTTCCAATTTGCGAGACAGATATCACAGGACATTCAATAGCTGGAGCTAGCCCTCGATCCCTACATCTTATTCGCTCTTGCTTATCTCCTCCAACTTTGCGTTTACGGCCACCCACATTGTTGGAACTGTTAGGACCAAGATCGCAATGACGTGCAATGTGACGGGGCTTCCCGCATTTGAAGTATTTGATAACTCTTTCACTCCGCTTTTGCGATCCTTTCAGCGCTTCCAATATTGCGTCTACCCACTCTGGCCTTTCTACTTCCACACGGCGTGCTTTGAAACCTGGCTTACACAGAAGCAACGCTGTTTCCTGCATCAGAGCTTGTGACACCGTTTCTGCGAATGTTGGCTTTGGGTTTGCGTATGTAGCTCGCTTTGTTTCAACGTCCCGCATGCCATTTATAAAACTCTGGATTTTTACCCTCTCGATGTATTCCACTGGTGCGTCCGCATTTGCCAAACGTGCCAACCTTTCAACATCCGAGGCAAACTCCTGCAACGTCTCACTAGGCTTCTGGAGAAGGTTCAGTTACTCCATTTGGTATATCTGTCTCCTATGCTCAGTTCCATATCGTCTCTTTAGAGCACCCATCAATGCTTCATTACAGTTCCGTTCGCCCTCTGGAATGGTTTGCAAAATCTCAGCTGCAGGCCCTTTCAATGCCATGAACAGTGCAGCAACTTTATCTTCAGCACTCCAGTTGTTCACTGCTGCGGTCTTCTCAAACTGAATCTTAAACACCTGGAAAGGAACAGAACAGTCAAAGGATGGTGTTTTTACCTTTGGATTACTCGCTGAAATAGCTGGGCGATTCATTTGCAACTCCTGTATACGACCTCTCAAAGCTTCTATCTCGGCATCAATTTTGTCCTCGAGCTGCACAATTTTTGTATCCTGTGCTTCCAGCTTTGATGTTACCCTTATCTCCTGTGCCTCCAGCTACGAGGATGTGCGGGCCTCCTGTGCTTTCAACTGCTCAGGCAACTGAGATGTCATATATGTCTTTTGCTCTTCCAGTTGAGTTTCCATCTTGGATGTAATCTGTGTCGACATTTCTGACATACGCGTTTCTTGTGCTTCAATCTTCGATGTAATCTGTGTGGACATTTCTGACATACGCGTTTCTTGTGCTTCAATTTTCGATGTTATTCGTGCCTCTTGGGATTCCATCTGTGATGACATATACGTTTTCTGTTCTTCCAGTTGAGATGATACTGTCGATGTTTGAGCAGATATTGCAGCCAAAATCGTGGTCAAGTCTGTGCTCGCAACTGCCTGCGGTGTTTCGTTTTTCCCTTCAATTTTTTGTTGTTGTCTCGTCCCCATCAGGATAAAAGACATATTCGTCCTCATCAATTCCTTCTGCTTCCATTGCCTCTCGTAGTCGAGCCTGAAGTTCGAGTTTAATGCCGGTTGTATTTAACCCACGGTTCTCCAACTCCTTCTTCAGTTGCTGGATCTTCAATTCACTTAACGTTGCCATGTCCTTGTTGTCCTCTGGAATTTATTCAACAATTCCTCTTCTGATACCAATTGTAACGAATTTACTTGCAAATCTTCTTATTTGCCCTTTTGCTAAGTTCGTATCACTAAACTGTTGAATAAATAACTCCAATATTGAATAATGGAAAAATGGCCTTTATTAAAGTACTTCACAATAACACTTATACTTTGCACCGAATAGCTTGCTTAGTAACCAGACTGATTGATAGCTCAAATGAAACTGACTTCCAGCGCCTCTACATTTGCTGCCTTTTATACTCTCTGATTTCCTCGTTCGCATCTTCTAGGCGCTTCCGTTTCCAAAATCTACTAGTTGGGCATCAGCTCTCAAACGTCTCAGCTGTAACTACAATTGCACGATTTTATAGCTTCTCTCATTGCATACTTTCAGGAGTATCTCAGATATATGCATGTGGTTGTGCCTTGCTTCTCAGCTGCGTGTACCTACACATGTGCAGACATAATGATTGATTCGCTTATGTAGATACAAGTGACTGTCTGCTTTATTGTTGTTGTGACTTTATTTACTTATCATCACTTAGTGTCACTCATGTTCGTCACAATATGTATATAAATAATTTTCCATATCTTCATACGTACATATGTAGATCAAACATATATATTAAATTTCTAAATTTCATATTTTCTTAAATTTTTAGAAAAAAGGTATATACTGTAAATTTGTTATACATACAATACACACTTCAGAACATTCATGTGTTTTAAATTGCATGTGGACATCCTCTTGCATATTACCCCAATACATTTTTTTACAGGTGATTTTGCAAACGGTACTTTGTGGAATTTGGTAATTCCAATATATAAAATATTTTAAATATTATTTCGGTTTTTGCATATAAGAATAAGTGAAAAATCGGGACACCCTATCAGTTTAGTGCGTTTTAACTTATATTACATACAAATTTTTTACATTCCGATTTTGCTGCTTCCTTTGAGATTTCTTTCCTGCGAACACGTATTCCTTACAAATTCAGTAGCGATTTTCTGAGTTTACAATACAGCTTCATTTATTCAATTTAATTCCTCACACCGCCTTTCACTCATTTTACATGGTTATATCAATAAAATAAATTTTGAATATTCAGAGTTTGTAGATATATTGAATTAAATTATATTGAAAATTATCTTATTTCCTATGGGGAATAATCACGGACGTGTGGCAGCCTCCACCGCATAAATTCACCAAGAACGAATTCGCCGCCACCTGAAGTAAGGCGATCTGACATCACTGCCAGCTGTCAAAAGCGGCCATCATTTTTTTTTCTTTATTATTATTATTTTGCAAAGCCTAGCAGTTGCTAAACGTTACGAGTTTTGTGGAAAAATTGCAAATCATAAATCATCAAGATTCTCTCAGCGCTTATTTTTGTATATTATATTCTTTGCTATACGTAAATTACTTATTTCTAACAAGTTTGTGCTTTTGATATTGGCCTAGTTGCAAAGTGTTCTGTATATCAAATTGAAACGTGAGAATTATACGATCCTATCATTGGAAAACCAAATATTGTCGTGCACCTTTGTTTTCGGTCTTTCTCGGGGCAAGCTTTATACTATTGCTGGTGGCACTACTTTGAGTGCGATAATTGTCGAACCATCAAACCATTTACACATCGGGGGCTATCCAGACAGTATCAATCCCTACTAACTGTATACGATCCAGGAGCATTGGAGTGGCCAGCTCAATAGCAACGAGTGTGCAGAATTACAACATCGCTATCGGCTTTCTGTCTTTGACTGCAAATTTTACCCATCATTTTCGGAGAAGTGCTCGCAGTGAAGCTTGTGACGAACAGTTTGACCACCGGAAGGACGCATTCAACGCCACGCCACCGAAATATCCATCTCGCAGCACCAACATCATTATTGGCAAAACCAGTGGACATCAGGTGAGTGCTGTAGTACCCGTAGCACGTTTATCTAATGGTCCTTCGTCGCCATTGATGAAACCAGCCTCTTAACAATATACATACTCGTACATATATTAAGTATATCCCCCGAATAAATTTTGGTGGCTCCCGCCAAAAACAAATCTCTCCCGCCAGAATTATAATTTCTCGCCAAAAATACATTTATATATATACAATATGTACATTCTCACCCCAATATACACCTGTACGTAAAAGCGGTGCATTAAAAAATTTCGAGGCAAATTCCACACACACTTGCACAAAGTTAGCTCATTTCCCTTTAATACTTGAGTCCCTTGCGGTATAATTTAAATACATATCCACACCTTTACATTGTTGGCGACACCCAGCAAAAATTCAGCCACATTTGCATTGCTTGAAATACCCAGCAGCAAATTCGGCAGCTCATCCTAACTACTCCCAATTAAATCTAAATGGTCCTAGCCTACTACACTCGCGACCAATAGGAAAACTTCTCCCTTTGGTTTTCCCGTATAAATAAACACTCGGCAATCTCCAAAATAAATAAAAATAAATTGCTAAAGTAAAATTAAGCAAGTCCCTCTTCAGATGGCTACCGTTGTAGAAAATAAATTTATATCCGAAACGAATCTCTGTACGGATTACTGAGGCATCCCTAAAAATAAAAGATAAAAATAAATATGTATTCTGGGAAAGGGTACACAGCGCATATGACGCCGTCATAGAGGCAGATGACAACGACCTTTCCGAAGACCCTAAGACCTCAGCTTTCGGTAAATACCGAGCCTGCCTTATAGCATATAAGGACACAAAGGTAAGAATAGGTGATCAACTCCAGCTCATGGTAATAAGCAATCCCGTCCCCGCTACAACCATCACTCCCCAAGAAAGTTCCGGGATGCACTTCAAAGTACCCGCCTGTGACACCGAAGTCTTTTACGGGAGTTATGATCAATGGCCGTCCTTCCGTGACATATTCACGGCGGTCTATATCAACCACCTCAAACTCTCGAGCGCCCAAAAGCTGTACCACCTCAAGTAAAAGACCCAAGGTAAAGCCGGCCAGATAGTAAAGCAATTCTCACTTAGTGATGCCAACTTTGCTCTTGCTTGGGAAGCTCTGAAATCCCGATACGAAAATAAAAGAGTCCTGGTCGACAATCAAATCCGAATTCTCATGAATCTAAAAGCGATTCAATCGGAAAACAGCAATGAAATGCAAAGACTGCAATCTTCCGTTAATAACTGTCTCCAGATATTAGCAACCCAATAAGTCTCGACAGATACTTGGGACCCCATATTAATATATATGGTGATCTCAAAACTGCCAGAAAATACAGTTGCGCTTTGGGAGCAATCTTTAAGCTCCAGACGAGACCTACCGAACTGACTACTCGCTACGAGATAGTGGAAAGGGTGGATCAATGGCGACCAGCCAAACCCCGATATAATCCACCCTCCACAAACTGCTTAAGGCCTCCCCCAATCCCCAGTTCAGGTAGGCTCAAACCCCAAACCAAAGCCGCAACCCCCCGCAGAACAGCAACTGCGCACAAAATCGAACAAATGCTCATGTGGCCGAGCATCAAAAAATCTACGCTTGCAGAATCTGCAAGCAGTCCTCCCACACGCTACAAAGGCGCTTGCGTTTCAAAAAGCTAGCAATCCCTGAACGAAAAAAATTCGTGAGAGAAAACAATCTGTGCGAAAGCTGCCTGTCCCAAACCCACCTCTTAAAAGATTGCACAAGCACAAGAACATGCCTCTACTGCCAAGGTCGCCACAACTCCAACCTCCACGACGCCGGAGTATCACATCAAACCAATGACCCTCGGAAATCAACATCTCAAGTATCAATTAGGCAGGACGTTACCAACACAGATCCCAACGGGGAACTTCCCACCACCTCAAACGCTGCCCGCATCCAATCGTTTCATGCAGAAAATGATAGCAAGATCATTCTCCCCGCAGCGATAGTGTCCATAGAACACCGAGGGGACTGCTTCAGGCTCAGAGCCTTAGTGGATCAAGGGTCAGGACGTAGCTTCATCTCGTCAAAAGCTCAAATCAAGCTAGCCCTCCCATATACCCACTCCCTATTTGAAATATCGGGCATGGGAGGCGGAGTAGTACAAACCCCCAACAAATTATGCTCACTAACCCTAGTCTCATATGACCACAAGTTAAAAATAAAGGCCCACGCAATAGTGCTACCTCTGCTCACTAGGCAACTCCCAACACTCAGGCTAAATAACGACCAAATGCGTAAATGTTCCCATCTCATGCTAGCAGACCAGAATACTCAGAGCCCCTCCCAAATTGATCTGGTATTAGGCAGTGATCTTATCCCACAAATAATGCTAAATGGCATCGAAAAGTCTCCCCACACTGCTAGCCCAAAACACAATATTTGGCTGGATAATAAGTGGCCAAACCCCAGAAAAGGTCGGATCATACTCCTCTCAAGCGTGGGAAGTTACTAATGTCCAGCTGAAGAAATACCCAGAACGCGAGTTGAAACCCCAGAAGATAAAGTGTGCGAAGCATTTTATAAAAGCACCACCACTCGCATGGGTGACGGTCGATATATGGTCCGGCTCCCGTTTAAATCAACCTTCCCGAACGATATCGATCTAGGTCAATCCCGTACTGCAGCCGTACGACAGTTCCATGGCAAGGAACGTACTCTCTCAAAAAAGGGCGATCTCAAGCAGCAATACGACCAGGTACTCGAAGAATATCTGTCCCTAGGCCACATGGAAGAATGCAGTCCCAATGAAATAGAATCCCTGTGTAAATACTGCTCGTTCTATCTCCCTCACCATGCGGTCGTAAGGCCAGACAAGAAGACAACAAAAGTCAGAGTTGTGTTCAACGCCTCTAAAAAGTCGGGTTCCGGTAACTCCCTCAACGATGTCTTATGTACCAGACCAACCCTCCAACCCGATCTCCGACTTATGTTGTTGAAATGGCAAACATATAAATATGTGTTTAATGGCGATGTAGAGAAGATGTACCGCCAAATTCTTTTGCACCCCGATGACCGAGACAACCAACGGATAATATTCCGAACCCCCGAGCACAGTCCAGTAAAGGACTACAAGTTAAAAACGGTCACCTTCGGGGTTAACTGCTATTCGCAATCTACACGAGCTGTCGAAAGATATAGCCGATTCCCATCCACGCGGAGCCCTAATACTAAAGTCCGAGACGTATGTTGACGATATTCTATCTGGCAGTCATGATCTCCAATCAGCCGAGCAATCCCTGACAGAGACTATAGACGCTCTCAATTCAGCCGGCTTCCCCCTAAAAAATATCACAGCAAACCATCCCAATATTCTGCACTCAATACCAAAAGCAGATTTTCTGGACAATAATTTCCTCGAGTTCGAAAAATCGAGCACCGCCAAGACCCTGGGCATCCAGTGGAATGCCCTAACGGATACATTCTCGTATACCGTCGACTCAAATCCGGCATCCACTGCAGCCACGAAGCGGCAAATTCTCTCCTCCATAGCAAAACTTTTCGATCCCGCACGGTGGCTAACGCCAATTATGATACAAGCAAAAATCTTGATGCAAGAGCTATGGCTAGACGGGACTGACTGGGATGAGCCAGTGAAACCCCTCCGTCTCATCAACTGGGCGCAGTTCGCCGAAAATCTCCCAACGATCTCGGAGATTCAAATACCACGCTGGATAAACTACCATCCCGATAAACCAGTTGAGCTCCATGGCTTCTGCGACGCCTCGGAAAAGGCTTATTGCGCGACACTTTACGTAAGAACCACCGTAGGAACTGAAGTCTTCTCTCACCTTTTAGTCTCTAAAGGAAAAGTTGCCCCCCTACAAACCATAAGTTTACCACGACTACAGTTATGCGGCGCGGTCTTATTACCCAAGTTAGTCGCAGTTGTCCAATCCCATCTCGGCCTCAATCAGCGAAAGTTAACCATGTGTTATGACTCCGAAATCGTTTTAGCCTGGCTTGAGAAACCACCTCATTCCTGAAAAACCTATGTCTCCAACCGAACCGCGCAGATCATCGACCTGATAGGTAATGCCACTTGGCGACATTTGCGCAGCAAGGATAATCCTGCAGATATGCACTAGAGGATGCACCCCCCTCGAGCTAGCTAGGTCACCCTATGGTGGAATGGTCCAGAGTGGCTCTCCCGACCCCCGAGGAATGGCCAACACCAACGGCCAGAAATATTGTACCTCCCGCCGAGTCGAAGCACTGCATGCAGTGGAAGAGTCAGGAGATGTCTTAGCACGGTTCTCCTCCTACCTCCGCGCCTTACGCGTAACAGCGTACGTGTTGAAATTTATAACTCGGCTTAGAAATGGTGTAGGAAGTCATCGTACCCCTAAAGATCCCGACCTCTCTTACGCCGACATCATGCGCGCGAAAATCCGTTTGCTGAGCTTAACTCAGTCGAGATTCTTCGCTTCCGAAAGAGCTTCCCTAGAAAATTCAAAACCCCTCGGAAATCGAAGCCCCCTACTGACACTTGACCCTTTCCTGGACACAAACGGGATTCTCCGTGCCAAAGGACGATTAGTCAACGCCGACATGACCTACAATGAGTGTCATCCCATCATTCTCCCTGAAAAGGCTAGATTTACTACACTCTATATAATGTTTATGCACGAAAGCTTCCTCCATGCGGACGTCGGCTTCCTGCAACAAGCTATGAGGCAGGAATTCTATACCCTCCGACTCATACCTCAGCTGAAGAAATGTATTTTCCAATGTAAAGTCTGCACCATCCATAAGCGACAAACGCAATCCCAGATAATGGCAGCTTTACCCCCGAACGATGTACTTTCGCGCCCCCCTTCACTACTACCCGAAACAAATGATGAGCGACAATGGCACAACATTCATTGGCGCTAAGCAAGGTACCGAAGTAGAGTTCGTCACCTTCCTCAACGAAGTCTCGACAGATATTGTCCAAAAGTACGCGCCACAAGGCATCGAGTGGAAATTTATACCCCCGGCGGATTATGGGAATCTGCAGCCAAAAGCTTTAAAACCCACTTTAAAAAGGTCGCCGGAACACACAGCTTCACTTTTGAAGAATTCTCGACGTCATTAATCACGACTGTAAAAACGAAGAAGCTTGCCACAAATGCCACGGAAAACACAACGATAAAACATGTGAAGAAAATCCAATTAACAAGTGTCTAAATTGCATAAAACAGAACGCAAACTTAAACCTAGCTTTAGACATAAATCATGACACATTTGACAGGCACTGTCACTGCTACAATAATAAACTAGAGATAAAAAAACAAAAATCAGGATATTAGCAACTAAATGAAGATGCAGAAAGCTCACAAAAAATATATAATGACAAATTCAAGAAACCCAAAAATAAAATAAAATGTATATATCTTAACACAAATAGTATCACAGCTAACAAAAATGAAGTTGAAATAATGATCGAGGAAGAAAATCCAGATATTGTACTTTGTGCAGAAACACATGCTACGGAGGATGTATATGACTCGGAACTGGATATTGCTGGGTTCAATCATATTAGATGCGACTCGCATAGTCGTCACACCGGTGGTGTCTTAACCTATATTCATAAGAAAATTGATTTCAAAGTTATATTCAATAGGAGCATAGGTAATAATATATGGTGTATTGTGTTTGAAACAATACGATGTATAACTAAGTGGAGGGTTTGTGCGTTATATCACTCACCAAACACCAGTGATGCCGAATTCATAAGACATATTAATGAGGTGATGGAAGATTGCTTTTCTGAAAGCGGCAACAATGTCGTTATTGGCGACTTTAATATAAATGTCAATACACACACAACACACTCGAGACAGCTAATTAGGACATTCGAATCACTAGCAATGTATCAATTAATTAATTTTAATAAAAGCATAACAGAAACAACGCAAACGAGAATAGATCTACTCTTTAGTAACAAAACTGAAGTTGAAGTATCGAATTTGGATTCGCATAAAATATCGGATCATGAAACTATTTCATTCAAACTACAAATTCAAAAGAAGTATCAAATGAGAATCTATGAAAACTGCGTGCGCTGGAATAACTATGCAAAAGACCACTTAGTAAATCTCCTTAGAACTTACAGCTTAGCTGAACTAAACAACTGCGAAGTTAGCCTAAAGGTCCAAAGAATAAACAGCATCCTTAATGACGTAATGGCCACTTTAACATATAAAAAACGAGTTCAAGTTAAATTGATTAATAAATGGTACGACCATGAACTAACAGAGTTGAATAAGCTGAAATATGAACAATTTAAAATAGCAGAGAGAACCAATAATTGGGATAACTATATTACAATAAAACGATATTACAAAAAATCAGTTAAAATAAAAAAGAAAACAAAATCTCAAGAAATACTAATAACCAAAAGTTAATGTGGAAATGTCTTAAAGACGCCATAAATCTGAGTAGTGAGGTAGCACAAATTCAAAAAATTAGTAACGGAAGGTGTATTAAAAGACAGCATGGAGTACTTAGGCTATACCTACACATTGTAATAAATGAAAGTTTTCAATTTGGTGTATTTCCAGACTGCTGGAAGACCTCAGTAATTGTACCTGTGGAAAAAGTAAAGGGAACAATTAAACCAGAGGAGATACGACCTATAAATACCTTACCAAGCGATGAGAAAATAATAGAAACTGTAGTTAGGAACCAATTGCTGGATTACTTAAATAAATACGAAATTATTATAAAGGAGCAGTCGGGGTTTAGATCAAAACACTCGTGTGAAACTGCAATTAACCTGGTAATTGCAGAATGGAAAGAAAGTAGAACGAAGAAACAATTTACAATTTGAGTTTTCCTCGACCTAAAAAGAGCTTTCGAAACAGCAGACAGAGTTATTCTTATAAGAAAACTGTGTAAGATTGGCATTAGAAACACAGCGCTTAACTGGTTCAAAAGTTACCTTAGTGGAAGAAAGCAGAAAACTGTAATAAGAAATAAGATTTCCCCCGAAGTGGACATTGAAATAGGATTGCCACAGGGATCGGTGCTTGCAGCAATTCTTTTTATAATTTACATAAATGATATTAAAAACTGTATCAAATACTGCAAAATAAGATTATTCGCTGATGATGCACTTTTGACTATAAGCGGTAACACAATTGATGAGGCAGCCTCAAAAATACAATCGGACCTACAGGCAATATATAAGTGGTTGTGCCAGAATATGCTTAAAATAAACATAGAAAAGATTAAATGGATGATAATGGGATCTAGAGTGACTCAAGGTGATGTGTCGCTAAAAATAGCAAATACCCCTATAGAAAGAGTAACCCGAATAAAATACCTGGGAATAATTATAGATGACAAATTAAAATTTGATGAACATCTAAAATACATCGAAGGGAAAATTTCCAAAAAATAGGGTTCATGTTTCGCTCATGCAGGCATATTAGTATGCAATACAAAAAACTGGTCTATAGATCCATTATCGAGCCGCATTTCATTTACTGTCCTACAATCCTATTCGCATTAGCTGATTCGCAAAAATCCAGGCTACAAATTAAGCAAAACAAAATTATGCGTTTCATATTAAGAAAACGGTATGATACCCCAATTAAAGAAATTACCGTTTACCATACTCTCAACAAGAGAGCAGGTTAACAAATTATTAGAAAACGACTTCAGTGAGGAAAGTTATTCAAATTATAATAGTCCACTAATTATAGTTCCAAAAAGTACAAACGGAAAAAAGGCATATAGGATGTGTGTAGACTTCCGAGCTGTAAACAAAAAGCTCATCGCCGATAAATTCTCTACCGCTAGAGTGGATGATATTCTTGATAACCTTGGCAGAGCAAAGTATTTTTCAACGCTAGATTTAATTTCCGGTTTCCATCAAATACCTTTACATCCCGAATCGCGGGATATAACATCTTTTATTACTGATCTTGTATCATTTAGATGGAGTTTTACCTTTTGGATTGAGTGTAGCACCAAATGCTTTCTTTAGAATGATAACTCTAGCTTTTTCTGGTATTCCACCCAACGTGGCATTCTTCTACGTTGACGACATCATCGTCACAGGGTGTAATGAAATGCATCATACAAAGAATTTAGCTCAGGTTTTCAGCACTTGTCGAAAATTTAATCTAAAACTAAACCCGAACAAATGTGATTTTCTTCGACCAGAAGTAACGTTTTTAGGACACAAGCGTTCGTCTAAGGGTTTGTCGCCAGATCCCTCAAAAATAGAAGTAATTAGAAAATATAGTAAGCCGACTGACAAAGATGCGGTGCCACGATTTGTCGCCTTCTGAAATTATTATAGAAAGTTCATACCTAACTTTGCTTCACTGGCGGCGCCTGTGAATTGTTTAAATAGAAAGAAAGTTGACTTTATATGGGACAGTGCTGGTGAAAATGCGTATAATCCTTAAAAACCAGCTTTAGTATCACCAAAGATATTACAGTATCCAGATTTTAATAAACAGTTTATAGTTACGGTTGATGCATCAAAAATGGGATGCGGAGCTATTTTAAGTCAAATCCATGAAGGTGACGATTTACCCATATGTTCTGCGTCGCAGTCATTTAACAATGCAGAACAGAAAAAACCGATCATCGAGTTAGAGCTATTAGTGATCATAGGCCACTTGTTTACCTGTTTAATATGAAGGATCCTTCCTCTAAACTAGCGAGAATACGACTTGAACTAGCCGAATATAACTTTACAATAGAATATATCAAAGGAAAGTCTAATTTTGGTAATGACGCATTCTCACGTATCTCATTTGAGGAAATTAAGCAACCTACAAAGTATGTTCTAGCAGTACAAACTAGAGCGCAGCGAAACAAAAAAACTACACATACGTACAGTACAACGATAATGACACAGATAGTCCAGATGGCGTAAAGGTTTACGACAAATTTGCGTTCAAATTTTCTAATAAGGTTCCGCGTATAAGAACCACAGTTCTTTGTGATGATAAAAGTCAGATTTCTAAATTGCATATAAGTGCACATATGCGAAAAGATAGAATTACTCAATATAGAGATTGCTAACGAAATAACAAACTTGGGAGAGTTACTTTCGAAGTTACAAGGGGTAGCTAACAATCAACATATTAACAATGCTGAATGGCCAAAAGATGATCTATTTTTCAAATAATATACTATTGCAAATTCAAAACAATGCGGAAATAAAATTTTAAAAACATTAGAAATACTACTTACAGACACAGTCGAAACTATAACAGATGACAATACAAATCTCAAAATCATGACAATTTATCACAATGACCCTATATCAGGAGGACTATACGCAAAAATTCGTACTACATACTTTTGGAAAAACATGACTCGTGACATTGCAAAATTCGTTAAAAATTGTCAAAAAATGTTTGTTAAACAAAGTCAAACCAAAAATTAAATAAAATTTAGTACTGACTCCAACACCGAGTAAACCGTTCGATATAGTTGTTATCGATACAATTGGACCTTTACAAGAATCGAAATATGGTAACAAGTTCGCACTTACCATTATATGTGATTTAACAAAATACCTGGTAACAATAGCTGTGCCAGACAAAAGCGCCAAAATTATAGCCTCAGCAATTTTCGAAAGTTTTATTTTAATATATGGTCCTATGAAATCCATCAGGTCAGATTTAGGAACCGAATATAAAAATGATATCCTTATAAAACTTACGAAACTTTTGAATATCAAACATGACTTTCAACAGCGTATCATCACCAAACTGTTGGCTCAGTCGAACGTAAACATAGAGTATTTAACGAATACATACGGGCGAACCTTAACGATACATTCTCTGATTGGGATACATATTTAAAGTGCTTTACTTTCTTGCACAACACAACAGCCAATACTGTTTTCGATAATAAATTTACTCAGATTTGAGCTAACATTTGGTAGATATCCAGTTTTACCAAATGAGTTAAATAAAGAAACCATTGATCCAATATATAATGTTGAGGATTACGCAAAGGAAGTAAGGTGCCGTATGCAAAAATCCCATGTATTAGCAAAAGAGCTCATAAACAAACATAATGAACGTAATAAACGGTATTACGACAGAAATATACGTCCTTCAGACATTGCATTAAACGATACGGTCCCAGTAGAAAAAGAACCGCGCGATAAATACGCAAGCATTTACGAGGGTCCATAGTTAATCAAATGGATGGCGTAAATGTAATAATATATGAAAAAAAACTAAAAAGTCAAAAACAATCCATAAAAACCGTGTACAAAGAAAACATTAACCATTTTTCATCGGTGTATTAAGCGGTACAAAAATTCTATTTTAGTAAATTTCAAAGAAAACACAAATTATATATTTATATGTTTTTTCACTGTCTTATGACTTACACTGAAAGAAATGGTGCTAGTAAAATGAACAAATCTGTTCTGTTGTTCTTGACTTAACGGAGATTGGTGAAATTGATCGGATTATGTTTAATTCGACCGAGTTCTTTGTCAAGCGAACAAATTAGTTTAGTCATTTCAGCAGAAGAGAAATTGTCGCTCTTAATTTAACAAAATTCTGTAAAATTGACAGATTCCTAACCAATCTGATTTTTCTGTTAACAAAACTGATCTTACAGGTCATTTCAACAGCGAACAACAGTAAATACATGAGCTAATTTCAAAGAGAGTTTTACGCTCATTACGCTCTCTACTTTATACTTATGACGATACTGCCACTTGTTTAAAAACAAAACCACCTAAAAAAGACTAGTTTTTCAGTTATCAATACAAAACAAAAAAAAAACCCTTTTTTGAATTTAATGTGCATAACACTGCAAAAAATTATGCGATACCGGGACACCTATTTATCGGGTACAATTTTGCAACTTCTCCTCCAAGCGAAATGCAAAATTGCGCCCTCTTTTTGCAAAAGTTTTGTTTGAACGAACAGGATTTTTCCAAAATTAGTAACATTTTCTTCAAGTTTTACGAATTTTCACTCACGCGAACGAATCTAATAAGACAATAAAAAAATCATTTTTTAATGCTGATTTTTCCGAGAGCATAAGTTAAGTTGTTTTGGAATCGTTTCAAAATAAAGTGTTACGAGAATTAAACTTGCCGAATTACATGTATAGTTACTCCTTCCAGCGATTTCAGTCTTTACTTTTCTATAGCTTACAAGTTCTCTATCAAAATGTTATGTCAAACATATATACTACAAGTTTTGTTCGAAAAAAATCACGTGTGGCAACTCTACATGTGAGAGAAAAAATTGAGAATAAGCAGTAAAGTGAGGCGCGTTTAATAAAACAATGTAATAAAGTGTATAATGTTTATTGTATGTGTATAATATTTAATTGTAAAGTTGAAATAAAGTTCTTGAAACCGACGCCAATGTGGTTTAACAAATGGTACATGCTCTTATTTTCGCTAGAGCATATACTAACGCATATTTAAATATGTAAGTAGCATATATACATATATATAAGTTAAGCCTCACAGCAGGCGAGGCGATAAAAAATTAAAGTTGGGGTGAACTGTCCGTTCACCAAATTAAAATAAACACGAGAAATATGTTAACGTTATAAAATTTATTCAGTGCTCTTGCACGATCAAACTGAACTAACTCGAACAAAGTACTTTACGTAGCAGCTAAGTTCTTATGTTAAAGTAATTAACCTATGCTAACCAATTATTGTATAAAAAATAGTTTACTTAACTAAAACTAGATTATGCTGTTCAATCACAATTTCTGCAACTACACCAGTCGTTTTCCCAATTAACTTCCGGTTATTCTAGGCGTGTTTCGCGTCAGCGAAACTGCAACACACAACATAGCGCGTTCACATGCTCAGCAACGTGAGTAAATAGGTCAACCGCTGGACACTGCTGTTATAACTCCTCCCCCTTTAAAAATATGCGTCCTGCAGATCGAAGCATGAAAAATGTGAAGGGGATATATTTTTTATAGAGTCGATCTGGCTACGTGGCGTAATGTTGATTCTGAGTGGCTTGACTGGTGTGCTGTGGTCCAGGTTAGGGATTTCATGAGCAGATTGGCCCTTGAAGCGCTTTGTGTTTGTGACCCATTGCATTGGAATTTGAACTGGTGGAATATCTAGCTTCCTAGTATACCATTTCCATGGCATGGTGACGATGAGGGCTATTGCGAATATCGAGACAGCTTCCGTGACTAACGAGACGTTAGTTTTCCCATTTACATACCCCAGATATCCAACATTTTCCATCATGATATCATGAACGTACTCCATATTGATCTTTGTAGTGTGGTTTTTGATGTTTGCTAGTATGGCTGGCAAGTTGCTGGAGAACACTTGGTTGCCAATTTTTATCGTTTCGTTACTTAACTGATACGATACAAAAGAAGTGTTGTTAATGACTGTTGATAAGGTTTATGACGATTCCTTATATGACTAAAATTACAAAAAAGGGGAAATAGACTGCCCGAAGCAATTACATTCTATCGACAGAAAATGGGCGAAGTTGATCGGGCAGATCAATTCATCTCTACAAGTCTCTACAATCTTGATAAAAAGTCTTCCAAATGGTGCAAGAAAGTCTTTTCTAATTGCCTCGGTATGTGTATAGCAACGCATGGATACCTTTCAACGATCTGAGGCGTAAAAATGAGAAAGTTCCTTATCTTACATATGTTGTGAATCTTTCTGAAGAATTGATTGTAGAAGGGAAGAAGACTACAGGATAGCCATTATCAAGAAGAGGTACTCTTTCCAAGAACAGAAAACATTTTGGCTCTGGCTGTCGAAGGTGTTACAGGAAGACGTTGAGTCGTTGTGCGTTAGTAAAAATTCAAACGAGACCAAAAACTATTTGCGAAGAATGTAATGTTCCACTCTGTAAAGATTGTTTCAAGCTATATCACACAAAATAAAAAATATTTCTTTATATTATAACGATAACACTAAGAAAACAATGTAACTTGTTGTACCTGTTGGTACATATGTGTACCGATTAAAAATGCTATTGGTACATAAAAGTACCACACCTCTTCCTCCCTCCACGCCCGCCCACAAACATATGATCTTGCTTTTTCATCTGAAATAGTGTATGTTAATCGAACACAAGCTTTTAGGTTCACTATTTTTGTTGGAGAGAAGAAATTCGAAATCAGAGACGAAAGGGTTAATACTTAATTTTGTATTTTTTGTTTTTTATTTTGTAGCAAATAATAACGGAGTTCAGAAATACATTTCCTTGGTTATTTTTTTGTTCTTTTGTATTGTAGCAAGTAATAACAAAATTCAGAAATACATTTCGTTGGTTTTTCTTTTCTTTTTTTTGTTGTAGCAAGTAATAACGAAATTCAGAAATACGTTTTGTTTTTTTTCTTTATTTTTATTTTTTTTTGATTTTTTTCATCATGCTGTTCTCTAACCAGCTATGGGGGATCGTGGTTATCCGCTTTGGGAGTAACGTAGCCATTTGTCAATTTCGATGGCGCCACCACCTACTAAGGCACGATTGGTCCCACTAATAAGCCCGCTCTTGTAGCTATGATTTCAAATGGTTTCTATTTATTATGTGCATTTTGTAACAGCAGCCTTATGATCTTACCCTGTTTCCCACTTGGTGCAACCCTGTTGTCTATTGTGAATGGACAACAGGTGTTGAAACAAGTTGAAAACGGGGAGGTCGGCCCGCAATGAAAAGGCGGCCATCATCATTATTAATTTTGGCAGAGACTTGGCGTGTACGACAAATTTACAAAAAGAAAACTAAATCTAAGTCTACGTTAAATTAACTAAGTGCTACTACTTACAAAAAATACTCTTATTCTACAGTAAACAAAACTATATCTAAACCTAATTAAACCAAACTAGAACTAAGCATAAAATTCGTGTTTGATTGTTTTCTTGGTGTTTGAGTGGAGCGTGCGTGCATTAGCGTGCGCACAAAAACAATTTTTCTGAAGGAGTTCCATAAGGAACGCCACATGGCGACCGTGAGGCAGCTTGCAAAATTTAATGTAGGATGGAGCACCAGGCCACCTTCGTAAGGCAGCGCAATTGGTGAAAATATATAAAACATAAAATGTAAAAATCTACAAAAAAAATATAAAATACAAAAATCTACAAAAAAAATATAAAATACAAAAATCTACAAAAAAAATATAAAATACAAAAATCTTTACAAAAAAAATACAAAATACAAAAACCTACAAAAAACATATAACACATACAGAGGTTTCGGCATACAAATTGAAGGGAAGCTGTACCCAACATAACGGGACAAGGCAATGTACGCCACCCCGAACCAAGCGAAGCCACTATAAATAACGGCACATCAAAATAGCAGCTGCACAAGGAAGCTGAACGAAAATTGTAAGCAGCGAAGTGATGACGGCAGCAGCAGAATAGCAGCAGCGGTGAAAGCGTATGGTGAGGCGTAGCTTGCAGTATGAATGTATGTTTGAGATGTAATATGTAGTTGCTTTTGAAATACATATGTATACATAATTTTTCTTATAAATATTTTTCGATATAATTTTTAAAATTCCTTTAAATTCGGTCAATCTCAAACCAATATTTTTCGCAAAAATACTTAAAATACCTTTAAATTCGGTCAATTTCAAATCAATATTTTTCGCAAAAATACTTAAAATTTCTGTCAAATTCGATCAACCTAAAATCTATATTTTCCGGAAAAATTCTTAAAACCTAACCGCAATATCGGTTGTTCCTTCAACTTTGCCAATTTTTATAAAGTTTTCATACATAATAACTCTAAATTTTCATAAGTAAAGCAATTTAGATTTGCAACAATAATGTGTATAGCTTGAAATATAATCAGTCTAAATCAAACGTGAATACATACAATAAAAATACATACTTTTAACATCGTTCAAAATTAAAGTGAAATGGATATTCTCAAATTTATTAGTCAATTAAAGTAGTTTCCGATAATCCCATATATGTAATAGATATAATTCGAAACAAAATTGATACACATACATTTCGAATTTTTTTTGCATCACTTTGAAGTATCTACGACTTTCAAAAATTTTTTTTTGACACAAATCGAAAAAACGAAATTGGCCTTACACATATATACTTTCAATAAATTTTTATAGGGTGAGTATGTATATGCATATATTACATAAATTGTGTCTAAGAGCGAGGCATTTAAGAAAAAAAAAGGAAAGACATATGCATATACATAGTACATTGTGCGAAGATTTAAGTAATTTTGAACATATCAAATACTTTGAAATACTTTAACAAACCGTAAAAATTTAATACATCGAAAACTTTATTAACTCACAATACAAAAAAAAAAAAAAAAAAAACAAACAATACATTTTGGGTGAAACGGTGCGGCCGACACGTAAAATAATGATGAAAATTTAATAGATTTTTACAATTCATACTCCACATTTTGCTGTGTAGCGGTGCGGCCGACACTTTAAATATTAAAATTTAATACTTTTTGTGCAACGGTGCGGCCGTCACGTTAAACAATATTGTAATAAATACTAAATTGCAATAAACATATCACGTCTAAAATTAATACTGTCTTGGAAAATTGGAAAAATAGATCAGGATTCTCTCTTATATACCATATATGTTAGCACACCCGGTATAAACAATTTTTTTTTATTCATTGTTCACAGGGAATACAACCCAGCTGTCTCTCAAGTGACTCCAACTTCAAATAATGTCAAATTTATTCAATTCACTAATTCTACTTCAACATTCAATACAAAATTCAAATTAGATTATAAAATCATTCTAAATTTCTTTTCAATTAAAATTGACATTCATAACACAAACTTGCCACTTTTATTAATTCAACTTAGGTGATAAAACCATTTCATATTCACTTTCAACTCAAATTTGTTCACATTCATGTCTCAATCCGCAGCAACAATGCAATTTAGGTTAATACAATACAGGTTACAAAACCATTTCAAATATCTTCTCAATTAAAATTTGTCCTTATTCAGAACTCAAACAATTTAAAATTCTAAAACCATTCCAAATTTCTTTTTCATTCAAATTCGTTCATATTCATACCTCAAACTTGGAACTTTTTCACAACTCGAATTAGATTATAAAATCATTTCAACCTTCTTTTCATTAAAATTTCTTAATGCTTGGATAGCATACAAAGCTGCAAGTGTAAGAGCCTTCCTTTTGCTAATGTCAAATTTCGAAACAAAATTCAAAGAATTGAGAGAAAATTTCTTTAAAATTAGAAAACGCGTTTTACATACAGGTCGTTCTTTACCGACAAGGCAAGAGAAGTTAGATGAATATAAAAATTCTTTAATTGGGGCATATAATAACATTTTAATAGAGGCAAACGGGCATTTTGAAAACCGACCTAGGCCAATTGCTGTGAATAAAAGTTTATCACGTTGTAGGGAAGAATTAATTAAATGTTTTACAAAACTCAACTGCACAATTAAAGTACCAACCAACTACATCGACTTAGTCCAAGAAAACACTTTTATATCAGATACGGATCGGGAAGAAAAAGAATCCTTCGACGCATACAAAATCGAATTTGAGGAAGAAGAGGAATTCTCTGACTCATCAAAGCCGGAAACACTCGACACTCGTATCGGTGAACAAAGTTGTTTTTTACCTCATACCGAAAATATTTCATTACAAGAAAACTTCTGTGGTTTCGATAACCCAGTCGTTACATCAAACAACTCTTTAGGGCTTTTAACAACTTTCTCAAATTCCAACCAATCTCGTACTAGTTTTCTAGAACCAACAATAATGGCTACACCAGAGCAAAAGAGACAGTTTATTGGGTCGTGGGCGCCTTTATTTAGGGAAAACTATAACGGTGACCCCTTAGCGCTAGACTCCTTCATAGATAAAATTGAACTAGTAGAAGGATGTATAGATCCAGATCTTGTGCCAACTTTCATTTTATTGGTTAAATCAAAGCTCGAAGGGAAAGCAAGAGAAGCAATTCCGACAAATATAACATCTATCCAAGAAATTAAAGATGCTCTTAAAAGTCGAATAAAGCCAGACAATTCAAAAGTCGTTGCAGGGAAAACAGCTTCACTAAAAGTTACGAACAATAATTTAACCGAGTTTGCTAAACGAGTAGAGGAATTATCTGATGCTTTAGAGAGGTCTCTAATTATCGAGGGAATATCAAAAGACAAAGCGCACGAGATGGCAGTCGAACAGTCAGTAAACGTCTGTAGGCTAAATACGCGCTCAGACTTAGTCAAATCAATTATCGCATCAACCTCCCTTAGTGACGCAAAAGACGTCGTAGCAAAAATGATAGTCGAACAAAACAATCAGGCTACAGAAAGGCAGGTATTAGCTTTTCGATGAAGGTTTAACAATCAACCCAACTTTCGCAATAACAATAGAGGCAATAACTACTCCAATAACAATAATAGATACAACAACAATAGCAATTTCAACAGGTTCAAAAACAATAATAATTTCAATAGGTACAACAACAATAATAACGCTAGATACAATAATAACAATCAAGATAGGCAAAACAACAACTATAGGCAAAACAACGACAATCGAAACAATAGTAACTCGCGTAATACTAGCAACAGTCAAAATAGGCTAGAAAACAGAACCAATACTAACACCGGAAGTTCAAATACGCGAAATAATGCAAACGTTCGCTCTTTAAACTTGGACGCCCGTCAGCAGCGAACACTGAGGGACGAGGAGATAAACGAATAAATATTAAAAATATTTTTTGTCTAAACCTAAACTACTCAGATTTTATCGAAACTCATATAACCGGATCTAACAAATTATGCACATTTTTACTAGATACACAAGCTGATATTTCGCTAATTAAAATTTCTAGCTTAAATAAGCACATTCCCATTAACTATGACGAAATAGTGAATATCACTGGCGTTACATCAGATTCTGTTGCTACTTTGGGTAAAATAAACATAAACCTAAATTTTTCGAATAATCTAGTCGAACACAGCTTACATGTGGTAAAAGATGACTTCAATATCCCATCAGACGGTATACTTGGTAAAGATTTTCTTCATTATAATAAATGTGTAATAAATTATTCAAATAGTAGCATCTCATTCTGGTCAAATAAAGAAAAAGTCATTATGCCAATCCTACACGGAACAGAAAGAGATATGTGTGTCATACCACCAAGATGTGAAGTTTTTCGAATTTTCGACTTAGGTCACTCAACAACTCCACTTTTCGTTGAATCTCAAGAAATACAAAAAGGCGTATTTACCGCAAGATGCATTACAAACTCCAATAACCCAGTCATAAAATTAATCAATACCACAAGTGATGTACAATTCGTAAACAAAAACTCTATTAAAACAGAAAACTTATCTAATTATCACGTCTATGTAATCGACAAAACTAAGTCAGATGAGAAGCGAATTAACGAAATTACTTCGATTTTAAAAGATCAAATTCCAAAAGATGCACCATCTGAACTTTTAGATCTATGCATACAATATGCTGACATATTCGCGCTTGACAACGATAAAATGACGTTAAATAATTTTTATGAGCAGAAATTGCGGTTAACCGACAACGAACCAGTGTATATAAAGAACTATCGTCTACCCTATTCGCAGCGGGAAGAAATTAACAGACAGGTTACAAAATTATTAGAAAATGATTTAATAGAAGAAAGCTATTCTAACTACAACAGTCCTCTTATCTTAGTTCCTAAAAAGAAAACAAATGGCAAAAAAGCATACCGAATGTGTGTTGACTTTCGCGCAGTTAACAAGAAGCTAATAGCAGACAAATTTCCATTAGCACGAATCGATGATATTTTAGACAATCTTGGCAGAGCCAAATTTTTCTCAACCTTAGACCTTTTTTCTGGATTCCACCAAATACCATTACACGTAGATTCACGCGATATAACCTCATTTTCTACTGATCGCGGAGCGTATCGATGGAAGGTATTGCCATTTGGTCTGAACATTGCACCAAATTCGTTTTCTAGGATGATGACCATCGCATTTTCAGGAATACCCCCTAATGTAGCTTTTCTTTATGTAGATGACATTATAGTCATCGGCTGTAGCGAATCCCATCACATTAAAAATTTGTCTAAAGTATTCAATACTTGTAGATCATTCAACCTTAAACTCAATCCAAGTAAATGCAATTTTCTAAGACCAGAAGTAACATTCCTAGGACACAAATGCTCAGCTGAAGGTCTGTCACCAGACGAATCTAAAATAGACGCAATTCGTAACTATACTAAGCCAACAGACAAGGACGCTGTAAGAAGGTTTGTAGCTTTTGCCAACTACTACAGACGCTTTATTCCAAACTTTGCATCTCTGGCAGCACCTCTGAACAGACTGAATAGGAAAAGAGTAGAATTTAACTGGGACGAATCATGCGATAAAGCCTTTGATACACTAAGAGCATCCCTAATGTCACCAAAGATATTACAATACCCAGATTTTTCTAAATAGTTCACCATTACAGTAGACGCTTCTAAGACGGGATGTGGAGCGATACTCAGCCAAGAACATCAAGGCAGCGATTTACCCATATGTTATGCGTCAAAATCTTTTAATGAGGCAGAACAAAAGAAAGCCATCATTGAGTTAGAACTATTAGCCATTTATTTTGCCATTAAACAATTCAGACCATACGTTTATGGAAATCACTTTATTGTAAAATCAGATCATAGGCCTTTAGTCTATTTATTCACTGTGAAAGACCCATCTTCAAAACTTTCTAGAATTAGACTTGAGTTGGCAGAATACAATTTCACAATAGAGTACATAAAGGGAAAATCAAATGTAGGAGCGGATGCACTTTCTCGCATAACCATTGGCGAAATAAAAGAATCAACCAAAAATATATTTGCAGTTCAGACTAGGGCTATGAGTAAGAAAAAAAATAAATGTAGTTCTACCGGAAATATAGACTTATGTGAAAACATACAAACATTAAACGTGTTTGATAAATTCACTCATAACTTTTCAAAAAAAATTCCTCGTATTAGATCAGAAATATTTCATGATAAAAACAATAAACAATTTTTAAGAATATGCGCGCATATAAAGCATAAAAGAACAATTTTACTTGATTTTGAATTTTCTAACGAAATAAAGAATTTCGATAATTTACTTTCGAGGCTAGAAAAAGAAGCCGGAAAACGCTATATTAAGGAAATAGAATGGCCAAAAAACGATTTAATTTTCAAATATATTACAATTACAAATTTTAAAGAAAGAGGAAATAGGCTTTTACAATTTTTAAAAATTATTTTAATGCATCCAATTGAAACAATCACTGATCAGGAACAAAAATCAAAATTATTAGCAATTTATCACAATGATCCCATCACTGGAGGTCACTGTGGAACGAAAAAATTATACGCCAAATTACGAAACAAATTTTACTGGAAAAACATGACAAAAGACATAGCTAGTTATGTTAGGAAATGCGAAAAATGTCTTCTGAATAAAGTGAAAATAGGAAATAAAGAAGAACTCGTCCTAACTCCTACTCCTAATAAACCTTTTGACATTGTCGTAATTGATACCATAGGCCCATTACCACAATCGAGATATGGTAATAAGTTCGCGCTTACCATAATCTGCGATCTGACAAAATACTTAGTTACAATATCAATACCTGATAAAAGTGCAAAAACCATTGCGTCAGCACTATTCGAAGGCTTCATTTTAATATACGGTGTTATGAAATCCATTAAATCAGATTTAGGTTCTGAATTCAAAAATGAAATTTTTGCAAATTTAACCAGTTTATTAAATATTGATCAGAACTTTTCCACACCATATCACCACGAAACCGTAGGAACTGTCGAAAGAAACCATAGAGTTTTCAACGAGTACCTACGTGCGTACTTAAATGATTCCTTTGATGATTGGGATACATATTTGAGATATTTTACGTTTTGGCATAACACAACGCCAAATACGGTATTCGATAATAAACTTACTCCCTTTGAATTAATTTTTGGTAAAAAGGCCATTGTGCCATCTGAACTGAAGAACGAAAGAATTGAACCAATTTATAATACCGAAAATTATTCAAAAGAAGTAAAATACCATACCATATCTTGGCGTGGTTAGCAATGCGTAATATACTTGTGTGTGTGTGTGTAGTTTCATAAAATTACTACTATTTTTCTAAATAATCTTTTTGACAACATTTGTAAATGGAATATATTCATACATTTTATCATGGATGAGTATACAATAATCAGCGGTGTTTGCAGATACGGCCTTGTGAAATTTTAGCTCAATCCGAATATCGATGGGACCGCTTTTTATAGATTCATTCTGATGTGTAACATCTAAAACAATTATTGGAGCATGTTGAACAAATTGATCAGCTGATAAAAGTGGTTTGGGAGTGCGTCCATAGTAACTTTGTTGAAATTTCAAATACATGTCATATAATAGAGCATACCGATTTCGATCAAATTTAATATTAAGATCATCATATGGATATGTAGTGGAGTTAAGGTGAACTTTAACATCCAATAAGACACAATGTGTAAATTTATTTTCATTTTGAAATCCTAAAATAATTTAGCGAGGTCTTTCATGTTCACCAACCAGTTTGACATTCCATAAGATATTAGTGCTTTCCTGTAGAGACGGGTTATGATAAACATCCCAACTTCTAAACGAAATATTTAGTGGTTGTTTGCTATTAATTTTTCTCAACATAGTTAACCGATACGAGTCTGAAGGTTGAACATGTGGCACTTTCCATGTAATATTTCTGATGGTGTAGTTGACATCATAACAGCATCATCTTTGGCTCGTATTAAGATTAATTCATGTTTACAATTAACAATAATTTTAACAAAATCTTAAGTGAATCCAAGCAGGTGTTTCAACGGCATACAAAAATTGAAATGTCCAGTCTTTAGGCTAATATTTTCAAATGGACACCGGCCTGCATTTTTTAGATTTTTACTCTCAAATTCGTTAAGTGATAGATAATTTTTCATTGCTGTTGCAATACCCAACTTTCGAGTGCGATCAATTTCTATTCCATTAATTTCATATCGAATCTCCTCGAATAAATACGCCATACAATTATTAAGCAGCTGCACAATTTTTGAAACTTGCGAATTACTATTTAATATGAATCCCTCAATGTATAAAATACTCTCACTAGGTAACATATATAGGTCTTGATTTTGTATAGGGATCCGTATTTCATCATTTTACTTCTTTAGAGTGTAGATTTTTTGTTTTTGTAGCCAATAATTTTGAGGCTGATTGAAAACTATTCAAAAAATCTGTATGTGGTGGCTTTTTATTAAAAATTATAATTTTTTAGATAGGTTTTAAATACAGTCCACGAAAATTAACCAAGCTACCAGTTTGATCAACAACTCTAAGAACTAGAGTTCTTATTTGACGTGTATTAACCGGTAAATATATAGCATTAGCAGGTGTTTCTGAGATTTTATATCCTGGACTAACTCTAAGCGAAAACTGATGAATTGTATGCACAGATAGTTCATTTATATATGATCCGTTGATGATATTACATTCAAAAAATATCGTGTTAATTTTTGCTATATCCACTGGATTGTCGGAGTAATGAACAATCCCCGGCTTCAGTACTCATCTACTGAAACCTATTAATGGACCAGATGAGCATTCTTTATCAAAATTTACTTCTTCCTTAAAGCTCATAATTTCAGTTCGAAATGTATTAGGGTTACCGCTTATATCAATATACACTTCATTTGAAGGGTCCTATATTTTCGTAATTGTCTCAACTATATCATCCATTTTATATGTTCCAACGGGTATCTCAACAACATTCGATCCAATGTGAAACAAATTGTTTTCTTTGTCCACATTTGGAATTGTATGATATGAGTCAAAACTTATTAACCCACAGGCATAATCTTGTTTGAGTTCTATGGGAGGGAAATAATTTGCAATCAGTATAGATGAATTACCACTTATTGTTAATATAATCGACATGTTAATAGGCTATCATTAAATACTTAATTGAAATACATATTAAAACACTTTTCTATTTATTTGTTTATTTATTTACTTTATTAATTTAAATCATTAACATCCACCCAGGAATTGTGTTCAGAAGAGAATCCTAAACATTTAACATAAACTCTATTGTTTCGACGTCTCAGAACTTTTTCAATTAAATATATATAAGGGAGTTTAGTTTTCAAAAGTTCATATTCGTAAAATCCTCCCTCAATAGCATTACCTTGATAGTCTTCAAATATATATATTGTAGGGTTTGTATTATTAATTGACTTTATTTTAAAAACTTCTGTTATCCGATTTGGTGTATACCCTTTTTCAAATACATGTTTATATTTACTTATTCTAACCCCATCATTAATTTTAAATTTTGGTCTATGAAAAACTTAAATTGTTGTATGCAGTGTCCAATAAATGTTGTTCATTCGAGGAATTTACCTCATTTGGAGTCATTTTGATGGTCTTGTGAATAGTATTATTATAATCATTGACTAA
Organism: Eurosta solidaginis; assembly: GCF_040869045.1. NCBI lineage: Eukaryota > Metazoa > Arthropoda > Insecta > Diptera > Tephritidae > Eurosta > Eurosta solidaginis. The sequence goes on along the minus strand of NC_090324.1, from coordinate 37,852,257 downwards.
ATTTTTATATATATCAATCCATTTATAAGTTCCCCGAAAACTAAATTCTTTCGACATTATTCCTTTTAATGTCCTATTGAATCGCTCTATTATAGATACTTTTAATAATGAAAATGTTAAATAATGATTTATATTTTTTGTTTGTAATAATATCTTAAAACTGGTATTATAAAATTCCTTTCCATCATCTGTTTGCAGGTTTTTCGGTATTCGGTTACTTGAATTTAAAATCTTAGCCGTTGTATTTGTGACATTTTCTTTCATTTTATCTTTAACCGCTTCAGCCCGTGCTTTTTTGGAAAATGTATCGATTACAGTTAAAAGATATTGATAATGATTATTACTATTTGAATACTGAGTCATTACCACCAAGTCAGCTTGCCATAAATCATCGATTCCTTTAATAATAACACGTCTTCATTTAACATTTTTTCTAGCTTGTTTATGTAATTCTTCTACAATAGCTCTTTTGTTATTCACTTTGTTAATGCTTTTATAGTAGGGAACTTTATTTTTAGCACTTCTATATCTTTTTCCGTAGGTTGTTGTTTCAACACAACGAAACGCATCAAATAATCCTCAATAATAGATAAATAGTTGTTTATATTACTTAATTCCTCTCCACATTCACTTTTTATTCGCCGATCTATTAATTCCTCAAGAATCGATACATCATTTTCAATACTATTGTAAAGTTATTTGGCAACCCTTTTATCACATGAGAAGTACGATCGAATGACAAAGCAAAGGGAGTAGAAAAGTATCAGCGAAAGCGAACGGACGTCAATTCAGGACACTTAACAATTATTCATTTTGCAACTAAATCTTTAATGTTTTATTAATTATTATCATTCAATAAATAAACTTAAATTACAACTTAATCGTTGTGAAAGTATTACTCATTCTATCAAACGGCCATCCCGATAGAGTCAGAGTGGAATGTGAACTTCTGCAAAAATTGCAGAAACGCCTACGACGAATTTACATTAAAATATATACGAACAACAGTGTGTGCAAGTGTATTTTTGCAGTCACAACGAGAGACAATTTTTGCAAAGCGCAAACGGCACGCATAGCAAACGGCGCAACGAAGCAATTTTTGGAGTCTCAACGGCGACGGTAAAACACACAACGTTACATACACACATTGAGGCGCAAACGGTACAACGAATAAATTTTTGGAGTCTCAACGGCGATGGTAAAACACACAACGTTACATACACACGTTGAGACAGCATATATGTAAACGTATACAACATATATGTAAAAACAATTGCCAGACGAAATAGGCAAACGTGCACGAACAAGCAATACGAAGAATTTGAATTTGGCGTAGCAACGGCTAACCGAACGATACTGGTAGGCAGCGCTACAACAACAAAGATTGCAACGAAAACCACCCTTATTGTGTGAGCGATAACGAAATCAAGTAAGCGCAAGCATACTGGCAAAGAAAAAAGGAATAGTTGTCAACGTATAGACAGCGAAAAGCAAAAATTTAATACAATTAATTCAACGACAAGAACTGATTGTATTAAGACGCAAAAAGTAAAATTCTAAGATGTTGAAGTTAACTGCGCTTAAAGTTGCTCAACTTAATGAATTATTAAATGCAAACGGTGCAACAACGACGGGCACAAAGGCCCATAAAGTTGCAAAGCTTCAGGAGTTATTGGGAACGGACGAAATCGACCCAGATGAATTGGAGGAGAACAACACAACAAACGCAAGTGAGCTACAAAAACAAATTGATGGACTGAAGTCAATTATGGAAAAATTGACAACAGCGATCACGACAATGGCACCTATTGCAGGCAGTAGCATCGAACAAACAAATGTAAGTACGGAAAATGGTGGTACTACACCAGCACCTATAGGTGGAATTGAACATGCAACAAGTGTGCTATACGCACCACGGCAATCAACGATGACCATTCAAGATATGGTTGGAATTCTTCCTGATTTTGACCCAGTTAAAGGCACTATCACGTCAGGGAAATTCATAACGAAAATTGAACAATTAAAACAGAACTACAAATGGCCTGAGGTAATGGTATTAGTGGCGATACAACATAAATTGAAAGGCATGGCGAAACTTTGGTTTGATGCACAGCCGGTACACAGCAGTTGGTCAGATTTTGTGCAAGCGTTCTATGTAGACTTTCCGACTGGGTATAATACAGCGGAGGTGCACAAACTGATGGCCAACCGAAAACGTAAAAACAATGAAAACTATGTTGAGTTTTATTATGCGATGATATCTATTGGGCGTCAGGGTGCGCTTGATGATTTGTCAATTATTACGCACATAATTAGCGGGTTAAATGATAATGCATTATCAAAGACATTAGCGGCAATGCGATTTAAATCTTGCAGCGAATTGCTGATAGCTTTAAAGAATTTAAAGGCAATGAGCAACCAAGTGACGATGAATACAGGTACAACACAGCAGCCAATAAAAGTAGAGGGAAAGTCCAACGTTAGGACTCCAGGGCAAGTAAAGTGCTACAATTGTAACGAGCTTGGACACATAGCGGCTAAGTGTTCACAGCCACAACGTAGGCCCAGGTGTACATCATGCTCAAAGACAGGTCACATCGCGAAAGATTGTACGAATAATAAGGCTACGGTGTTGGAGATTTCTAATGATAAGTACGTTAAGGAGGAGACTACTCCAGTAACAAAACAAATCGAAGTGGACGGCAAATCTGTAAATGCTTTTGTCGACACTGGCAGTGGATGTTCGTTCATTAAGAAAACAGTAGCAGACCGTATGCATAACAAAGTTAAGGTGCAAAAGCAATTTATTGGTTTCGGCGGGTGCAAGGTTGAAGCATCTGAAAAACTAGAGGCAAAGATAACGATGGAGAATATGCAACGACAGGCGACCTTGTATGTTGTAGAAGATAAGCTGCTACCTGATGACGTTTTATTGGGTCGCGATATACTACAAGAATATGGCTATCGTCTAGTTGTTGATGACGGAGTCTATAGTATCAACGAAGGCGAATATAATTTTAATATATCGAACGATTTATGCATCGAAGAGCGTGGTAAGGTGCTAGATCTTTTACTAATGTTTAAGTCTTGTTTTGCAGAAGACATTTGTGACATTGGGCGAGTAAAGGGTACCGAGATGTCAATTCAGGTTACGACAGATAAACCGATTATAGGAAAGCGATACCAGGTTCCGTTTTCGCAGCGTCCAATATTGTCGGGTATAGTTCGTAAACTACTGGATTGTGGTATCATACGGAAAAGCGATTCACCAAATGCTGCATCAGTATTGCTGGTAAAAAAGAGCAACGGGGAAAGTCGAATGTGTGTCGACTTCCGAAGTCTCAACGAAGTTACGGTCAAGAAAAATTATATCATGCCAGTGGTAGAGGAACAACTCTCACGTTTAGCAGGAAATAAGTTTTTTACCTCTGTTGACATGACGTCAGGCTATTATCAGGTTCCATTGGCAGAGGAATCTAAGAAGTATACGGCATTTTTGACACCAGAGGGTCTTTTTGAACATAATGTGATGCCCTTCGGGTTGGTCAATGCGCCGATGGTCTTCCAAGAAGTCATCGTTAACGTTATAAAGACGATGAAGCATCCAGATAAGGTCATCAATTACGTCGACGAGGTTATTATTACAACGAAATCTGTCAATGAAGGTTTAGAGGTTTTGCACGATTTTTTGACAGCAGTTAAACGTCACGGCCTTACGCTGAGGCCAACAAAAAGTACATTTCTGGCAGAGGAAGTCCAATTTCTTGGACATGTTATCAATAGTGAAGGTATACGACCAGGTGAATGTAAGACAAAAGTTATCGAGGAGTTTCCGGTTCCGTCTACGGCAACAGAGGTGCGACAATTTTTGGGAATAACCGGATACTTCCGGAAATTTTTAAAGAACTATGGTGTTGTAGCACGACCGCTTACAGCATTATTACGTAAAGGTGCAATTTTCGAATGGACAAATTTGCAACGAGATGCTTTTGAGGCACTTAAGGGCGCTATTACCACAAAACCGGTTTTAGCCATGTATGTTGAGACAAAAACGCATGAAGTGCATACAGATGCCAGTTCTAAGGGTCTGTCTGGTGTGCTTATGCAACGTGAAGAAGATGGGCTGAAGCCTGTATTTTACTTTAGCAGGCAATGTAATGATGCCGAACGTAATTATGCAAGCCATGAATTGGAAGTTTTGGCGATTGTCGAAACATTGCAGCGATATAGAATGTATTTGATGGGAAAACATTTTAAAGTGCTAACGGATTGTAATGCGGTGGCAGCAACGAAAGCAACTACGGCGCTGTTGCCTCGTATAGCTAGATGGTGGCTCAAATTGCAAGAATTTGATTTTGAGTGTGAGCATCGTCCAGGAGCGAATAACGAAGTGGCGGACGGGTTGAGCCGATGTCCAACTCTTCCATCAACTGAACCGATGACGGTTGCCGATGCAGTGTACGCTGTTACTACCATTTCGGAAGATTGGGTAGCAACGATGCAAAGGCAAGACGACAAGCTAAGGCAGATTATAGAAATCATCAACGGCAATGATGGGTTGAACGCAAAACAAATTAGAAGTGACTATGTGATACATGGGCATAGATTGTATCGTAAGATGGGTAATGACAAACGATTGGTTGTTCCACAAGCTGTAAGGTGGCGATTAGCAAGGGCATGTCACGACGAAGCAGGGCATTTTGGTGTGGACAAAACTGTTGAACGCATATCAAAAGATTTTTGGTTTGCCCGAATGCGACCATATGTAAAGTCGTACATTGAATCTTGTCCAGACTGCTGTTTGAACAAGGTGCGCGGAGGGAAACGAGAGGCACAACTACATGTTGGGGAAGTGGTACCCATTCCGTTCAGAACTATACATCTTGATCATTTGGGACCATTTGTGCGAAGCAAGCATGGCAAGTACTATATTTTGGTTATCGTATGCGCGTTCACGAAATATGTTGTGTTGAAAGCGTTAAGCAACACAAAAACATATCCAGTATTGAATGTTATGAAAGACTACATGACCGTGTATGGGCGTCCAAAATGCGTGGTCACTGACAGAGGGACAGCTTTTACGTCTAAGGAATTTGAAAAGTTTATGGCGGATCATGACATTCAACATGTGAAGACGGCAGTGCGAAGTCCTAGAGCCAATGGACAAGCCGAACGTATAAACCGTACAGTGCTAGCATCACTTAAGTGTAGCACTAAGAATGACAAAGAATTGGACGAGGCTTTGCCACAGCTGCAATGGCAGTTGAATTCGCAAACTAACGCTACGACTAGGCAGAGTCCTAATAGCTTGGTATTCAATTATAAGCTAAAAGATGTTACAACAAATCGGTTAATACAAGCTGTGCAAGACGAAGATGAATCTGAAATTACGGGTGACGACTTTCGAACACAAGCAGTAGGGAAACGAATACAGCAAGAGCGGCTTAAATGGAGGCAGCGTTTTGATGCGCAACATCGTGTACCGAAGCCGTATAACGAAGGTGATTTGGTATTAATCACTCATGTCCCTTCTCCTACAGGTATGTCTCATAAATTAGAGCCAGCTTATAAAGGACCATACATCGTGACCAAAGTCCTTCCACATGACCGTTATTTGGTGGAAGATTTACCAGACCTACAGAGGAGTCGCAAAAGGTATTCCGGGGTGTTTACCAATGATAATATGAAACCGTGGTGCACCTTAGGAGCAGAAGATTGCGACGAGACAAATTCAATTATCAACGATTCCGAAGAAGAGATAAATATAGAAAGTTCCAACAATGCAAAATCGTCCAGGGGAGACGATTCATCAGGAACGGCCGAGCTGTAAAGTTATTTGGCAACCCTTTTATCACATGAGAAGTACGATCGAATGACAAAGCAAAGGGAGTAGAAAAGTATCAGCGAAAGCGAACGGACGTCAATTCAGGACACTTAACAATTATTCATTTTGCAACTAAATCTTTAATGTTTTATTAATTATTATCATTCAATAAATAAACTTAAATTACAACTTAATCGTTGTGAAAGTATTACTCATTCTATCAAACGGCCATCCCGATACTATTATTCAGGATTGTATTTATTTCTCTGATTTGATATTCTAATTTAGTTTTTATCTTATTTAACTCTTCGAAAAAGAATACTTTCGAAATGGCATCATCGTCTTTTATAGAAGCAGCTAGGTTAATTATTCTTTTCTTGTTTAAATTAAGGTTTCTATTTCGGTCTAGCATTGTTTTCGTTTTCGACCGACTATTACCAAATGAGGAATGTCCAAATTTATTTTTACTCATATTACTTAATAATATTTGCTTCTCGCAACTCTTCAATAATTTATATAATCTCGTTTTGATGGTTGTTATGACCAGCACTTGTTGAAGATATAAGCAACCTCAATCTGTCCACCAACTCATTAGGATTATCCCAATATTGGTAAATATTTTCACGGCAATCGATTGATTTCAATAAGCATCTACCCCTTATGAACGAGTGTGGATCATAATTGAATAATTTCCTGATAATATGTAGATATTTATACGATTTTGTCCCCTTAATTTGACTATCTGGGTTATAGTTACGCTTGTGAGCATTTGTATCTAATAAAATCTGTCGATAGGTTTGCAAATCACCCTTTTTATAATGTTATGGTTTTATATGAAATATTAACCCGAACAGACCTGGTGTCACTTTTCATTTATCTCTACCAATCTGTAAAGCATTTTTAGAACTAAATTTTAATTGTTTGAGTCCAAATCGCCATTGTCCATTTGAGTCTCTATTCAGACCATACAATATATCAAGCATTTAATATCTTTAAGCAATTTTATTACAACAAATTAAATGGGGTCACACTGAAATGACGGTCCTTGGTCGGGAAAAATCCCGAGTCGCTCCGGTACATAGAACCGACTGCCTTGGGAATTTTATATTGTGTAATAGTAAATTTTGGTTGGGGGGGGGGGGGGGGGGGGGGGAGGTGAGTAAGCTTAACTCGTTTATGATCTTCATTTATTTGATTTTTACTATGACGTTTTACAGGTTTATGTCTTTATCAGGATCTTCTTCGATTCTTCTCAAAATGTCATGTTCAGTTAGAGTAGTATTACCATTTAAAGTTTCAGCTTGATTTTGACTTTCTACAGCCTTGTTTATTAATTGTTCATCATTTAGTTTGTTGGGAATATGCGCGGCTGGTCGCTCATAATTATTCATATAATTTATTTTTTCTTTAACGCCAATAACACTATCTCATTTTGAGTTTTGTCAAAACATTTCTCATTAATGATATCACCAGATTTTCGCGTTTTCAGGTTTTTTATCGATATCTGATTCAGTTTTCATTACATTGCTTTGTACAGCTCATTTTATTAATCCATCATCATGGGGCTTACTTGGAATATACGAAGCTGCTCTTTCATAGTCTTTCATAAAATTTATTTTTCGTCTAACGCTAACAAAATTATCTGGTTTTTGTTTTTTATTAAAACATTGCTCATTAATAATATCAATAGGCTTTCGCTTCTTTTTGGTAGGTTTCTTCATCGCTTGCCTCTCAACATTTTCTTTCCGTAGAATATTCTAAATCTGCATCGTTCGAATAAATGTTTGTTTTACTATCAAGATCATTATCATTCACATAATTTTCAACGGTTAACAATGTATCAACTTCCATGTCTTTACTTTCCTTTGCATTGTCCGCCTGCCAAATTTCATCATCACCATCACCATTATAATTGGTAACATTATTTTTATTACTAGAGTTTTTCAAATTATCAACTAACTCATTTAATGGTTTCGAAATGGGTTTAAATGTATCCTCCAACAAGTTGATTCTATCCAATTCTCCCAATTATATTCTTTTTAGTTTTTCTTTTAATACTTTCCTGATCTTAACAAAATTTGCTAATACAGTCATATGATTATTTGACATGATTTTGGTAAATCTGTTACCTATCAGCTGTGTATCTGATAAGAATCTGGTAAACTTCTTTTATAGTTGTATAAAATTATCGAAACCCCTTCGATATCGCCTTTATTTATAGGATCATCTTTACTTATAACAATTGTAGCAAATTTGCCAGTCAAACAAACCACCGCTGTATAGCTAAATGGTTAGCGCAGCATGCCTAAAGCGTACTGATGATGATGGCTTAGCACCCTTCGAAATGGATCTATCTGCGCAGCTATGGCAGGTTGTCTGAAAAATTTTCTACTTACTCTTCCAAAAACAAAATACAATTTTTCAAATTTAGAAAAATTAAAAAATAACAATAATTAGAAAAAAAATTATTGTTCTGGCCTTGAGCTCGAATTGAACTTTGAATCATTTATCAATAGGCCGATAAAAACAAAAACAATTGTTAATAAACCATGAGCGCTTGGGAATGTCAAACAAAGTAATTGACAATAAACAAAAATCCAGCATTATCAGTGATTTGCACCAGATGGCGCAACACTGAACAAATATAGTTGGTAAAAAGGAATAGAAATAGCAAATTTGCCAGTGAAACAAACCACCGCTGTGTAGCTAAATGGTTAGCGCAGCATACCTAAAGCGTACTGATGATGATGGCTTAGCACCCTTCGAAATGGATCTATCTGCGCAGCTATGGCAGGTTGTCTGAAAAATTTTCTACTTACTCTTCCAAAAACAAAATACAATTTTTCAAGTTTAGAAAAATTAAAAAATAACAACAATTAGAAAAAAAATTATTGTTCTGGCCTTGAGCTCGAATTGAACCTTGAATCCTTTACTTATAACAACAAACCCATATTCATTTCTCCAAGACTCTATACAAATTTTTAAAAATGTTTTGTGGGACATATCTCCGATAACATGATCATTATAGATATGCTTAAGATTAATTTCATCTTGTTTGAACACAATAATCATATTTGCATTATCACGAATTAAGTGTTTAGGAATTTTTGTATAAGTTTGACATATATAGAAAGAATCAATGTTCTTCTGACGACCCATACAAAAATAATCTCGTATTGTACTTTGTTTTTTCATATTACATCATCGAATATAAAAATTGAGTCTGGTTTAGCTTCAGCGGGTTTGATGACATCAACATTTTCACTAAATGTATAAAGATTTATTCCTTTTATCGGCTCCATAAGCCTTTTTAGATAGATATATTTTGGTTGATATAAAGATTTTGAATAAATGTATATATTTCGGAAATTAAGCCCTTTGGGCTTTCAATTAAACTGAGCATAACATTAGTTTTTCCACAATTTGACGGTCCCACAATCAGCGCTCGTATGGATTTTGGTAAAAGGGGACTATGTCTGGTAACATTTTTAACATTTATACAATTGTCGGCATTATTAACCTTAAGTTGGAGACGTTGTTTAACAACTTTCATTTTGTTTACTAGATTTATAGCAATATAAACAATAGCTTTTATAATAAATAAATCATCACTTAATTATAACTCACCCACACTCACTCTCATTATTATTAAGAAGAAGAAGAAGAAAACAAACACTTAATGGGACGAATACGGAAAAACGCTGGCCAGGGTTTTGTAAATAGTTTGATTAATTCTTTACCTATTGAGCTTCATTTACCTAGATATCAATTTTGTGGTCCTGGAAAGAAACTCCGACAACGGATAGAAAGAGGAGATAAGGGTATAAATCCTTTAGATGAAGCCTGTAGAGAACATGATATTGCATATTCCCAATCGAAAGATATAAATAACAGACACCAAGCTGATAAAGTTTTATCTGAGAAAGGCTGGCAACGTGTAACATCTAAGGATAGTGATTTCAAAGAACGAGCAAACGCTTGGTTTGTTACAAATGCAATGAAAGCAAAACTCAAATTGGGAATGGGTTTAAAAAATAAGAAAAGAAATACATCTAAATATAAAAAACGGAAAAAGATGAAAACTCGTAAAGTATCATCTAGTAAAACTTTTTTGATGGCAGTTAAAAAAGGTACCAACATACTTAACAAAAAGAAGCCGCAGACATTTAATGAGGCCTATAACATTTCTAAGAATGCTATAGAGTCTAGCTTTAAAAATAAAGAAATTAATATACCCAGAATAACTCCAGTCCCAAAAATTGGTGGAATTTTACCACTACTTCCAATTTTAACAGCGTTGGGTGCACTTGGTGGTATAACATCTGGTGGATCAGCTATAGCAAAAGTTTTGAATGATATCAGGAATGGAAAGGAGCAATTGGTTGAGGCTAGCCGTCATAATAGATATATGGAATCAATCGCTATGGTGAAGGGACTCTTCCTCAAACCGTATAGAAGGCGATATGGTTTATTTTTACGACTCTATCCAAAAAGCGAATAAAAAGCGTACCCAAAAGGCCGTTAACAGACATAGATTTAATGAAATATTGCAAACATCTTAAATACTTCAGAGGAATTTTTATGCGAAGTTCCTTACCGAATAAACCGAATGCTCAAGAATATGGAATTCCTAATTTGGACGATGCTGATGGTCCTGGCACTCATTGGGTAGAATACTATAAAAACAAAAATTATAAAGAATATTTTGATAGTTTTGGAAATTTGCAGCCACCGATTGAACTGATTAATTATCTGAAGCCACCAATACATTACAATTATGATCAGAAACAAAAATACAACACAGTAATATGTGGTCAATTATGTTTACATTTTTTATTTAATAAAAATAAATTATATGAAATATAAAATATAAATTGTTTATTTTACTCTTAAATATATTACAGTAAAGTACTAAGGGGGCATTTAAAAATTGGGGGCCCTTTAAAAATTTCGGGCCCCTCATTTAAGTTCTGAGCTCGATACTCTCCTATATTGATAAACGTCTAAGCTCATTTTTTCTTGCAGGCAGAATACAAAACAAAAGGCTCTAAGCTTTTTCTTATAGATCAGCCAGAACGTATGCGTCTAAATGTAAGCATACAAACTTACAATCTAATGAAATACGACATGTGGTTTTATTTACTTATATATATATATATATATATATATATATATATATGTAAATATGCTTCAATGTTGAACAGTTAAGGTTTCTTATCAGCACGTTTTGATTTTTTCTCTTGTACATACATATATGTTACTATTTACATATAAACTTATGACCTAATAACAAGACAAACAAAATGTTCAGCATTCATATTTATTTACCCTTTCATGAAATTCTAACGTACATGCATATGTGTAAGTATGTACATACAAACTTATACCCTAATAAAAAGACAAATAAAATGTTCAATCTTCATATTAAAAAAATTTTATAATTTATATGCAGACATGGTTAAGGAGCCCAAATGGAAAATCATGAGTTCAATATTAAGATAACCTTTAGTTAACAATCTGCCCCTGATCGGGTACCCAACAGGCCCGTTTTGCGGACGAGAAAAAAGGGGAGAGGGGGGAGTTACTACATGTCCCCATCGACTCCTTTTTGTAGACGAGAAAAAAAGGGGTTTGGGGGTTGGGCGGTACTACAGGTGTCCAACTGCTACTTTTTGTAGACGAGAAAAAAGAGGAGGGTGGGGGATTGGGGAGCAGTCGCTCGATTAGAAATCTATGGGACTCTTTAAAACGGATCGGGTGAAGTCTAGGACTCATTACAAATATGAGGGACATTTAAAAATTCAAAAATGTAGGGCCCCCCATTTAACGATCCTCTCCGGAACGGCAAAGCTCTGCTAAAAGCAAAAATATCTGGTATAGGGTATGTGTCAGGAATAGTTATGGCATTTAGACGTTTAAAATCTATAACAATTCTATATTTTTTCCCGCGATCAGGCTGCGATTTTTTTGGCACAATCCATATGGGTGAATTGTAGGGGCTTTTTGAAGGAAGAATGATGCCTTCTGATAGTAGATCCTTAATTTGTTATTCTACTTCGCTACGCATGTTTACTGGATAGGGGTAGCTTTTAGTGAAGATGGGGTTTTCTGTTTCTCTTCTTATCTCTGCCCGGACGTTGGTTTCGATCATCATTCTATGATCGACTGGACCGAACACGTTTTCGTATTTGTAGAGTATCTTTCCCAGTCCTTTTCTAATAGAGTCAGAAATATTGGAGTCAAAAGGAATGTCTACGTGGATACTATTGACTTCTTGTACCTTTTGTCGCTTAAGGGGCAGAAAAATATCTGGTTTTAGTATGAGAAGATTTAATTCCCTATCTAACACTTCTTTAATCTCTGTTAGTGTATCGCCACCTATGATACCATCGAAGGATTTGAGTCCTGAAAGAGCAAAGAATGTGGTATGTAGATCTTTACCAACGAACTTAAAAAAATTTCCGCACACTTTTCTGTGTATTTTTATTTCTCCCCCCGCAGAAAATACATGGAAAGGCTTCTCCACCGGTATGGTATTTTGCGTTATGCGCTCGCTTATATAGTTCTTGTTTTCCCCCGTATCCACTAAAAACTTGAGTGTTCCCTGGCCTTGCGTGGTGTATTCTAAATACGGTACGCCGGACACGAGGCCCCTACCGTAAAATTTACCTGATACCCGGTGGGTTGTTCCTTATTGCTTTCTATAATGCCTTCTACGCCCTCCTCTTCATCTATTGGTACCTAATGGAACAATTTTCGTTGTTTGTTTGCTGAAACCCCTGAAGAACTAGGTCCCCTTTTTAGACTATCGTTTCTTCGAAAATTGGAGCTATTGGATTGCCGGCTTTGGGAAGATGGATCAGCATCCATTCTTGTGACGCCTGAGGGGCTGTTGTTGTTGCGCCAGCTCTGCGAAGATTGATTACTAATGCAAGATTTTCCTGACCCTGGGTGGTATGGGTTTGATCATAACTGGCTTGGGAATCTATTTATAAAACTTTTGTTTGTTGGGGCTGTATACCTATATCTAGATTGGTACTGAGGTGGGTTATCTCTGCTGCCTTGTTGCAAATGACGCGACTGATATACATCAGCGAATATTCTGTTATTTCTGTTGAATTTTTGTAGAGCTCTATAAATGGCACTTCTGCTATCCACGTTCATAAATGCGAGGCATAATGAGTATGCCTCTGGTAAGGATTTTGGTTTCTGTATGAGGAGCAGCGTCGGCAAGTCCCCATTTAGACCTCTTATAAAGACGTCGAGTGCCCTTCTTCGGTGCGTCTCCGCCAAAGCCTTAACTGTTTCCTTATTCTCGCATTTTTCCGTATTGATAGTGTTTATCATTAGAGATAATTGCTTGTTGATTTGAGCGTAAAATTCGGAGAGTTCTTGCCGTCCTCGAGTCATGTGGGTTAGTTGTTTATCGAGCGTTTGAATGTCTCTGGCATCGGCATAGTGCAGGGAAAGAATTTCCTTAATACTTCTTCAATCAGCATCCAGTGTAACGTAGCGTTACAATAGTATGACCCTAACTGTAACCCTTTTTCTCCTACACCTGAGACCCCACTCTAACCTTTTTTCACCTACGCCTGAGAGTATACATACATAGTACATTAACAGGTAGCCAACATAAGCAGCTACATACCAATGCATGCGAATAGCATTTGGCGATAACAATAATATGCACACGGTACGCCAACTCACAGTAAATGGCAGACTGAAGTACCCAATTAGCGGTTCATTTCTCACTCGCATCATAGCAGAAGCAGTCATTCCTCGGAGGTTAGTCAGAGGAAGTGGTTGCTTTATTAAGCAACCCAGTCACTCCTCCTGACTAGCTGAGTTGAAGGGGTGCTGCCTTGGCACTGGTCACCCCTTGCTTGCGGGGACAACGGGTCGTCGCCTTTATGGTTTTCTCGCCCGTGTCCCAGCTAAGTAAGGGGGGGGCGGCGCCTTAGGGCTACCCTGCCCCTTCCTCTCAGCTAAGGCTCCAGCCGACCTGGTTCGGCAGCTGCGTAGCGTGGTGCCTTCGGGCCCCAGTTTCTCCTCGCAACCTACGAATCGGCAAGGACAGAGCTGGTGCACCGCCCCCCGGCACCTTACCTTAGCGTGCAACCACGGGGTGAGCGATGTCCAGCGAACGAGCCAATCCCACCTCCAGAGGGAAAGGGGGTGCCGCCACGGTACTGGTCACCCCTTGCTTGCGGGACAACGGGTCGTCGCCTTTATGGTTTTCTCGCCCGTGTCCCAGCCAAGTAAGGGGGGGCTCGCCGATAGATCCCTCCCCCTCAGTCCTGGCTCAGGCAGTAGAGCGACCCGTCGGCTAAAGGGACTACCGCTGTGCCGTCAAGGCCCACTTCCCCTCAGCCCATGGATCGACCTACAAAGACCCGGCTGGTACAACTCCGCGTCCAGCCCTGCCATCGTGCAAGAATGGAGGCGGCCGTGTCCAGGTAGCGAGCCAGCACTGGAGGCGAGTGAGCCAACCACACCACGGAGTGGAAAGGGGCGCTGTCAGGGAACGGGTCACCCTCACTTGCGGGGACAACGGGTCGTTGCCTTTATGGTTTTCTCGCCCGTGTCCCAGCTAGGTGGGGGGGGGGGGGGGGCTCGCCGCCTTATGACCATCCGGCCCTGTTCCCCTCCGCCCCGGCCCGGCCGTCGACCGGTCCAGCAGCTAAAGGGGATACCGCTGTGCCGTAAGGTGCACTTCCCCTCAGCCCTTGGATCGGCCTTCGGAATTCCTGCTGGTACAACTCCGCGTCCAGCCCTGCATTCGTGCGGGCATGGAAGCGGTGGTGTCCAGCTGGCGGACCGGCATTAACCAGAACTCTTATTCAATTCCTTGCAGGTCCCTCCGCCGCCGCAATGTGACAGCGTCCTTGCAGGAAGCCGCCACCCGCAACCGCCGCTACTGGTAACCCCCCGAAAAGATAATCAAGTAGAACGTTCGCACCGACACCCCGTCTTGGCCACGCCACTGGTACGCGCTCCGTTGCCCTGTTGTTTCCGTCGCTATCCTACCGCCCTTGCGCCGCTGCTCCGACGATCGTTGGCCGCCCGCTATCCTACCGCCGTTGCGCCGCTGCTACGATGACCGTTAGCAGGTGCTACCTCACCACCGTCCAACCAGATCGCTGGTACCGTCACTGCGTCCATACCACTACATCGATCCGTCCGCTAATACTGTTCGCCGTCCAGCCGCCGTGCTAATCCCTCCATTGCATACCGCTGTACCAATCTGTCCGCTAATAGTGTCCGCCGTCCAGCCGCCGTGCTAATCCCGCCACTGCATACCGCTGTACCAATCTGTCCGCTAATACTGTCCGCCGTCCGGCCGCCGTGCTGATCCCGCCGCTCGACCGCCGCACTAACCCCTCTGCTATTACAACGACCGTTAGCCGCCGCTCGCCTCCCTTCCCCGCCATCTTCGCACGGAAAGCTGCTGCCTTCACTAACCGCCAAGCCGTGTGTGTGTATGTGTGTATTCGTCATTAACACACAACAACTGTGTTCTTATTAAGTGGGGGTTTGTGGGACCTCTACTTGACCCTGGATTGACTGAGTGCTACCTCAACGTTCGACAAAACCCACCTCATACCAGGATATTGTGGGATACCAGTGCAGCGTCTGCTGTCCCCTAATCTTATACCTAATATGCCTTAATATGGCCCTATAGATCGGCTTGTGCCGAACAACCTCATAATCCCTAACGATTTGCTCTGCACTGTGGAGCTCCTCGAAGTGTTCTAGTTGCGAGAGGATAGCATTTACTGCGCCATTCATTTCCATAAGGGATTTTTTCATTTCCTCAGTGTTCATGTTTAAATAGCAAAATTTCATTCGGCCGCTGTTGGTGCTTTTGTTCTTGATGCTCTGGAACTTGCTTTTTATGATTTCGCTCTCACTCTGTTTTTTCTGAGTGCTCGATTTACTAATTTATATTTTCCTTAGTACTTATTATTTTGATCCACTTTACTTTCACTTTAATTTTGTGTCTGTTTTAAATACTTTTTTCCTTAGTGCTTATTATTTTGTTTCAATTTAGTTTCACTTTATCAGTATCGAAAAAAATTTGATTGAGCCATGTCCGTCCGTTAACACGATAACTTGAGTAAATTTGGAGGTATCTTGATGAAATTTGGTATGTAGGTTCCTGGGCACTCATCTCAGATCGCTATTCAAAAGGAACGATATCAGACAATAACCACGCCCACTTTTTCGATATCGAAAATTTCGAAAAATCGAAAAAGTGCGATAATTCATTACTAAAGACGAATAAAGCGATGAAACTTGGTAGGTGAGTTAAACTTATGACGCAGAAAAAAAATTAGTAAAATTTTGGACAATGGGCGTGGCACCACCCACTTTTAAAGGAAGGTAATTTAGAAGTTTTGCTAGCTGTAATTTGGCAGTCGTTGAAGATATCATGATAAAATTTCTTAATAAAAATTAGCGAAATCGGAGACCGACCACGCCCACTTTAATAAAAGTTTCTTTAAAGACAAATTTAAAAAAAAAGTTAATATCTTCACAGTATATAAGTAAATTATGTCAACATTCAACTGCAGTAATGATATGGTGCAACAAAATACAAACATAAAAGAAAATTTCAAAATGGGCGTGGCTCCTCCCTATTTCATTTAATTTGTATAGGATACTTTTAATGCCATAAGTCGAACAAAAATTTATCAATCCTTGAGAAATTTGGTAGGGCCTTAGATTCTAGGACGATAGCTGTTTTCTGTGAAAAAGGGCGAAATCGGTTGAAGTCACGCCCAGTTTTTATACACAGTCGACCATCTGTCCTTCCGCTCGGCCGTTAACATGATAACTTGAGCAAAAACCTATATATCTTTACTAAACTCAGTTCACGTAGTTATCTGAACTCACTTTGTATTGGTGCAAAAAATGGCTGAAATCCGACTATAACCACGCCCACTTTTTCGATATCGAAAATTACGAAAAATGAAAACAATGCCATAATTCTATACCAAATACGAAAAAAGGGATGAAACATGGTAATGGGATTGGTTTATTAACGCAAAATATAACTTTAGAAATAAACTTTGTAAAATGGGTGTCACACCCACAATATTAAGTAGAAAAAAAATGAAAAAGTTCTCCAGGGCGAAATCAAAAGCCCTTGGAAACTTGGCAGGAATACTGTTTGTGGTATTACATATATAAATAAATTAGCGGTACCCGACAGATGATGGCCTGGGTCACCCTGGTCCACATTTTGGTCGATATCTCGAAAACGCCTTCACATATACAACTAGCACCACTCCCTTTTAAAACCCTCAGTAATACCTTTAATTTGATACCCATGTCGTACACACATTATAGAGTCACCCCTGGTCCACCTTTATGGCGATATCTCGAAAAGGCGTCCACCTATAGAACTAAAGCCCACTCCCTTTTAAAATACTCATTATCACCTTTCTTTTGATACCCATTTGAACAAACGTATTCTAGAATCAACCCTGGTCTACCTTTATGGCGATATCTTGAAAAGGCGTACACCTACAGTACTAAGGCCCACTCCCTTTTAAAATACTTATTAACACCTTTCATTTGATACCCATATCGTACAAACAAATTCTAGAGTCACCCCTGGTCCACCTTAAGGCGCTATCTCGAAAAGTACTCATTAACACCTTTCATTTGATATCCATATCGTAAAAACAAATTCTAGAGTCACCCCTGATCATCCTTTATGGCGATATCTCGAAAATGCGTCCACCTACAGAACTAAGGCCCACCACTTTTAAAACACTCATTAACACCTTTTATTTGATACCCATATCTTACAAACAAATTTTAGACTCAGCCCTGGTCCACCTTTATGGCGATATCCCTAAATGGCGTCCACCTATAGAACTATGGCCCACTCGCTCTTAAAATACTCTTTAATACCTTCCATTTGATACACATGTCATACAAACACATTCAAGGTTTACCCTAGGTTCATTTTCCTACATGGTGATTTTCCCTTATTTTGTCTCCATAGCTCACAACTGAGTATGTAATGTTCGGTGATACCCGAACTTAGCCTTCCTTTCTTGTTTTGTGTTCGATTTAAATATTTTTTTTTTGCTAATTGCTCTTTTTTCCCAATGTTTATACACTCTGCACCGAGAACTGCTCGGGCGCCAGTTAAGCCTCACAGCAGGGGAGGCGATAAAAAATTAAAGTTGCGGTGAACTGCCCGTTCACCGAATTAAAATAAACACGAGAAATATGTTAACCTTACAAAATTTATTCTGTGCTCTTGCACGATCCAAACTGAACTAACTCGAACAAAGTATTTTACCTAGCAGCTAACTCTTATGTTAAAGTAATTATGCTATGCTAACCAATGATTGTATAAAAAATAGTTTACTTACTTACTTAATTGGCGCTTAACCGTCTAAACGGTTATGGCCGTCCAACAAGGCGCGCCAGTCGCTCCTTCGCTCCGCCAACCGGCACCAATTGGTGACACCAAGGGAGTTTAAATCGTTTTCCACCTGGTCCTTCCAACGGAGTGGGGGCCGCCCTCTACCTCTGCTTCCATAGGCGGGTTCCGATAGAAACACTTTCTTGGCCGGAGCATCATCTTTCATTCACATAACATGGCCTAGCCAGCGCAGCCGCTGCGTTTTAATTCGCTGGACTATGTTGATGTCCGCGTATAGCTCGTAGAGCTCATCATTAAATCTTCTTCGGTACTCGCCATCGCCAACGCGTAGAGGTCCATAAATCTTTCGAAGAACTTTTCTCTCGAACACTCCCAAAGCCGCTTCATCTGCTGTTGTCATGGTCAATGCTTCTGCCCCATATAGCAGGACGGGTACGATAAGTGACTTGTAGAGTATGATTTTCGTTCGCCGAGAGAGGACTTTACTTTTCAATTGCCTACCTAGTCCAAAGTAGCATTTATTGGCAAGATTGATTCTTCGCTGGATTTCAGTGCTGATGTTGTTGCTAGTGTTGATGCTGGTTCCCAAATAAACGAAGTCTTTTACTATTTCGAAATTTCGAAAATCGAATCGAAAAAAAGTTTACTTAACTAAAACTAGATTATGCTGTTCAATCACAATTTCTGCAACTACACCAATCGTTGTCCCAATTAACTTCCGCCTATTCTACGCGTGTGTCGCGTCTGCGAAACTTCAACACGCAACATAGCGCGGTCACATGCTCAGCAACGTGAGTAAATGGGTCAACCGCTGAATACTGCTGTTATAACTTATATGTAGCAAGCATGCGTATTTATGTATTCACATATTTACGTATATATATGGCAACATACTTTCGTACAGAGCTTTCGATGGTGATTCGGAGCAAGTTTTGTTTATTTGAATTCAGATTAGAAATGAAATGTTCTTATGTGTAATTTATACAAATAAAAAAACTACGTAAGTTTAAATATATATTTATCCGGCTTTTATTTTTTCCACAGGTATTAATGTCATAGGTATGAACAGAAAATTCTGTTGATGTAAAAGTTTACGCTATTAATCTAAAAAAAAAACAGAAATATCTGTTATTTCAATAGATTTCACTGTCAATGTCACTTCGACAATAAATACTGTTAATTTAACATTTTATTGTTATTTAGAATGAACAGAAATCCCTTTCATATTAAGAGTTTTGATTGGTATTCTTAGAGCGACAGTAATAATTGTTTATTTAACAAAGCTATGGGTAAAGTATAATGAAACTACTTTTTCGTTTATTTGACTACTAAAACGGTCAATTACGAATCAACGATTTGTGCGCAGTTGATTCAACATCTTGTTGCGATGGATAAAAATTGACGAAAATTTCGGTTGAATTGACCCGTATTTCGATTGATTTTACCAGTCTTTTTCTTTCATTGTAAGCATACATACAACATAAAAAATAATTATTAATCAAAAGAGACAATTTCTTAATCGAATTAAAAAAAACCCTATGTTATAACTTAACAATACTTTAAACTCTACAAAATAATACTGAACTGAATTCTGTATCAAAATTGTATATATGTCATATAACTAGTATTTGCATATTGCAATGCAAAAGAAAAATTTTTTCTATATCATTGTATAAATAAATTTGATTATCACTAATTAAAACTATTTCACATATAAAATATTAAACAAGTTCAATAATACTGTATAAATAAATTTAATTATCATTAATTAAAACTATTTCACATATTAAATATTAAATAATATCATTCAATTAAAATAATTCAAAGCAATGAACGAATTTAAATTCAAAAGAGAGGAAATAGCCACTTATCAAAGTTAAATTCGTTCATCGAAAAACAAAATTTAATTTATTTTTAACTTCATTTCGAAATGGAAAATAGCCTCAATTTGCCCAATATTTAAGTCAGGCAACAAAAATGATGTGACAAACTATATACCCATCTCTAAACTGTCTACTTGCTCGAAACTCTTTGAGAAAGTCATTAAAGAAAAACTTGCATTCACAATAAAGGGCACCATTGATGAGTATCAACACGGTTTTCTCAGTGGGCGCTCCACTATTACGAACCTTGCCTCATTCTCCCAATTTTGCGTCAGTGCATTTAAGATTGGTAATCAAGTAGGCGTTGTTTACACCGATTTCGCAAATGCTTTTGACACTGTTTCTCATAACATATTATTGCATAAGCTAGAAATAATGGGTTTCCATTCTAAATTTTTGTGTTGGATTAGATCATATCTCTCCAATAGAATTTCTTTTGTTGAAATAGGTAATGTCAAGACTTATTCCTTGAAGCCACTTCTGGCGTTCCACAAGGCAGTATTCTTGGACCGATTCGTTTTCTTCTTTTTATGAAATGTACTTATGTGTAATTTATACAAATAAAAAAACTACGTAAGTTTAAGTATATATTTATCAGGCTTTTAGTTTTTCCACAGGTATTAAAGTCATAGGTATGAATAGAAAATTCTTTTGATGTAAAAGTTTACGCTATTAATCTAAAAAAAAAAAAAAACAGAAATATCTGTTATTTCAATAGGTTTCACTGTCAGTCTAATTTCGACAATAAATACTGTTAATTTAACATTTTACGCTGGTTATTTCGAATGAAAAGAAATCCCTTTCATATTAACAGTTTTGATTGGTATTCTTAGAGCGACAGTAATAATTGTTAATTTAACAAAACTATGGGTAAAGTGGTGTGATGGTAGCGTGCTCCGCCTATCACACCGTATGCCCTGGGTTCAACTCCCGGGAAAAGCAACATCAAAATTTTAGAAATAAGATTTTTCAATTAGAAGAAAATTTTCTAAGCGGGGTCGCCCCTCGGCAGTGTCTGGCAAGCGCTCCGATTGTATTTCTGCCATGAAAAGCCCTCAGTGAAAACTCATCTGCCTTGCAGATGCCGTTCGGAGTCGGCATAAAACATGTAGGTCCCGTCCGGCCAATTTGTAGGGAAAAATCAAGAGGAGCACGACGCAAATTGGAAGAGAAGCTCGGCCTTAGATCTCTTCGGAGGTTATCGCGTCTTACATTTATTTTTTTTATTTATGGGTAAAGTATAACTACTTTTTCGTTTATTTGACTACTAAAACGGTCAATTACGAATCAACGATTTGTGCGCAGTTGATTCAACATCTTGTTGCGATGGATAAAAATTGACGAATATTTCGGTTGAATTGACCCGTATTTCGATTGATTTTACCAGTCTTTTCTTTCATTGTAAGCATACATACAACATACAAAATAATTATTAATCAAAAGCGACAATTTCTTAATCGAATAAAAAAACCCTATGTTATAAGTTAACAATACTTTAAACTCTACAAAATAATACTGAACTGAATTCTGTATGAAAATTGTATATATGTCATAAAACTAGCATTTGCATATTGCAATGCAAAAAAAAAAATTTTTCTATATCATTGTATAAATAAATTTGATTATCACTAATTAAAACCATTTCATATATTAAATATTAAACAAGTTCAATAATACTGTATAAATAAATTTAATTATCATTAATTAAAACTATTTCACATATTAAATATTAAATAATATCATTTAATTAAAATAATTCAAAGCAATGAAAGAATTTAAATTCAAAAGAGAGGGAATAGCCACTTATCAAAGTTAAATTCGTTCATCGAAAAACAAAATTTAATTTATTTTTAACTTCATTTCGAAATGGAAAATAGCCTCGATTTGCGCAATATTTAAGTCAGGCAACAAAAATGATGTGATCTCTATCTACTGTCTACTTGCTCGAAACTCTTTGAGAAAGTCATTAAAGAAAAATTTGCATTCACGATAAAGGGCACCATTGATGAGTATCAACACGGTTTTCTCAGTGGGCGCTCCACTATTACGAACCTTGCCTCATTCTCCCAATTTTGCGTCAGTGCATTTAAGATTGGTAATCAAGTAGGCGTTGTATACACCGATTTCGCAAATTCGTTTGACACTGTTTCTCATAACATATTATTGCGTAAGCTAAAATTAATGGGTTTCCATTCTAAATTTTTGTGTTGGATTAGATCATATCTCTCCAATAGAATTTCTTTTGTTGAAATAGAGAATGTCAAGTCTTATTCCTTGAAGCCACTTCTGGCGTTCCACAAGGAAGTATTATTGGACCGGTTCTCTTTCTTCTTTTTATACTCAGTTGAGCGGAGCTCACAGAGTATATTAACTTTGATTGGATAACGGTTGGTTGTACAGGTATAAAGGAATCGAGATAGATATAGACTTATATACATCAAAATCATCAGTATCGAAAAAAAATTTGATTGAGCCATGTCGGTCCGTCCGCCCGTTAACACGATGACTTGAGTAAATTTGGAGGTGTCTTGATGAAATTTGGTATGTAGGTTCCTGGCCACTCACCTCAGATCGCTATTCAAAACGAACGATATCGGACTATAACCACGCCCACTTTTTCGATATCGAAAATTTCGAAAAATCGAAAAAGTGCGATAATTCATTACCAAAGACGAATAAAGCGATGAAACTTGGTAGGTGAGTTAAGCTTATGGCGCAGAATAGAAAATTAGTAAAATTTTGGACAATGGGCGTGACACCGCCCACTTTTAAAAGAAGATAATTTAGAAGTTTTGCTAGCTGTAATTTGGCAGTTGTTGAAGATATTATGATGAAATTTGGCAGGAACGTTACTCCTATTACTATATGTATTCTTAATAAAAATTTTCTTTAATCGGGTTTCCATAAAAACAAAACAGTCGGTAGTATCAACATTAATAAAAATTTGCAAAATCGGAGAACGACCACACCTACTTTTAAAAAAATTTTTTTAAAATCAAATTTAAAAAAAAAGTTAATATCCTTACAGTATATAAGTAAATTATGCCAACATTCAACCAGTAATGATATAGTGCAACAAAATACAAAAATAAAAGAAAATTTCAAAATGGGCGTGGCTCCGCCCTATTTCATTTAATTTGTCTAGGATACTTTTAATGCCATAAGTGGAACACAAATTTACCAATCCTTGTGAAATTTGGTAGGACCTTAGAATCTAGGACGATAAATATTTTATGTGAAAAAGGGCGAAATCGGTTGAAGCCACGCCCAGTTTTTATACACAGTCGACCGTCTGTCCTTCCGCTCGGCCGTTAACACGATAACTTGAGTAAAAATCGATATATCTATACTAAACTCAGTTCAAGTATTTATCTGAACTCACTTTGTATTGGTACAAAAAATGGCCGAAATCCGACTATGACCACGCCCACTATCGAAAATTACGAAAACTGAAAAAAATGTCATAATTCTATACCAAATACGAAAAATGGGATGAAACATGGTAATTGGATTGGTTTATTGACGCAAAATGTAACTTTAGAAAAAAACTTTGTAAAATGGGTGTGATACCCACCATATTAAGTAGAAGAAAACGAAAAAGTTCTGCAGGGCGAAATCAAAAGCCCTTGGAATCTTGGCAGGAATACGGTTCGTGGTATTACATATATAAATAAATTAGCGGTACCCGACAGATGATGGTCTGGGTCACCCTGGTCCACATTTTGGTCGATATGTCGAAAACGCTTTCACATATACAACTACCACCACTCCCTTTTAAAAACCTCATTAATACTTTTAATTTGATATCGTACACACATTATAGAGCCACCCTGGTCCACCTTAATGGCGATATCAAAAAAAGCGTCCACCTAATGAACTAAGGCCCACTCCCTTTTAAAATACTCATTGTTTAGGCCAGTAGGCTAACCCCAAAGGAAAATTAAGGGCCGGCCACCCTAATGCAATTTAATACAAAACCGCTTATTTGTTACGGCCGTTAGCACATATACTAAAGGCAAAATTGACGTTTCGTTAAGTTACCCCGCCAAAGGCCTGTTAGCTTTGGGGGTAAACGGAATGCGTGGAAAGGAAACTCTTTCACTTGGATTAAAACCGCAGCAGTTTACGCACGCTCGAACGTCTTGAAGCCGAAAGTTAAAACCACATCAAACGTCACACCGCCAGAACGCAGAGTCCCTGGATATATTAAAGGTAATATTGTAGCAATTACATGCTTGCACCTTTAAACTCTCTTTCTGTTATTTTCCACTGCATATTTTGTGAAATAAAGTCTATTGAAATTTTAATATTAATCACTGCCTTTCTTTCCTAACCTCCATCGAGAGAAACTAGTCTGAAATCCGCCAGCTCAAGTTTTCATGGTCCTTCAGCGCCAGTAAAGGAGTCAGAACTATATCGAGATACAGTCCACTAATAAAACAATTAAATTTATCAAATAATCACATCAAGCGTTGACTACAAAGCCATTCCGGACAAAACAACGGAATTTGTTCAGCGTCAATACACTAATAAAAGCGTTGGTTAAAAGGTATGTGCTCAAATTAAAAGTGACACAAAGAAAAAAGTGGTTAAGTTTTTTTCATATAAATCACACGCAGTGATAAAAAATTTGCTAAAAAAAAGTGACACAAGAGAAAAGTGTAAAAAGTTGTTTGTTCATATTAATCACATGCGGTGATTAAAAAATTACTGAATAAACAGTGGTATTGCAAAGCCTTTTGTCTATCCAATACTCTCCCCCACCCGTGGTAAGAGGTATTGGATACAGCCTAAGGCTAGCAGTCAGTGGCTTTAAACTTCCCTTGAAACGTTGCACTGCACTGCACTTTCGGTTCTTGCAACCATCGCGGTTATAAATTATTATACAAATTTTGAGCTTATACGTGACAAAAAGGTGCTTGTCCAAATTTCTATAACACCATTTTGGTCGTTATCTGAATATTTAGAAAAAATCGCTATCACAGTGTGTCTAAGCTTTGGGCAATTGAGGGCGAGCAGTTTAATAAGAGTTATAAATGAGTAATTTTATGTGCTTGTAAGCGTATGAGTCGTGGCACAGTGGCTGACGTACCCGACCAAACGCCCGGGGTTGCGGGTTCAACTCCCACCAAGCATTCCTTTTTTTTTTTTATTTATAAATTATTATTAAGGGACTGTATTGAGTTTATAGGGTTTTTGATTTAATGTATTCCATTTATTGAGTTGGGTAGTTTTAGTGTTATTGGTGTCTTTAAGTCATGGGAGGATGCATAGCATCACTACACCTTTATTTATTTATTTGTGTTTATTTTAAGGGATTCAGTTTATTAAGTTGGGTAGTTTTAGTGTTATTGGTGTGTTTAAGTCATGGGAGGATGCATAGCATCAGTACACCTTTTATTTATTTAATTTGGGGGCGAGCACTGGGGGCTCTGAGGCTTCGCTCTACTGAGCCACCTCATCCTCTATTTGAAGAACCCTTTAAAATGTGATATGGAGGCGAGCACGGGACGGCTCTGAGGTATTGGCACCCTATTTTCTACAAGAAAAACCTCTATTTATTTAATTTGGGGCGAGCGTTGGGCACTCTGAGGTTTCGCTCTAATGAGCCACCTCATCTTCTATTTGAAGAACCCCTTCAAAGTGTGATTTGGAGGCGAGCACTGGGCTCTGATGTATTAGCACACCATCCGAAGAACCTCAATTTTAATTAAAAAACTCAAACTATGTCTTTAGAATATTTCACTAACCAGTTGAGAATTACAAGCACACTCAATGGCTACTGAAAGAAACGAACGAAAAATGTTCATAGTTTAAGTCTCTTAAACATACTCCCCCCTTAGACGGCTTAGTCGTCTAATGAAACTTCCATACGAGCCAGTGATCCGGCTCGAAGGACCATGTCTAAGCTTTGGGCAATTGAGGGCGAGCAGTTAAATAAGAGTTATAAATGAGTAATTTTATGTGCTTGTAAGCGTATGAGTCGTGGCACAGTGGCTGACGTACCCGACCAAACGCCCGGGGTTGCGGGTTCAACTCCCACCAAGCATTCCTTTTTTTTTTTTAATTTATAAATTATTATTATTAAGGGACTGTATTGAGTTTATGGGGTTTTTGATTTAATGTATTCCATTTATTGAGTTGGGTAGTTTTAGTGTTATTGGTGTATTTAAGTCATGGGAGGATGCATAGCATCAGTACACCTTTATTTATTTATTTGGGGGCGAGCACTGGGGGCTCTGAGGCTTCGCTCTACTGAGCCACCTCATCCTCTATTTGAAGAACCCTTTAAAATGTGATATGGAGGCGAGCACGGGACGGCTCTGAGGTATTGGCACCCTATTTTCTACAAGAAAAACCTCTATTTATTTAATTTGGGGCGAGCGTTGGGCACTGTGAGGTTTCGCTCTAATGAGCCACCTCATCTTCTATTTGAAGAACCCTTTCAAAGTGTGATTTGGAGGCGAGCACTGGGCTCTGATGTATTAGCACACCATCCGAAGAACCTCAATTTTAATTAAAAAACTCAAACTATGTCTTTAGAATATTTCACTAACCAGTTGAGAATTACAAGCACACTCAATGGCTACTGAAAGAAACGAACGAAAAATGTTCATAGTTTAAGTCTCTTAAACACAGTGCTCTCTGCTCGTTTAAAAATTTAAACGTGCACACACACACGTTTTATTGCAAAAGACCATTTAATGGCTCTAGCTACAAGCGTTAATTTTGTGGCAAGCAAATTTTCCTTGGACACTTAGCACCAGCAATACATTTTATTAGAAGAGACATAACCTCACTCCTCATATTGCACACCGGTCACACATACAGGCTCACTGTTTTGTCAATTTAATTATAATATCTTCTTTTTTTAAAAAACAATATAAATTGGGTTTGAGTCGTTAAATCCTCACATTTATATTCGATTTTTTTCACTGTATCTTTATATCACATATTTGTTATATTATATCACACCGTATATAATTATTTTTCATAAAATCTGGTATTCAGTGGCGAAGAGCTGAAAATAGCACTTTATTGCATATATATACATATATATTTGGTTATAATAAATTTTAAAAGATCATTAAGAGGTGATTCCAAAATTTTTCTTTTGCGTGAAAATTTGTTTTTGAGTGGTGGTGTTAGGTTATTGAAACCCTTCCCTTTGCTTCTGAGCATAAAACTCGAATTTGCTAACTAGGCCCTACATAATAGTTCTTCTCTGTTAAATATCAAACGATATGGAGAAATTCATTAAAGCAGCTGATGAGGTGGCACAGTTTGAGGCTGAATTCAACGACAGACCTCAAGCTGAACACACAAAATATACTCTAGCCATTCACCAAGAGGCGACGTATGCCGCATATGTACGCGGCAGTTCAACCATGGCTGAATTAATAGCAAAGCTAACTAAACGCGATAAGGAGGGAGAAGGGACACCTGATCCAGAACACATCATGCGACTACCTCCGTGCGATACGGATGTATTCAAAGGTGACTACCTCTCCTGGCCAACGTTCCGTGACATGTTCACGGCAATATACATACGGAATAAGCGCCTCACCCCAGTTGAGAAGTTATTTCACCTTAACCAAAAAACGCAGGGTGAGGCAAGGGATATAGTGAAAAAGTGCCCACTTACAAACGAAAGGTTTGACACTGCGTGGAAGAATTTAGGGGAAAGATATGAGATTAAACGAATTCTCGTCAATACCCAATTAAAAATATTATTCAATCTTAAAAGCGTAGAAAGTGAGTGTGGCACCGCGATTAAAACACTTCAGCGGGAAATAAATAATTGCATCTCAGCTCTAAAAGCTCATCAAATTGAGATAGGCAATTGGGATGCGATATTCACATATCTATGCTCCACCAAACTACCCGAAAGCACGCTAGCTTTATGGGAACAGACCATAGAGAATAAAACTGAAATATCAAAATGGGAAGATATGGATACATTTTTATCGAATAGGTTCCAGGCCTTGGAAACAGTCTCGGGATTAACAGGTAGCAAAAGTACCAAAGCTCCCAAACAACCACCAACCAAACATAATAATGATTCGTCTCAAAAGAAAGTAGGCGCCTACCAAGCAAATGTAGCTAGAAACACTTGCAGATGCTGTAAGAAAAATAACCACAAGCTGTCACAATGCCAAAGCTTCCAACGGCTCTCTGTCGTAGACAGAGTGGCGTTTATAACAGACAGCAGGGGCTGTCTGAATTGCCTCTCAGTGAAATACACAGTATCCAAATGTACGTGTTCCTTTAATTGTAGCATTTGCCATCTAAGGCATCATACACTCCTGCATATTCAACAAAGTGCCGGCACGAGTGCAAGGTCAACCAAAACCCAACAAACACAGTTAGATCTAAGACCACCCACCTCGGCACAGGCTCAAGCCCAACGTCAGTTTGCCACGGCAAATAATCAACCAACCAACTTCAATTCCTGTTTCGCCAATACTAGCAAGGGGGTTCTATTAGGTACTGCGCAAGTCAATATCTTTTATAACAACCAAAACGTTTCGGCCCGCGCCCTAATAGACTCCGGATCAGAGTGCTCGTTCATTTCGGAGCGACTTAAAAGAAGGATAAATTTGCCCAGTCGAAAGCTAAATGCACAAATGTCAGGGATAAACAACACGGTGTCAGCCCAAGTGAAAGGGGCATGCTTCATTCAGTTGCGGTCATCAATAAACTCGAATGTACGCATACACACTACGGCATTGGTTTTAGCCCAGCTCACTGGCAATCAGCTAACCTGTCAAATTGACTCCATGACACAACAAGTTTTCCCGGACTTGGTGCTAGCAGATCGGAGGTTCTTTGTAAATGAACAAGTAGATCTTATTCTGGGTGGGGATATTTACGCACAGATAATGCTAGGCGGTATACGAAAAAATGTTTTAGGCACCCTCCTTGTGCAGGAAACAGTATTTGGCTGGATATTAACTGGCCAAACGGAAACGCCCAGCCCCGCCGGCAGGTGTGTGTCATTTTTTAATGAGGTATCGCTGGACAAACAAATATCGTCATTTTGGGAGCTGGAAGACATTCCCAGAAACCATATTTATACCAAAGACGAAAATTACTGCGAGGAGTTGTATCAAAAAACCACCAAAAGAAATGAGGATGGCAAATATATCGTGTCTTTGCCTTTTAAGCAGGATTTTAAAAAGCGGTTCTCATTAGGACCGTCGCTAAAGAGCGCGTGCTCACAATTTTGCAGAAATGAAACCCGGTTAGCGAAAAATCCCGAATTGCAGACGGAATATAACCGAGTCGCATCAGAATATGAAACGTTATCTCATATGGCACGAGTAGAAGAGCATGTTCCGGCAGATACATGCGATACCTATTTTTTACCCCATCACGCAGTGATTAAGGAAGAAAGCGCCACCACTAAAGTGAGAGTCGTTTTTAACGCCTCCTGTCCCACTGCTAATGGAATAAGTTTAAATGATGTCCTTCATTCAGGCCCAGTCCTTCAGAGTGATCTAACAATTCTCATACTCCGTTGGAGATTGTTCCGATACGTATTCAACAGTGACATCGAAAAGATGTACCGGCAGATATTGCTAGAGCCCAGGGACACCAGGTATCAACGCATCGTCTTCAGGTCATCCACCAGCGAACCCATCGGCATATACGAATTGAAGACGGTGACCTTCGGAGTAAACTGCGCGCCCTACCTGGCCATAAGGACCCTTCTTCAACTAGCAGAGGACGTAGAGGAAACCTATCCCATCGCATCGGACATCCTACGACAGTTTATGCATGTCGACGATGTTTTAGCGGGCGGACACACCATTGCCACCGCCACCAAGGCACGGGACGAAATCCAAGCGGCATTACAATCAGCCGGCTTCTCCCTCAGGAAGTGGACTTCAAATTGCGATCAACTTCTGGAAGGTATTCCAAGATCGCACTTATTAAATGAAAACTTTTTAAACTTTGAGGATGCTAGCATGGTTAAAGCCCTAGGGATCAGGTGGAATGCCCACTCTGACTATTTCAAATGTCTAGAAGACTCTGGTGTATCGAGTAGGAAAAGTGACTGTTCTAGCTAGCAGATTAATACAACTAGAAGTTTTAAGAATAAGGCTGAAAATATGTGTGTTTCTAAAACTGATACACGCTGTTCAGATTAGGCACGCAGTTACAACGCCAATATGAGCAATGAAACCAATAGAATGCGCATTTCGCGACTTATCGAACAATTTTAAACGACCATTTGATTGTATTTGACCTGAAAATATAAGAAAGAAATCATAGTAAAAGGAAACCACAACTAAATTTACAATACTTACCGCTCTGCTACCGTACAACCTCGTAGATTTTTTCATAGTGACATTTCTCATTCAGGAAATGCCTTTAATAACTAATCAACAGTGATGCCAACACCCATGGCCGCAATTAATTGGCACTTGACTCACCCTGCACCATTTTAGGCCAAAAAGCCAAGTGTACCAAATATTCTGATATATCGTTAATAGCAAATAAGACGTTGCTATTCAATGAAATACCAATTCAGAACTTAGACCAACTCGTTTACGAATGAATGTATGAGGTGAAAAATTAGTACAAGGGAAGGGGTAATAACTGATCTAACCACCAGTGTAATAATGTCCACACATTAATCCAGCAAAGTTTTGCACCTTGTTGGTGCCCGGCAAAAACGCTCTCGTCATTCCACGTCATCTGACTAGTCATTTTACGGTCATGGGTTGTATTCATAGTCACATTTGCATGGGCGTGGTAAAGTTTTATGAACAAATTTTTTGTTGGTGGGAGCCCAGGGTGGTTTATAGCAAACATCACCACAATTTATAGCAAGGTTCCGCACTTTAAAACACATTAGAGGACACAAATATAACCCCAAATCTTGAGCTTTGTTTCCAAGTTTTGTATACCTAATTTTGTATACCTAAATTTGTATACCTAATTTTGTATACCTAAATTTGTATACCTCATTTTGTACACCTGGATTTGTATACCTAAGTTCGAAATTTGTACACCGGGCTCTGAAATTTGTATACATAAATTCTAAATTTGTATACCTGGTTCCGAAAAATTTTATAAGTCAAAGTTTTGTGGTAATCTCGTCACTCAGCCACAACCAGATATTTTTTTTGTGCCCATTTCCTGAAATCTAGAAGTTTCTACTTATTTTTTATTCACGCAATCCACTAATCTAGACAATTTAGCAGTTTGGAAACAGATAAAACTAGTTAGTGTACCTTTTGTATGTTTCTGTGTTTATTCATTAAAAATACAAACAGTATATCACATAGCTTTGCTCAATTCAGTAGCCCAATTAAACTGTGCAAATATATAAACAAATCACATAGTAATTTTCGTTTGAAAACAGCCAAATATTTTCTTTGTGCCCATTTCCTGAAATCTAGAAGTTTCTACTTATTTTTTATTCACGCAATCCACTAATCTAGACAATTTAGCAGTTTGGAAACAGATAAAACTAGTTAGTGTACCTTTTGTATGTTTCTGTGTTTATTCATTAAAAATACAAACATTATATCACATAGCTTTGCTCAATTCAGTAGCCCAATTAAACTGTGTGAAAACTTGAGCTGGCGGATTCCAGACTAGTTTCTCTCGATGGAGGTTAGGAAAGAAAGGCAGTGATTAATAATAAAATTTCAATAGACTTTATTTCACAAAATATGCAGTGGAAAATAACAGAATGAGAGTTTAAAGGTGCAAGCATGCAATTGCTACAATATTACCTTTAATATATCCAGGGACTCTGCGTTCTGGCGGTGTGACGTTTGATGTGGTTTTAACTTGCGGCTTCAAGACGTTCGAGCGTGCGTAAACTGCTGCGGTTTTAATCCAAGTGAAAGAGTTTCTTTCAACGCATTCCGTTTACCCCCAAAGCTAACAGGCCTTTGGCGGGGTAACTTAACGAAACGTCAATTTTGCCTTTAGTATATGTGCTAACGGCCGTAACAAATAAGCGGTTTTGTATTAAATTGCATTAGGGTGGCCGGCAAGGTTCTGCACTTTAAAACACATTAGAGGACACAAATATAACCCCAAATCTTGAGCTTTGTTTCCAAGTTTTGTATACCTAATTTTGTATACCTAAATTTGTATAGCTAATTTTGTATACCTAAATTTGTATACCTCATTTTGTACACCTGGATTTGTATACCTAAGTTCGAAATTTGTACACCGGGCTCTGAAATTTGTATACCTAAATTCTAAATTTGTAAACCTGGTTCCGAAAAATTTTATAAGTCAAAGTTTTGAGGTAATCTCGTCACTCAGCCACAACCAGATATTTTTTTTGAAAAATAATCAATACATATATAATATGACTTAATGAGTCTAATTGCAGGCATCATGACCCGCTACGGCCAATTGCGCAAGGTATATGAAAAAAAGGCCAGCTATTTCAAGGTCCCATACCATTTGTGTTCGGCTAGGCATCCGATCCGTCTATGCCCAGTCTACCGTTCAAAGACGCCTGAGGAACGGATGCGTGAAGCTCTTCTGGGCAATTATTGTGGCAATTGCCTCTCCATGGCGCATCGCACGGCTGGTTGCACAAGCAACGGGAGATGTCGGCGATGTGGCGAGAAACACCACACCACTCTTCACGTGGATGAGCAAACCAAAGCCTCGCGTGAGCCGTCCAAGCCGTGGAGCGTACGGGTAGAGGAGGAAGAACGCGAGAACCACGAAGGGGCGTTATCACTATACGCCTCCGATATTGAGGCGGAGGAAGTGGAACGAGAAAGCACGGAGAGGGACACCTTTTCTTAACCGGCCAGCATGGTCCAAGAGAGATCGGAACCACTGCCCTTCCGAATCTCCGATATATCGGAACCACTGCCCTTCCGACTATCAGAGGGATCGGAACCACGGCTCTTCCGACCCCTGCTACAACATGAGCGCCAACAGTCGAACAAAACCCCTCACCATCGTCGCCGAACGCGACAACGCCCCCAGCTGGCCAACAACAACACAAATCGCCGTCACGAAGCCATCACGACTAGCCTGCCTCGCTCTACGTCGACCGCCGCCGATTCTCGAG
This sequence comes from Eurosta solidaginis, assembly GCF_040869045.1. Classification (NCBI taxonomy): domain Eukaryota; kingdom Metazoa; phylum Arthropoda; class Insecta; order Diptera; family Tephritidae; genus Eurosta; species Eurosta solidaginis. The sequence goes on along the minus strand of NC_090324.1, from coordinate 37,819,081 downwards.
GAGTCATTGCCACTCGCCAGCTAAGGACGCCGCTAACGTTCCGCAGTGGACGCGCAGGGTTGGACCCCGTCGCTGGACCGGTACTGCGGCCCATGATCTCGCTTTCGCCGACCGCTATCGTCAAAATAGAAGCTGGAGGACGACTACATCTGGTGCGAGCATTGATCGACGTTTGTTCGCCGTCAACTGTCATATCGGCCGACTTGGTCCGGGATCTGCGGCTGGACGAAACTCGAGTGGGTAGCCAGACAGGCTGTGTGGTGTGTCTGCGGGGGAAGCACGGCGACAACAAACGCATTGCGACCCATGCCGTCGTCACACCACATTTCCACCGAGTGGTGCCTAGTCACAGCCTGGATCCAGCCATCGCGGCTATGTATACACACATGTGTCTCGCCGATCCCAAATTCTACGTCGCGTCGCCAGTACGCCTAGTTCTCGGGGCAGACGTATATGCCGACATTATGCTGAATCAAGTTCTGTCAGCGTCATTCGGCCCGCTCTTGGCGCAAAGTACGATATTCGGCTTCGTGCTCTCTGGAGTATCCAGAGCCTAAAGGGTCGCAGATAAATATCACAAAAAAAAAAATTAATTTTGAATTTGCCTTTAAATTATGAATTTTGTAATAAAGAATATGTTATACTTTGAACTCATGCGTACAGTCTGTCCATCCACAAATTTCTCATCTTTCTCCCTCTAGATGTTGTCTACTCTAGCAGCAGGGCAAGGCGAGGTTGCGTACCGCAAGGGGGCCGGCATGTTTAGGCCAGTAGGCTAACCCCAAAGGAAAATTAAGGGCCGGCCACCCTAATGCAATTTAATACAAAACCGCTTATTTGTTACGGCCGTTGGCACATATACTAAAGGCAAAATTGACGTTTCGTTAAGTTACCCCGCCAAAGGCCTGTTAGCTTTGGGGGTAAACGGAATGCGTGGAAAGGAAACTCTTTCACTTGGATTAAAACCGCAGCAGTTTACGCACGCTCGAACGTCTTGAAGCCGCAAGTTAAAACCACATCAAACGTCACACCGCCAGAACGCAGAGTCCCTGGATATATTAAAGGTAATATTGTAGCAATTGCATGCTTGCACCTTTAAACTCTCTTTCTGTTATTTTCCACTGCATATTTTGTGAAATAAAGTCTATTGAAATTTTAATATTAATCACTGCCTTTCTTTCCTAACCTCCATCGAAAGAAACTAGTCTGAAATCCGCCAGCTCAAGTTTTCATGGTCCATCAGCGCCAGTAAAGGAGTCAGAACTATATCGAGATACAGTCCACTAATAAAACAATTAAATTTATCAAATCATGACATCAAGCGTTGACTACAAAGCCATTCCGGACAAAACAACGGAATTTGTTCAGCGTCAATACACTAATAAAAGCGTTGGTTAAAAGGTATGTGCTCAAATTAAAAGTGACATAAAGAAAAAAGTGGTTAAGTTTTTTTCATATAAATCACACGCAGTAATAAAAAATTTGCTAAAAAAAAGTGACACAAGAGAAAAGTGTAAAAAGTTGTTTGTTCATATTAATCACATGCGGTGATTAAAAAATTACTGAATAAACAGTGGTATTGCAAAGCCTTTTGTCTATCCAATACTCTCCCCCACCCGTGGTAAGAGGTATTGGACACAGCCTAAGGCTAGCAGTCAGTGGCTTTAAACTTCCCTTGAAACGTTGCACTGCACTGCACCTTCGGTTCTTGCAACCATCGCGGTTATAAATTATTATACAAATTTTGAGCTTATTCGAGACAAAAAGGTGCTTGTCCAAATTTCTTTAACACCACTTTGGTCGTTATCTGAATATTTAGAAAAAATCGCTATCACAGTGCTTTCTGCTCGTTTAAAAATTTAAACGTGCACACACACACGTTTTATTGCAAAAGACCATTTATTGGCTCTAGCTACAAGCGTTAATTTTGTGGCAAGCAAATTTTCCTTGGACACTTAGCACCAGCAATACATTTTATTAGAAGAGACATAACCTCACTCCTCATATTGCACACCGGTCACACATACAGGCTCACTGTTTTGTCAATTTAATTATAATATCTTCTTCTTTTAAAAAACAATATAAATTGGGTTTGAGTCGTTCAATCCTCACATTTATATTCGATTTTTTTCACTGTATCTTTATATCACTTATTTGTTATATTATATCACACCGTATATAATTATTTTTCATAAAATCTGGTATTCAGTGGCGAAGAGCTGAAAATAGCACTTTATTGCATATATATACATATATATTTGGTTATAATAAATTTTAAAAGATCATTAAGAGGTGATTCCAAAATTTTTCTTTTGCGTGAAAATTTGTTTTTGAGTGGTGGTGTTAGGTTATTGAAACCCTTCCCTTTGCTTCTGAGCATAAAACTCGAATTTGCTAACTAGGCCCTACATAATAGTTCTTCTCTGTTAAATATCAAACGATATGGAGAAATTCATTAAAGCAGCTGATGAGGTGGCACAGTTTGAGGCTGAATTCAACGACAGACCTCAAGCTGAACACACAAAATATACTCTAGCCATTCACCAAGAGGCGACGTATGCCGCATATGTACGCGGCAGTTCAACCATGGCTGAATTAATAGCAAAGCTAACTAAACGCGATAAGGAGGGAGAAGGGACACCTGATCCAGAACACATCATGCGACTACCTCCGTGCGATACGGATGTATTCAAAAGTGACTACCTCTCCTGGCCAACGTTCCGTGACATGTTCACGGCAATATACATACGGAATAAGCGCCTCACCCCAGTTGAGAAGTTATTTCACCTCAACCAAAAAACGCAGGGTGAGGCAAGGGATATAGTGAAAAAGTGCCCACTTACAAACGAAGGGTTTGACACAGCGTGGAAGAATTTAGGGGAAAGATATGAGATTAAACGAATTCTCGTCAATACCCAATTAAAAATATTATTCAATCTTGAAAGCGTAGAAAGTGAGTGTGGCACCGCGATTAAAACACTTCAGCGGGAAATAAATAATTGCATCTCAGCTCTAAAAGCTCATCAAATTGAGATAGGCAATTGGGATGCGATATTCACATATCTATGCTCCACCAAACTACCCGAAAACACGCTAGCTTTATGGGAACAGACCATAGAGAATAAAACTGAAATATCAAAATGGGAAGATATGGCTAAATTTTTATCGAATAGGTTCCAGACCTTGGAAACAGTCTCGGGATTAACAGGTAGCAAAAGTACCAAAGCTCCCAAACAACCACCAACCAAACATAATAATGATTCGTCTCAAAAGAAAGTAGGCGCCTACCAAGCAAATGTAGCTAGAAACACTTGCAGATGCTGTACGAAAAATAACCACAAGCTGTCACAATGCCAAAGCTTCCAACGGCTCTCTGTCGTAGACAGAGTGGCGTTTATAAAAGACAGTAGGCGGTGTCTGAATTGCCTCTCAGTATCCTCACAGTATCCAAATGTACGTGTTCCTTTAATTGTAGCATTTGCCATCTAAGGCATCATACACTCCTGCATATTCAACAAAGTGCGGGCACGAGTGCAAGGTCAACCACAACCCAACAAACACAGTTAGATCAAAGACCATCCACCTCGGCACAGCAAGGGGGTTCTATTAGGTACTGCGCAAGTCAATATCTTTTATAACAACCAAAACTTTTCGGCCCGCGCCCTAATAGACCCCGGATCAGAGTGCTCGTTCATTTCGGAGCGACTTAAAAGAAGGATAAATTTGCCCAGTCGAAAGCTAAATGCACAAGTGTCAGGGATAAACAACACGGTGTCAGCCCAAGTGAAAGAGGCATGCTTCATTCAGTTGCGGTCATCAATAAACTCGAATGTACGCATACACACTACGGCATTGGTTTTAGCCCAGCTCACTGGCAATCTGCCAACCTGTCAAATTGACCGCATGACACAACAAGTTTTCCCGGACTTGGTGCTAGCAGATCGGAGGTTCTTTGTAAATGAACAAGTAGATCTTATTCTGGGTGGGGATATTTACGCACAGATAATGCTAGGCGGTATACGAAAAAATGTTTTAGGCACCGTCCTTGCGCAGGAAACAGTATTTGGCTGGATATTAACTGGCCAAACGGAAACGGCCAGCCCAGCCGGCAGGTGTGTGTCATTTTTTAATGAGGTATCGCTGGAAAAACAAATATCGTCATTTTGGGAGCTGGAAGACATTCCTAGAAACCATATTTATACCAAAGACGAAAATTACTGCGAGGAGTTGTATCAAAAAACCACAAAAAGAAATGAGGATGGCAAATATATCGTGTCTTTGCCTTTTAAGCAGGATTTTAAAAAGCGTATCTCATTAGGACCGTCGCTAAAGAGCGCGTGCTCACAATTTTGCAGAAATGAAACCTGGTTAGCGAAAAATCCCGAATTGCAGACGGAATATAACCGAGTCGTATCAGAATATGAAACGTTAGCTCATATGGCACGAGTAGAAGAGCATGTTCCGGCAGATACATGCGATACCTATTTTTTACCCCATCACGCAGTGATTAAGGAAGAAAGCACCACCACTAAAGTGAGAGTCGTTTTTAACGCCTCCTGTCCCACTGCTAATGGAATAAGTTTAAATGATGTCCTTCATTCAGGCCCAGTCCTTCAGAGTGATCTAACAATTCTCATACTCCGTTGGAGATTGTTCCGATACGTATTCAACAGTGACATCGAAAAGATGTACCGGCAGATATTGCTAGAGCCCAGGGACACCAGGTATCAACGCATCGTCTTCAGGTCATCCACCAGCGAACCCATCGGCATATACGAATTGAAGACGGTGACCTTCGGAGTAAACTGCGCGCCCTACCTGGCCATAAGGACCCTTCTTCAACTAGCAGAGGACGTAGAGGAAACCTATCCCATCGCATCGGACATCCTACGACAGTTTATGTATGTCGACGATGTTTTAGCGGGCGGACACACCATTGCCACCGCCACCAAGGCACGGGACGAAATCCAAGCGGCATTACAATCAGCCGGCTTCTCCCTCAGGAAGTGGACTTCAAATTGCGATCAACTTCTGGAAGGTATTCCAAGATCGCACTTATTAAATGAAAACTTTTTAAACTTTGAGGATGCTAGCATGGTTAAAGCCCTAGGGATCAGGTGGAATGCCCACTCTGACTATTTCTATTTTTCTGCGAAACCCACCGATAACCAAGTCGTGTTCACAAAGAGAACAATATTATCTGCTATAGCAAAATTATTTGATCCACTAGGTTGGCTAGGGCCATTTATTATTACCTCGAAAATCATTATGCAAGGTATTTGGCTGGAAGGCACGGGCTGGGACGAAGCTGTGTCTCCCGCGATATTAGATAGATGATTTTTGAGAAAGCTACAGACATATTGAAAGCATTCGTATACCACGTTGGGTACAGTTTTCCCCGGTAGCGAGCAGCGAACTACATGGCTTCTGCGATGCTTCCGAGAAAGCATACGCAGCCGCAATATACCTGAGGGTACAAGTTGATAATCATGTGTTCGTAAATCTGCTCTACGCAAAAACCCGTGTAGCCCCGGTGAAGACTATATCTCTGCCCCGCCTTGAACTATGTGGTGCGATCCTGCTAGCAGAAATAGTACAGTCAGTCGCGAAAAATCTTAATTTTAACAACCCTACAACCTATCTATGGACGGATTCGACAATCGTCCTTGCATGGATTCGCAAGCCCCCATGCTCGTGGTCCACTTTCGTTGCCCATAGGGTGACAAAAATAATCGACAAAGTAGGGAAAGAAAACTGGCTTCATGTTGACTCGGCATCAAACCCGGCAGATCTTGCAAGTAGAGGTATACCCGCTGAAGATCTCATAAACAAAGCCCTGTGGTGGGAGGGCCCTTCTTGGCTTCATGAAGATAGATCAAATTGGCCTACCCAAGAAACAGAATATACCACCACGTAAGAAGAAAAGCGGGTCCAGGTACACTCATCAATAGTAGATACAGACTCTGATAACCTCACAAGATTTTCTGACCTCTCGAGAGCTTTGAAAGTACTATCCTACGTCTGGAGATTCTTTCAAAGAACTAACCCAAAAACAAGAGCCTCATTTCAGTCGAAGTCTTGCTCAATTTCGTCGAACGAAATAAAAGCAACGACCCAACGTCTGACTATTATCTATCAAAAGAGGCATTATGGGGAGGAGTATTCAGCTTTAAAATCTAAAAAAATTATAGGAGCAAAGAGCGAGGTACTACCACTGAACCCATTCTTAGATGAAAGGGGGGTTATGAGGGCAGGCGGCCGCCTCGAAGCTTCCGAAGATATCCCGTGCAATGAGCGACATCCAGTCATTTTGCCATATAATTGCCAGTTGTCGCGTCTTATTGTAAAGTTTACCCATAGGATCTCACTCCATGGGGAAAACCAACTTATGCTACGCCTCATCCGTACGCAGTATTGGATACCACGGGTCAAGAATATGATAAAATCGACAATACACAATTGCAAGGAATGCACGATTTACCGAAAACGTGTTCACACCCAGATAATGGGAATTTTACCCAAGGAAATAACTACGTACTCACGGGCATTCACAAATACAGGAGTCGATTTTGCGGGACCTTTTGATACAAAGAACTTTCGACGACGAGGTTGTAGAGTGTCGAAGGGGTATGTGTGCTTGTTCGTTTGCTTTGCAACGAAAGCGATTCACCTGGAACCCACCTCCGACCTCAGTACCCAATCATATTTAGCAGCATTTGCGAGGTTCGTATCGCGAAGAGGCTGCCCTAGTAAGATGTTTTCCGACAATGGCACGAATTTTGTCGGGGCTTCTTGAGCACTTAAAGCGGAAATGAGGGAATTCCTACAAAATGCCCGCTATAACACCCTATCCAGGTATTCCCATCAATCCTTATCGTGGCACTTCATTCCCGCATCAGCTCCTCACATGGGGGGGACTGTGGGAGGCGGGAGTGAAAAGTTTTAAAAGCCATTTCACAAAAATCGCTTCAAGTTGCAAATTCACCTTTGAGGAGTTTGCGACTTTGCTATGCAGGATCGAAGCCTGCCTCAACTCCCGAACATTGAGCCCTGCGTCAAACAATGCATCAGACCTGGAGCCACTAACCCCAGGCTACTTTCTGGTAGGAGGGCATCTCTTATCTCCACCAGAACCTGATGCCAGCGAAAACTCTGCCTCAATCATAAATCGATGGCAAAAGTTAAAAGCCCTACATCACTCCTTCTGCAAGAGGTGGAAATCGGAATACCTCTCTGAACAGCAGAAGAGAAATAACTGGAGATATCCCAAAACGAACCTAAAAATCGGGGACCTGGTCGTAATCAAGGAGGATAATTTGTCTCCAAACGAATGGACTCGGACGGGTGGTCAAATTACACCCAGGACCTGACGATCGCGTCAGAGTGGTCGATATCATGACGATGAAAGGCCAGATAACTCGACCCTTGGTAAAGCTCATCATCTTACCCTACAATCGCGATGAGGCAGAAGAATCTGCGGCATCCAATTAAAAATCCCTTCTATTGTCTTCCTGTTCACGAAAGACCAAACCAATGAGTCTACGTCGTGAGCTACCCAACTTATAAATCTAGTGAAAATTCAACCTATAACAATGAATGTTCAAAAAAAGAGAAAAACAACTGTCGGCTTTTACGCGCCCCTTCACCTTTCAATGGTGATTTAATACCTGTATTTGAAAAACTATCCAAACCATCGAAATTCTCATATTCATTAAAGACGAAAGGTACATTTAATAAGACACTTTTGAAAAAGCGTCGATTCAGAAAAAACTCCTCAAAAAATCACAGGCACGTCTAGCCAGCCCGGTACTTTCATCCATAATAGCGAACCATGCAGCTTTAATTGATTCTGCAACACTTACCTTTCAAGGCATGTGAAGGTCTCAATACGGTTCACTACATATGGCGATGCAAGTTTGGCCAACACTTTGTCAATAATACGTTCAACAATGTGCGTATACTTCTTACACAGATCGGCAAGGGTGATAATTATAGTATTTACAATGGTGGACGATCAACATTTTGCAAAATTGAACCATACAGCGTACAACTGGTACTTGCCGACATAGCATCACGAAGAAAATCCCCAACAGCAAGACCAGGCTCTACGCCATCAAATTCCACAAGGCCAATCTGTTCAACCACATTTTAAACCCCCAAATACTGTATGGCCCACGTCAAAATTATTTCAATCAACGTTTGCCAGAAAATTTGAAAGGATTTTTTGTGCTATATATTTCAGCTTATGTGTTATTTTCAATAAAAATGTATTTATAAAATATATTCACACGCGATATATCCATTAAATAATCCATCGTTATAGAAAATAAAGTCTGTGTATTCTTGAGTACTTTGGAAACGTGGAAAAATCTATGCGCGGCAGCAATTCAACAGGATTATACGATCGGGTCATGGAAAAGGAGGAAGCTGTGTGCGTGCAATACCAGCAAGGTGATTACAAGACACCCAAAAAGGCATCCATGTTAATTGATAGAGAACGTTTAATAGATCAAATTAATATGCTAACAACTCGACCAGATAATCAAACGTGCACAAAGCTACCTACAATCAAAGACTTCGGTATTATGAAACCAATAAGCCGCGGCGCATTTGGAAGAGTTTTTGGGCTATAAAAACGATGATCCTAATAAATTATACGCAATCAAAGTAATGCGTAAATCCGATAAGATAAATAAGAATATGGTATCACAAGTTATTTCAGAGCGTAATGCTTTAGCATTGTCACGTAGCCCATTTTGTGTCGGCCTATGTTACTCGCTGCAATCAATCTCCTATATCTATTTAGTAATGGATTATATGGTGGGCGGTGGTCTCAAATCATTACTTACCATGAATGGCTACTTTGACGAATCAGTTGCGCGTTTCTATGTAGCAGAAGTTGCATTAGCATTGCAATATTTACATGAGCATGGAATTGTGCATCGTGATATAAAGCCAGATAATATGCTGTTATCGGAGACTGGTCATGTAAAGTTGACTGATTTTGGTTTGAGCAAAATTGAGAATAGGAAAGATTTGGAAATTTCCGATCTGATAAACACTTCGACTGCGCTAATACACGTACACCTGGTCAGTTGCTTTAATTAACGTCGCACTCGTTTTTTGGCTCGGAGAAGAAAATAGAATGTGGCACAGGCACTCCTAATTTGATGAATGAACGGAATGTAAGAACTGAATCATCAGATAGTGAAGCAGATACATCATTGACTTAACTCACCCTACAGTCCAGGTTGAGCAACATTTGAAGTATTTTTCAAAAGGTAGTTCTTTCAATCGCACGCTGTTGTTGGTTTGTGGGTGACAATAACGTGACTGTAGACGTTGACGATTGCTTTACAACAATATGTTGGCCATGTTTTTGTTGCCATGTTGCGAATGTGTGAGGTGACATTTTTATAAGCGTCGATCCACTGGCCGCAGTTATTATTGACGAAACAGCGCCAACAGATGTTTGCGCATTGCTTGCATTTATTATTGATATGTTTTCTGCGTATTGTTTTGTTGTGTTGGTGAGCGCACTGCTGTCACCACCCCGCCACCACCACCGCTACCGCTACTTGCCACGACACGATGCCCAATTACGTGAACGGGCTGCTTATTAGAGCTAGCAATGCCACCACCACTTGTTGATGTAGATGGTAAAATTGACCTTACACTGCCGCTCCCAATGCTTGGTACAAGTCGTATTATATTGTCAGCAAGTGTATGTTTTGGTTGTTGTTGTGGCGATTGTTCTTGCTGTGTTCCATTATCTACATAAATTGTGTGCTATCCATGTAAATAGCTGTTGTGGCATCAACATTGTTGTTGGAGACCGAAAACGAAACAGGCACTGAATGCAAATTCGTGTCTCTGACTAAAACATCTTGACACTCAATACCAGTTCCTGATTTTGTTAAAGAGTTTGCCATACTTATTGGTATCAAAAACTATGCGATTGCTGTTGCTTATGCGTTTGTTGCATATTTCATGCGGCGTTAGATTGTTTGAGAAGTTGTGGGGAGGACGGTGCTTTATTTTTAGTAGCTGAAGTTATGTTAGACTGTCCTCTTATTTGACTGACTACAATTGGTTTATTAATAGATACTTTTTTGCTAACAAGTGTAGCGCTCAATCGAGAAGGAGAATATTGTTGTGATGCAGCAATCTTACCTGTTCCTGGCGATGAAGATTTTGATGACGTTACAGCTGTTGCATTTGATACATGTACGGTTTGCAGACCACTTGGCGTGGCTACAATAATAGGTGTAGACCTACTACCGACTCCTGTGTTTAATGTTTTACTTGGATACACGATTAAATTTATTTGTTTGCTTTATTCTCTTCAACAACCAATTCATTTGCTGTAGCTACATCCTTCGTGAGGGTGAATGAAGCTGAACGCCCAAGTGACAGCAAAATTTCTGGTGTCTCGCCATTCCTTTCAGCTGACGAAATTAATATATCTGCAACGCACACATGCAACGCAACCAATACACAACTCACCGATATCACTTCCTCCTATCATAAATGTACATCAACAAAATTAAGTAAAAATGATGGAAGTGCGAATACAATTGCAGCCAATAACACGCGTCACGTTGGCTTTGCAGATATAGGTATTAGCATGAAAGTTGCAAATGACTATGCTGCTGTTTCTAAAGCGAACTGTAAAGCTGCAAGCTTGATTATAAAAAGCAGAATAAGTTTTTAGCTAAAGGCGAACCATATAAGCAGGAAGAAACTTCATTTGAGTTTAACATGGTTCGGAAACGTACCATTGACGAGATACAGCGTTTACGCACTTCAAATGTCTAGAAGACTCTGGTGTATCGAGTAGGAAAAGTGACTGTTCTAGCTAGCAGATTAATACAACTAGAAGTTTTAAGAATAAGGCTGAAAATATGTGTGTTTCTAAAACTGATACACGCTGTTCAGATTAGGCACGCAGTTACAACGCCAATATGAGCAATGAAACCAATAGAATGCGCATTTCGCGACTTATCGAACAATTTTAAACGACCATTTGATTGTATTTGACCTGAAAATATAAGAAAGAAATCATAGTAAAAGGAAACCACAACTAAATTTACAATACTTACCGCTCTGCTACCGTACAAACTCGTGGATTTTTTCATAGTGACATTTCTCATTCAGGAAATGCCTTTAATAACTAATCAACAGTGATGCCAACACCCATGGCCGCAATTAATTGGCACTTGACTCACCCTGCACCATTTTAGGCCAAAAAGCCAAATGTACCAAATATTCTGATAGATCGTTAATAGCAAATAAGACGTTGCTATTCAATGAAATACCAATTCAGAACTTAGACCAACTCGTTTACGAATGAATGTATGAGGTGAAAAATTAGTACAAGGGAAGGGGTAATAACCGATCTAACCACCAGTGTAATAATGTCCACACATTAATCCAGCAAAGTTTTGCACCTTGTTGGTGCCCGGCAAAAACGCTCTCGTCATTCCACGTCATCTGACAAGTCATTTTACGGTCATGGGTTGTATTCATAGTCATATTTGCATGGGCGTGGTAAAGTTTTATGAACAAATTTTTTGTTGGTGGGAGCCCAGGGTGGTTTATAGCAAACATCACCACAATTTATAGCAAGGTTCTGCACTTTAAACCACATTAGAGGACACAAATATAACCCCAAATCTTGAGCTTTGTTTCCAAGTTTTGTATACCTAATTTTGTATACCTAAATTTGTATACCTAATTTTGTATACCTAAATTTGTATACCTCATTTTGTACACCTGGATTTGTATACCTAAGTTCGAAATTTGTACACCATACATACATGTAAGGCGCGATAACCTCCGAAGAGATCTAAGGCCGAGCTTCTCTTCCAATTTGCGTCGTGCTCCTCTTGATTTTTCCCTACAAATTGGCCGGACGGGACCTGCATGTTTTATGCCGACTCCGAACGGCATCTGCAAGGCAGATGAGTTTTCACTGAGAGATTTTCATGGCAGAAATACAATCGGAGCGCTTGCCAGACACTGCCGAGGGGCGACACCGCTTAGAAAAATTTTCTTCTAATTGAAAAATCTTATTTCTAAAATTTTGATGTTGCTTTGCCTGGGAGTTGAACCCAGGGCATACGGTGTGATAGGCGGAGCACGCTACCATCACACCACGGTGGCCGCCGGGCTCTGAAAATTGTATACATAAATTCTAAATTTGTATACCTGGTTCCGAAAAATTTTATAAGTCAAAGTTTTGAGGTAATCTCGTCACTCAGCCACAACCAGATATTTTTTTTTTGTGCCCATTTCCTGAAATCTAGAAGTTTCTACTTATTTTTTATTCACGCAATCCACTAATCTAAACAACTTAGCAGCTTGGAAACAGAGAAAACTAATTAGTGTACCTTTTGTACGTTTCTGTGTTTTTCATTAAAAATACAAACATTATATCACATAACCTTGCTCAATTCAATAGCCCAATTAAACTGTGCAAATATATAAACAAATCACATAGAAATTTTCGTTTGAAAACAGCCAAATATTTTCTTTGTGCCCATTTCCTGAAATCTAGAAGTTTCTACTTATTTTTTATTCACGCAATCCACTAATCTAGACAATTTAGCAGTTTGGAAACAGATAAAACTAGTTAGTGTACCTTTTGTATGTTTCTGTGTTTATTCATTAAAAATACAAACATTATATCACATAGCTTTGCTCAATTCAGTAGCCCAATTAAACTGTGTGAAAACTTGAGCTGGCGGATTCCAGACTAGTTTCTCTCGATGGAGGTTAGGAAAGAAAGGCAGTGATTAATATTAAAATTTCAATAGACTTTATTTCACAAAATATGCAGTGGAAAATAACAGAAAGAGAGTTTAAAGGTGCAAGCATGCAATTGCTACAATATTACGTTTAATATATCCAGGGACTCTGCGTTCTGGCGGTGTGACGTTTGATGTGGTTTTAACTTGCGGCTTCAAGATGTTCGAGCGTGCGTAAACTGCTGCGGTTTTAATCCAAGTGAAAGAGTTTCCTTTCCAACCATTCCGTTTACCCCCAAAGCTAACAGGCCTTTGGCGGGGTAACTTAACGAAACGTCAATTTTGCCTTTAGTATATGTGCTAACGGCCGTAACAAATAAGCGGTTTTGTATTAAATTGCATTAGGGTGGCCGGCAAGGTTCTGCACTTTAAAACACATTAGAGGACACAAATATAACCCCAAATCTTGAGCTTTGTTTCCAAGTTTTGTATACCTAATTTTGTATACCTAAATTTGTATAGCTAATTTTGTATACCTAAATTTGTATACCTCATTTTGTACACCTGGATTTGTATACCTAAGTTCGAAATTTGTACACCGGGCTCTGAAATTTGTATACCTAAATTCTAAATTTGTATACCTGGTTCCGAAAAATTTTATAAGTCAAAGTTTTGAGGTAATCTCGTCACTCAGCCACAACCAGATATTTTTTTTTGAAAAATAATCAATACATATATAATATGACTTAATGAGTCTAATTGCAGGCATCATGACCCGCTACGGCCAATTGCGCAAGGTATATGAAAAAAAGGCCAGCTATTTCAAGGTCCCATACCATTTGTGTTCGGATAGGCATCCGATCCGTCTATGCCCAGTCTACCGTTCAAAGACGCCATGGCGCATCGCACGGCTGGTTGCACAAGCAACGGGAGATGTCGGCGATGTGGCGAGAAACACCACACCACTCTTCACGTGGATGAGCAAACCAAAGTCTCGCGTGAGCCGTCCAAGCCGTGGAGCGTACAGGTAGAGGAGGAAGAACGCGAGAACCACGAAGGGGCGTTATCACTATACGTCTCCGATATTGAGGCGGAGGAAGTGGAACGAGAAACCACGGAGAGGGACACCTATTCTCAACCGGCCAGCATGGTCCAAGAGAGATCGGAACCGCTTCCTTCCGAATCTCCGATATATCGGAACCACTGCCCTTCCGACTATCAGGGGGATCGGAACCACGGCTCTTCCGACCCCTGCTACAACATGAGCGCCAACAGTCGAACAAAACCCCTCACCATCGTCGCCGACAACGACAACGCCCCCAGCTGGCCAACAACAACGCAAATCGCCGTCACGAAGCCATCACGACTAGCCTGCCTCGCTCTACGTCGACCGCCACCGATTCTCGAGGAGTCATTGCCACTCGCCAGCTAAGGACGCCGCTAACTTTCCGCAGTGGACGTGCAGGGCTGGACCCCGTCGCTGGACCGGTACTGCGGCCCATGATCTCGCTTTCTCCGACCGCTATCGTCAAAATAGAAGCTGGAGGACGACTACATCTGGTGCGAGCATTGATCGACGTGTGTTCGCCGTCAACCGTCATATTGGCCGACTTGGTCCGGGATCTGCGGCTGGACGAAACTCGAGTGGGTAGCCAGACAGGCTGTGTGGTGTGTCTGCGGGGGAAGCACGGCGACAACAAACGCATTGCGACCCATGCCGTCGTCACACCACATTTCCACCGAGTGGCGCCTAGTCACAGCCTGGATCCAGCCATCGCGGCTATGTATACACACATCTGTCTCGCCGATCCCAAATTCTACATCGCGTCGCCAGTACGCCTAGTTCTCGGGGCAGACGTATATGCCGACATTATGCTGAATCAAGTTCTGCCAGCGTCATTCGGCCCGCTCTTGGCGCAAAGTACGATATTGGGCTTCGTGCTCTCTGGAGTATCCAGAGCCTAAAGGGTCGCAGATAAATATCACAAAAAAAAAAAACAAAATGAATTTTGAATTTGCCTTTAAATTATGAATTTTGTAATAAAGAATATGTTATACTTTGAACTCATGCGTACAGTCTGTCCATCCAAAAATTTCTCATCTTTCTCCCTCTAGATGTTGTCTACTCTAGCAGCAGGGCAAGGCGAGGTTGCGTACCGCAAGGGAGCCGGCATGTTTAGGCCAGTAGGCTAACCCCAAAGGAAAATTAAGGGCCGGCCACCCTAATGCAATTTAATACAAAACCGCTTATTTGTTAAGGCCATTAGCACATATACTAAAGGCAAAATTGACGTTTCGTTAAGTTACCCCGCCAAAGGCCTGTTAGCTGTGGGGGTAAACGGAATGCGTGGAAAGGAAACTCTTTCACTTGGATTAAAACCGCAGCAGTTTACGCATGCTCGAACGTCTTGAAGCCGCAAGTTAAAACCACATCAAACGTCACACCGCCAGAACGCAGAGTCCCTGGATATATATAAGGTAATATTGTAGCAATTGCATGCTTGCACCTTTAAACTCTCTTTCTGTTATTCCCCACTGCATATTTTGTGAAATAAAGTCTATTGAAATTTTAATATTAATCACTGCCTTTCTTTCCTAACCTCCATCGAGAGAAAATAGTCTGGAATCCGCCAGCTCAAGTTTTCACTCATTATCACCTTTCGTTTGATACCCATATTGTACAAACGCATTCTAGAATTAACCCTGGTCCACCTTTATAACGATATCCCGAAAAGGCGTCCACCTATTGAACTAAGGCCCACTCCTTTTAAAATACTCATTAACACCTTTCAATTGATACCCATATCGTACAAACAAATTCTGGAGTGACCCCTGGGCCACCTTTATGGCGATATCTCGAAAAGGCGTCCACCTATAGAACTAAGGCCCACTCCCTTTTAAAATACTCATTAACACCTTTCATTTGATACCCATATCGTACAAACAAATTCTAGAGTCAGCCCTGGTCCACCTTTATGGCGATATTCCTAAATGGCGTCCACCTATAGAACTAAGGCCCACGCCCTTTTAAAATACTCATTAACACCTTTCATTTGATACCCATATCGTACAAACAAATACTAGAGTCACCCCTGGTCCCCCTTTATGGTGATATCTCGAAAAGGCGTCCACCTATAGAACTAAGGCCCACTCCCTTTTAAAAAGTCCTTAACACCTTTCATTTGATACCCATATCGTACAAACAAATTTTAGAGTCAACCCTGGTCTCCCTTTATGGTGATATCTCGAAAAGGCGTCCACCTATAGAACTAAGGCCCACTTACTTTTAAAAAACTCCTTAGCACCTTTCGTTTGATACTCATATCGTGCAAACAAATTCTAGAGTCACCCCTCGTCCCCCTTTATGGCGATATCTCGAAAAGGCGTCCACCTATAGAACTGAGGCCCACGCCCTTTTAAAAAACTCATTAACACCTTTCATTTGATACACATATCGTACAAACTAATTCTAGAGTCACCCCTGGTCCACCTTTATGGCGATATCTCGAAAAGGCGTCCACCTATAGAACTAAGGCCCACTCCCTTTTAAAATACTCATTAACACCTTTCATTTGATACCCATATCGTACAAACAAATTCTAGAGTCAGCCCTGGTCCACCTTTATGGCGATATCTCGAAAAGGCGTCCACCTATAGAACTGAGGCCCACGCCCTTTTAGAAAACTCATTAACACCTTTCATTTGATACCCACATCATGCAAACAAATTCTAGAGTCACCCCTGGTCCCCCTTTATGGCGATATCTCGAAAAGGCGTCCACCTATAGAACTAAGGCCCACTCCCTTTTAAAAAAGTCCTTAACACCTTTCATTTGATACCCATATAGTGCAAACAAATTCTAGAGTCACCCCTCGTCCCCCTTTATGGCGATATCTCGAAAAGGCGTCCACCTATAGAACTGAGGCCCACTCCCTTTTAAAAAAGTCCTTAACACCTTTCATTTGATACCCATATAGTGCAAACAAATTCTAGAGTCACCCCTCGTCCCCCTTTATGGCGATATCTCGAAAAGGCGTCCACCTATAGAACTGAGGCCCACGCCCTTTTAGAAAACTCATTAACACCTTTCATTTGATACCCACATCATGCAAACAAATTCTAGAGTCACCCCTCGTCCCCCTTTATGGCGATATCTCGAAAAGGCGTCCACCTATAGAACTGAGGCCCACGCTCTTTTAGAAAACTCATTAACACCTTTCATTTGATACCCACATCATGCAAACAAATTCTAGAGTCACCCCTCGTCCCCCTTTATGGCGATATCTCGAAAAGGCGTCCACCTATAGAACTGAGGCCCACGCTCTTTTAGAAAACTCATTAACACCTTTCATTTGATACCCACATCATACAAACAAATTCTAGACTCACCCCTGGTCCCCCTTTATGGCGATATCTCGAAAAGGCGTCCACCTATAGAACTAAGGCCCACTCCCTTTTAAAAAAGTCCTTAACACCTTTCATTTGATACCCATATCGTGCAAACAAATTCTAGAGTCACCCCTCGTCCCCCTTTATGGCGATATCTCGAAAAGGCGTCCACCTATAGAACTAAGGCCCACTCCCTTTTAAAAAAGTCCTTAACACCTTTCATTTGATACCCATATCGTGCAAACAAATTCTAGAGTCACCCCTCGTCCCCCTTTATGGCGATATCTCGAAAAGGCGTCCACCTATAGAACTAAGGCCCACGCCCTTTTAAAAAACTCATTAACACCTTTCATTTGATACACATATCGTACAAACTAATTCTAGAGTCACCCCTGGTCCACCTTTATGGCGATATCTCGAAAAGGCGTCCACCTATTGAACTAAGGCCCACTCCCTTTTAAAAAACTCATTAACACCTTTTATTTGATACTCATATCGTACAAACAAATTCTAGAGTCACCCCTGGTCCACCTTTATGGAGATATCTCGAAAAGGCGTCCACCTATAGGACTAAGGTCCACGCCCTTTTAAAATACTCATTAACACCTTCCATTTGATGCCCATATCGTACAAACAAATTCTAGAGTCACCCCTGTTCCACCTTTATGGCGATATCTCGAAAAGGCGTCCACCTATAGAACTGAGGCCCACGCCCTTTTAGAAAACTCATTAACACCTTTCATTTGATACCCACATCATGCAAACAAATTCTAGAGTCACCCCTGGTCCCCCTTTATGGCGATATCTCGAAAAGGCGTCCACCTATAGAACTAAGGCCCACTCCCTTTTAAAATACTCATTAACACCTTTCATTTGATACCCATATCGTACAAACAAATTCTAGAGTCAGCCCTGGTCCACCTTTATGGCGATATTCCTAAATGGCGTCCACCTATAGAACTAAGGCCCACGCCCTTTTAAAATACTCATTAACACCTTTCATTTGATACCCATATCGTAGAAACAAATACTAGAGTCACCCCTGGTCCCCCTTTATGGTGATATCTCGAAAAGGCGTCCACCTATAGAACTAAGGCCCACTCCCTTTTAAAAAAGTCCTTAACACCTTTCATTTGATACCCATATCGTACAAACAAATTCTAGAGTCACCCCTGGTCTCCCTTTATGGTGATATCTCGAAAAGGCGTCCACCTATAGAACTAAGGCCCACTTACTTTTAAAAAACTCCTTAGCACCTTTCGTTTGATACTCATATCGTGCAAACAAATTCTAGAGTCACCCCTCGTCCCCCTTTATGGCGATATTTCGAAAAGGCGTCCACCTATAGAACTAAGGCCCACTCCCTTTTAAAATACTCATTAACACCTTTCATTTGATACCCATATCATACAAACAAATTCTAGAGTCACCCCGGGTCCACATTTATGGCGATAACACGAAAAGGCGTGCACGTATAGAACTAAGGCCCTCTTCCTTTTAAAATACTCATTAACACCTTTCATTTGATACCCATATCGTACAAACAAATTCTAGAGTCACCCCTGGTCCACCTTTATGGTGATATCTCGAAAAGGCGTCCACCTATAAAACTAAGGCCCACTCCCTTTTAAAAAACGCCTTAACACCTTTCATTTGATACCCATTGTTGAAGCCAAACGCCTTCAATAGTTAGGAACCACTGGTGTTTCTTCATTCGCAGCTGTTCGCCACAAAGCTGCACTGTGATTGGAAATCTACCGGTGGTTCTCTTTCGAAGTTAGGGTTCGTTAACGCTGCGCTCAACTGCAGAGATTTAGTCTTCTACTTACGACAGCAGTTGAGACAGCGTTCCACAGCAGCATTTCAAAGCTAAGGTAACATATACACCTTTTCGGTAATATTTAACTTTATTAATTCTTTATATCTATTGAGATTTATATTTGTCATTTTAAATTCGATTTTTCACCCGCATATATCTTCATATATGCGGTTTCCTTTTCTTCAATAAACCTAACCATTTTTTATATCATATTTTACTAATTCCTTTGTTTCATTTCTTTTCTTTCGCCGATTTTCGCGAGGGTGCACAACAAAAAATATTGTAGAACATTTACATTAGTATATACGGACATATATGGTCATAAAAGTGTGTGCTTGCAAAGAAATTAAAGCAAAGCGATCATTTAACTTTGTTAGAAGTTTATAATTTCTATTGCGAGCAAATTTAAACGAATCTTTCAAAGTTTTCTATTGTGGGAAAGTTTTTTATTGTGAGAATAACATACATCAAACAATCATAAATTTCGTTGGACCATTTATCCTGACCATATCTGTCTGTGCTTTTTAATAAAAATCAGTAAATATTGGGGGTGAGAATTTAAAACATACATACGGAGATATTTGTTATTTCGAAATATTTCGCGCTTTTCCCGTCGGGTTTTCTTAAATTGATCTCTGCCAATTACATTCTTTGGTATAGCATTAATTTTCTCGTCTTATGTTTCACTCACATACGTACATACATATTAATTTATACACCGAACTTCAGTTCCAATCTCTCAAACGAAGAGAATAGTATTTAATATTTCGCGTTTTCCCCCCTTAGTCTGCAAATATTAATATCTGCCGGCTATTTACATAGCTAAAAACAAATTAGCTCGTTTGCGATTTGACCGACATACGATCTCATCAAATTCGCGTTCTTCCTCCCATTTTCACGGTCTCTTCATATAAAAATCCACGCATTGGTAAATTCGGTACAAACATACACATTTTCGTTTAGCTAATACTAGGTACAAACACACGCCATATTGGCAATTTATACCATTTGGGCAATTTATTACGCAATTTATCATATAATAAATTGTAATAACGAATTGCCAATTTAAAAAAAATTGCGTAATAAATTGTTTCAAACTGTAAATACAACCTTGTAAAGTGTGTTTATTGAGTAGATTTAAACGTCAGCTGCGCATGGCTCAACTATATGGTTGGCTCATCTCATCAGCTGATATTATTTTTTTCATTTCACTGGAGTAGGAATTGTCAAAAGAGGTTGGCAAACTCAAAATGAAACCAAAACATTGAACACATTATCTTACAGCACACAAAAATTTTAAAGTTTTATGTTTTCATTCCATTCCATTCACCTAATTCCAACACGCACATTTTGAAGTTCTGAATACAGGTATGTTGTTGCTGTATAGATGAGCCAACTGGCCATCAAATTACTATTGTGTAAGCTAAATTGAGTTGTATGAACACCACTCAATTTGAATTGATATTGCCTCAATTTATTTTTCTGTTTGAACATAGCATAACCTTGTTTTATTGTTCTCATAACACGAAAGTTCAATTGTGAGCGCCCAGTTGTTGACTTTAGGGGGACTCATGATAGCATATAAACTTATAAGGTGTAAAATTATATCCATTTACACACGCGGTTATATGAACGCACCTAGTAATACTCTTGATAAACTTGATTGTTTATCAGATGTATTATTGCCAAACAAAAATTGTTTGTTTGTTAACAAATTAAAAAATGCCAGGATTAAGTGAAAAATCAAAACTAAAACGTCTTTACTTGCTGATGTTGGATATTTTTGATGAAAATGCCGTCTGTAATGTCTGCAAGGTTGCATTCCTTTGAGTTTACCGCGTTTAAACAATGAAATGTGCGCGTAAATTTATACAAATCGTGTAAATGATTTTTCATACAAAATTTGACAGCTCGTGCGTAAACTAGATAAATTTATACGTTTACACACTTTATAAGGCATTTATACGGTTACATGAGGCCCCCTTTTGATTTTTTCTACTTTGTCATACCGTACATATACATACAAGGCACATTTGTAGGAACATACAGCCCAGTAGGAAATTTTTACACTGACCCCGTAGACAATTTTTCAAAAATTAACTTTCAATTAAATTTGAGAAATTCTTTCAAATTTATATTTAATTGGTGGCGCTTATCATTCCCTTTGACGGTTTTCAGTATTCGGGTCATATTTTATTCGATCGTTTTTTAATTTTCGGCACACAGAGCGTGGTCCTTTAAACAAGAGGTATGGCTTTGACTTATTTCACCAGGTGTTCAGATCAAGTTGTTGAATTCAACGCGCAATTCGACGGCGCCTTTTTAAAAGAAAATTCAAAAACGTCTCTAGAACTTTTAAAACAGGAAGTGATCGGTTCGTGGTCGAACACAAAGTTGGCGTATGAAAAATGTCTACAATCCTTGAAGAGTGACGAGGAAGTAGATTCGGTTAAAGCAAAGCAGTCAACCACTCTTAAGGACTACATATCCTGCCTTTCGCGTATTAGCGAATACATTCAAAAGGCCGAAGCAAGCGTTGCTCCGGTCATAGCCCCTGCCCAAGCAGCCACCCAATCTAATAGTCTGCGTTTATCGCCATGTGATACGGAAATATTCCATGGTGATTATGTCTCTTGGCCATCCTTCCGCGATCTATTCACTGCGATTTATATTAAGAATTCGCGACTAGATGACGTCGAAAAACTGTATTTCTTGCTTCAGAAAACAAGTGGTGAAGCAAAGGACATCGTCGCGAAAGCCCCGCTAACCAATCAAGCCTTCCACATGGCGTGGTCGAATCTCAAATCGGTGTACGAAAACAAACGGGTGCTGGTCAACAGTCATCTAAAGACACTTTTCTCCCTTCCAGTTATTCGGACTGAAAGTGCAAAAGCGTTAAAGGTGCTTCAGCGGAGCATTAATGGATGCTTATCAGCCCTTGAAATGCACGAGGTCAAGGTGGAAAATTGGGATCCAATTCTAATCTTCCATTGTTCTAATCGCTTACCGGAAGCAACGCTCGGTTTGTGGGAACAATCCTTAGAAGACAAAGCGGCGCTACCCAGATGGAGTCAAATGGACGCATTCCTCACGCAACGGTACAGGACTTTGGAATCAATAGTGGATGTAAAATGTTCTACAACATCGTCGTCGCCTAACACCCTTCACAAATCAACGGCACATTCGACCAACAACGCGAGCCAAAAGAAAGTAGCTCCTGCCACCAAAGTTTCAAATTCAAACTGCGTTTTATGTCCGAAGCAACACCATCCTCTCCGATTATGCACCAAATTCCTCTCCCTTTCCGTAAACGATAGGTTTGCGGCAATAAAAAAGCACAATTGCTGTCTAAATTGCCTTACGAAAGGCCATTCCATAAAGGACTGTAAAAGTCAATACTCCTGCACTACGAGCAAGAGTAGACACCACACTTTACTTCATAGATTGTCTTCCAACGCGCAACCCTCTAAAGAAACCATGGCTGGAACCGCGGCGCAAGCATTCCACACAAATATACAGTCCACTTCTTCGAATACAAATTTGTCGTTATCTGAGAATAATCTGAAATCGTCAGGTTTATCCTCAGCTCTTCTTGGAACTGCCATGGTTCACATTTGCCATTCGGGCGCAACATACATAGCTCGCGCGTTAATAGATTCTGCTGCTGAAGCGTCGTTTATTTCTGACCGACTGCGAAAACTTCTTAAGCTTCCTTTCTCGAAAACAAACGTGGTTATTTCCGGGCTAAACCAAAAGGTTTGCAACAATTCCGCGAAAAGTTGCTCGTTTATTTTGGGCTCACCCCGTGACCCAAACCTCTTCATAGAAACCTCGGCATTCGTATTACCTTAAATTACAGGTAATTTGCCATCGGCTTCAATCGATGAAACACTTCTCGACCAACTGCCAAAAGTACCTTTAGCAGATCCAAAGTTTTTACAAAGCGGTCCCATAGATGTTCTGATCGGGGGAGATTTATACCCTAAAGTTATGTTAGATGGCGTGAAACGTAGTATTCATAAAAATCTTTTATCTCAAGAGACCGTGTTCGGGTGGATTCTAACTGGGGCATCGGACACCGCACACGTCTCTTGCTTTGCTACCAAAGTCTCAATAGGAGAAGATATTAATTTAGATAGTCAGCTTCGTAAATTCTGGGAGTTAGAAGAAATACCCAAGAAGAATCATCAGTCATCGGAAGACTTGTTTTGTGAAGAGCTGTACTCGAAGACGACTATACGAAACCCGGATGGTAGATATGTCGTTTCGTTGCAGTTTAAAATTTTTTATCCCACGGATTTAAAATTAGGTGCATCTCGGCCAACCGCGTTGCAGCAATTTTATCGCAACGAAACAAGAATGTTAAAAAGCCCTTCGTTAAAAGAAGAATACGACAACGTCGTTAAGGAATACCTTGAATTAGGACACATGGAGCGAGTAGAAGCTCCAAATTTCGAACATTCACCTAGCCACTTTTACCTCCCACATTACGCGGTCATGCAACTCTTCGAATGGCGTCTCGTTAAATGATGTTCTCCATGTAGGCCCGGCTCTGCAATCAGATTTAACTCTTCTTATAATTCGGTGGCGGCTGTACAAGTTCGTTCTGAGTAGCGACATACAGAAAATGTATCGTCAAATTCTGGTCAAACCTGAACACAGACCTTATCAGAGGATTATTTTTAGGGATGACCCGCAAGGTAGCATACAAGACTGTCAACTTAAAACAGTCACCTTCGGGATAAATTGCGCGCCATACTTGGCAATTAGAACACTTATTCAATTAGCTCAAGACTGTCAGGATTCACATCCATTTGCAGCTCAAATGCTCCGGAACTCCATGTACGTAGATGACGTATTAGCTGGATTCCACAATATAGCCACAGCTTTACAAGCGCGAGATGAACTTATTGAGTCATTAAACAGCGCTGGCTTTTCCTTGAGGAAATGGTTCACAAATTCGAAAGACATTCTGAGGAATCTTCCGCAAGAGCATCTCTTGGACAAAGACTTCTTGGAATTAGATGAAACAAGTACGACAAAAGCATTAGGAATTCGATGGAATGCTAAATCAGATCGGTTCTTCTTTAAAATTCACGTTCCCTCGTTGCAGGAAACGTATACGAAACGCGAAGCACTGTCTCTTATAGCGAAGCTGTTTGACCCAGCAGGTTGGCTAGCACCAATAATGGTGCTAGCAAAAATAATTATGCAGCAAATCTGGTCTGATGGTACTCCCTGGGATAAGCCCTTATCTCCTCAAACTCTTTCCAAATGGAAAGCATTTTTAGAAAATTACCAATTTGTAGAGGAAATCGAAATTCCGCGATGGGTATGTTATTCTGAGGAATCACTTTTCCAATTTCATGCCTTTTGCGATGCCTCGGAAAAGGCATACGCGGGGGCGATATATTTAAGAGTAGAAAATCAGGGAATCACGTCTTCCAATCTCTTATTGGCCAAAACGAAAGTCGCATCAATCGAAACCATTTCACTTCCCCGTTTAGAGCTGTGTGGTGCTGTTCTGGTGGTCGATATGCTTCAATCACTTCTAAAAGAACTTCCATTCAAAGTAGAAAATATATACTGCTGGACAGATTCTACCATCGTTCTCGCGTGGTTAAGAAAAAGGCCCTGCTCTTGGACCACCTTTGTTGCTAATCGAGTGGCAAAGATCCACGATGCTCTCAGCGTTAGGCATTGGAGTCACGTGGATTCCAAGGATAATCCCGCGGATCTTGGTAGCAGAGGAACTTACCCACAGGACTTATGCTCGAATAAGTTGTGGTGGCACGGCCCCTCGTGGTTAGCCAAATCCGTAGAACAGTGGCCTTCCTTGGATGTAGATATAAACGACATTACGCTCGAAGTGAAGGGATTAAAAGCACACACTTCACAAGTGTCGAAGCAGGAGGATCCCTTAGAAAGATTTTCGTCGCTTCCGCGTGCACTGCGAGTCTTATCATATTTGTTTAGGTTCTACAATCGAACTAACCGATACACCCGACGGTTTAATTCTTACCCCTCTCTAATTATTTCTGGAGAAGAAATTTCTAAAATTCGAGTTCGGCTCATAATACTCGCACAGATGAATCACTTTCCAGAGGAACACAAGAATCTTACCGCTAAAATTGCAATATCGTCAAAGAGTAAAATTCGCTCATTAAACCCTTTCCTCGATATGCATGGTGTAATTCGGGCAAACGGCCGACTGACAAATTCGCAGATGTTGTCTGAAGACGAAAAGCGTCCGATTATTTTGCCCTATAGTTGTTATTTCGCAAAGTTGTTAGTAGAACTTACTCACAAGGGCTCTCTTCATGGCGGAAATCAATTGGTATTTCGGTTACTGCGCCAACAATATTGGATTCCGAAAGCCAAAAATCTCATAAAGACTGTTATTCATAATTGTAAACCATGTGTTATACACAGAAAACAAAATCAATGTCAAATTATGGCGGCTCTCCCGGAAGAACGGACGGTACTTTCCAGACCCTTTGAAAATACAGGTGTAGATTTCGCCGGTCCATTCGACATTAAAAGCTTTTCGGGAAGATCTTACAAGATTACTAAAGGTTACGCTTGTGTTTTTGTATGCTTCTCTACGAAAGCGATTCACTTAGAAGCTGCCAGCGATCTTTCAACAGAAACCTTTCTAGGCGCATTTTCAAGGTCCATTGCTAGAAGAAGCTGTCCAAAAAATATCTTTTCGGATAATGGAACTAACTTTGTTTAAAAAATTCATTACCACAACTCAAGAGTCTGTGTGTAACCTATATAGCCTTCAAGAAGTCTCCTGGTATTTTATCCCGGCAGGCGCTCCTCATATGGGTGGTCTCTGGGAAGCAGGGGTTAAAAGTTTAAAATTCCATCTTCGTCGTACCGCTGCTTCTCAGAAATTCAGCTTTGAATAATTTCAAACCCTTTTCGCATCGAAGCCTGTCTAAATTCAAGACCGATATCACCTAATTCCAACGACCCTGCTGATTGTGCAGCTCTTACTCCGGGTCATTTTCTAACTGGGGGGCCAATACTCGCCCCACCGGAACCCTCAATCGAAACAAACCCAATATCATTAATCAACCGATGGCAAAAACTTAAGGCTCTTAGTCAACAACATTCGCTTCGCTGGAAGGAGGAATACTTAAAGGAGCTTCACAAACGTCATAAATGGAAGTCCCCTCAAAAAGATATTGCCATCGATGACCTAGTTGTAGTTCGCCATGAAAATCTTCCACCTAGTGAATGGCGCTTGGGTAGGGTCACCAATATATATCATGGAACTGATAAAAGAGTTCGAGTGGCCGACATTCGCACCCAAAAGGGAATGAAAGCGCGCCCCATTATAAAGTTAGTTGTTTTACCAAACTAACCTTTAGCGTTTATCATCTGTTTTAATTCCTTAGCTTTACAATATGGATGCAGCACTCATTGAATGTTCACCGACCCCACCCCCCAATGCAGCGGCACCAGTGGAAACATCGACAAGCATTGAACGAGCAACAACGGACACATCGGCCAACACTGAGCAGGCGGCAATGAACACGTCAACATCAGCGAAGAAACTGCCAGGCCTCAACAAACGAAGCAATACGTTCAAATGCAGAGTTTGTGATCGATCACACCCTCTTCGATTCTGTAAAAGATTTATCGACGCAAGCTTTGAACGCCGACTACGTTTGGTATTGTTACACCGTTATTGCTCGCGATGCTTAGCGCATTCGCATATAACAAAAAACTGCAAAAGCACGGGAACATGCCATTTTTGTGGTGGGAAGCATCATTCGCTTCTACACTCCAGAACTCGTGTAACTTCTCGCCGTGAACTCCCCCCGATCCTCACACAGCTGTCCGGAACGATCACGGTTCTGCCAACAGTCGCCATTTATATACATATAGGGCAACGAAAGGTCCTGACCCGAGCTCTTCTCGACTCTTGCTCACCCACGAGCAAAGTGTGCAATTCATTGGTGCGCCGTCTTCGTATACCGACGGTGCCGGTTGCACATATTGATATGTGCGAGCTCTATATCAGCTCATCAAACGACTCACATGTTCGATTCACGTTGCCAGCAAGAGTCATGCCGTAGTTCGAGCTCAAGACCCCGACTCGCCATCTCAGCCAAGCCACATGTGATAAGTTTGTCAATATGACGTTGGCAGATCCCGGGTTTCACACATCTTCCGCAGTAGCCGTGATTCTGGGGGGGGGGAGGGGGGGGGGGGGGGATGTATATCACAAAATTATTAAAACCGAAATTGTAAAGTATCCAGGCTATCCGACAGCCCAAAATTCCGTGTTCGGATGGGTCCTTTCTGGCCCATGTGTCCTTTAAGGCACAGCGACCCCTTAATGGGTACCGTTTCGCGTCTTCCGCGTTCGCGTGGGTCCTATCCGGCCCGGGTGTCCCTTCAGGCACAGCGACCCCCTAATGGGTACCGTTTCGTACACTTAAATTTCCTCATCGGTTTAAGTATTCAATTGAATTGAACTTAATATATGAATTATACTAGCTTGGTAATTAATCATATAAGTAAGTCGCCGTTACATTATAACCCCTATGGGGTAGCAATTATGAATTTATAAAATACGAATATGAATTAGATTTAACTATAATAAAGCACTGTACATATTAAAGAAAACTCAACAATTTATTACTTTACACGCATTTAATGAATTTTAGTTTTAGTTTGGAAATATATATGGTGCTTGGCTTTTGAATTGTTTGTTGCAACCCCTACGTGTTGCAAGGCCGGTGGCAATGTTGAAGCCAAACGCCTTCAATAGTTAGGAACCACTGGTGTTTCTTCATTCGCAGCTGTTCGCCACAAAGCTGCACTGTGATTGGAAATCTACCGGTGGTTCTCTTTCGAAGTTAGGGTTCGTTAACGCTGCGCTCAACTGCAGAGATTTAGTCTTCTACTTACGACAGCAGTTGAGACAGCGTTCCACAGCATCATTTCAAAGCTAAGGTACACCTTTTCGGTAATATTTAACTTTATTAATTCTTTATATCTATTGAGATTTATATTTGTCATTTTAAATTCGATTTTTCACCCGCATATATCTTCATATATGCGGTTTCCTTTTCTTCAATAAACCTAACCATTTTTTATATCATATTTTACTAATTCCTTTGTTTCATTTCTTTGTTTCGCTCTTTTCATTTTTTTTCGAGTTGCCGTGAGGTCGAACCCGCATATTATTTTGTTTGTGTACACAAACACCCATATCTTACAAAAAAAATCTAGTCACCCTGGTCCCCCTTTATGGCGATATCTCGAAAGGCGCCCACCTATAGAACTAAGGTCCACTCATTAACACCTTTCATTTGATACCCATATCGTACAAACAAATACTAGAGTCAGTCCTGGTCCACCTTTATGGCGATATCCCTAAATGGCGTCCATCTATAGAACTAAGGCCCACGCCCTTTTAAAATACTCACTAAAGCCTTTCATTTGATACCCATATCGTACAAACAAATTCTAGAGTCAGCCCTGGTCCACCTTTATGGCGATATCCCTAAATGGCGTCCACCTATAGAACTAAGGCCCACTCCCTTTTAAAATACCCATTAACACCTTTCATTTGATACCCATATCGCACAAACAAATACTAGAGTCACCCCTGGTCCCCCTTTATGGCGATATCTCGAAAAGGCGCCCACCTATAGAACTAAGGTCCACTCCTTTTTAAAATACTCATTAACGCCTTTCATTTGATACCCATATCGTACAACAAATTCTAGGGTCACCCCTGGTCCACCTTTATGGCGATATCACGAAAAGGCGTCCACATATAGAACTAGGGCCCACTCCCTTTTAAAATACTCATTAACACCTTTCATTTGATACCCATATCGTACAAACAAATTCTAGAGTCAGCCCTGGTCCACCTTTATGGCGATATCCCTAAATGGCGTCCACCTATAGAACTAAGGCCCACGCCCTTTTAAAATACTCACTAAAACCTTTCATTTGATACCCATATCGTACAAACAAATTCTAGAGTCAGCCCTGGTCCACCTTTATGGCGATATCCCTAAATGGCGTCCACCTATAGAACTAAGGCCCACTCCCTTTTAAAATACCCATTAACACCTTTCATTTGATACCCATATCGCACAAACAAATACTAGAGTCACCCCTGGTCCCCCTTTATGGCGATATCTCGAAAAGGCGCCCACCTATAGAACTAAGGTCCACTCCTTTTTAAAATACTCATTAACACCTTTCAGTTGATACCCATATCGTACAAACAAATTCTAGAGTCAGCCCTGGTCCACCTTTATGGCGATATCCCTAAATGGCGTCCACCTATAGAACTAAGGCCCACGCCCTTTTAAAATACTCACTAAAACCTTTCATTTGATACCCATATCGTACAAACAAATTCTAGAGTCAGCCCTGGTCCACCTTTATGGCGATATCCCTAAATGGCGTCCACCTATAGAACTAAGGCCCACGCCCTTTTAAAATACTCACTAAAACCTTTCATTTGATACCCATATCGTACAAACAAATTCTAGAGTCAGCCCTGGTCCACCTTTATGGCGATATCCCTAAATGGCGTCCACCTATAGAACTAAGGCCCACGCCCTTTTAAAATACTCACTAAAACCTTTCATTTGATACCCATATCGTACAAACAAATTCTAGAGTCAGCCCTGGTCCACCTTTATGGCGATATCCCTAAATGGCGTCCCCCTATAGAACTAAGGCCCACTCCCTTTTAAAATACCCATTAACACCTTTCATTTGATACCCATATCGCACAAACAAATACTAGAGTCACCCCTGGTCCCCCTTTATGGCGATATCTCGAAAAGGCGCCCACCTATGGAACTAAGGTCCACTCCTTTTTAAAATACTCATTAACGCCTTTCATTTGATACCCATATCGTACAACAAATTCTAGGGTCACCCCTGGTCCACCTTTATGGCGATATCACGAAAAGGCGTCCACATATAGAACTAAGGCCCACTCCCTTTTAAAATACTCATTAACACCTTTCATTTGATACCCATATCGTACAAACAAATTCTAGAGTCACCCCGGTCCACCTTTATGGCGATATCTCGAAAAGGCTTCCACCTATAGAACTAAGGCCCACGCCCTTTTAAAAAACTCGTTAACACCTTTCATTTGATACCCATATCATACAAACAAGTTCCAGAGTCACCGCGGGTCCACCTTTATGGCGATATCACGAAAGGGCATCCACCTATAGAACTAAGGCCCACTCCCTTTTAAAATACTCATTAACACCTTTCATTTGATATCCATATCCTACAAACAAATTCTAGAGTCACCTCTGGTCCACCCTTATGGCGATATCTTGAAAAGGCGTCCACCTATAGAACTAAGGCCCACGCCCTTTTAAAAAACTCGTTAACACCTTTCATTTGATACCCATATCATACAAACAAATTCTAGAGACAACGCGGGTCCACCTTTATGGCGATATCACGAAAGGGCGTCCACCTATAGAACTAAGCCCCAGGCCCTTTTAAAATACTTATTAACACCTTTCATTTCATACCCATATCATACAAACAAATTCAAGAGTCACCCCGGGTCCACCTTTATGGCGATATCCCTAAATGGCGTCCACCTATAGAACTAAGGCTCAGGCCCTTTTAAAATACTCATTAACACCTTTCATTTGATACCCATATCGTACAAACAAATTCTAGAGTCACCCCTGGTCCACCTTTATGGCGATATCTCGAAAGGGCGTCCACCTATAGAACTAAGGCCCAGGCCCTTTTAAAATACTCATTAACACCTTTCATTTGATACCCATATGATACAAACAAATTCGAGAGTCACCCCGGGTCCACCTTTATTGTGATATCCCTAAATGGCGTCACCTATAGAACTAAGGCCCACACCCTTTTAAAAAACTCGTTAGCACCTTTCATTTGATACCCATATCATACAAACAAATTCTAGAGTCACCGCGGGTCCACCTTTATGGCGATATCACGAAAGGGCGTCCACCTATAGAACTAAGGCCCACTCCCTTTTAAAATACTCATTAACACCTTTCATTTGATACCCATATCGTACATTCAAATTCTAGAGTCAGCCCTGGTCCAAATGAAAGGGGGATATAAGGAAAGGGGGATATAAGGGGGAACTAAGGCCCACTCCCTTTTAAAATACTCATTAAAACCTTTCATTTGATACCAATATCGTACAAACAAATTCTAGAGTCACCCCTGGTCCCCCTTTATGGCGATATCTCGAAAAGGCGCCCACCTAGAGAACTATGGCCCACGCCCTTTTAAAAAACTCGTTAACACCTTTCGTTTGATACCCATATCTTACAAACAAATTCTAGAGTCAGCCCTGGTCCCCCTTTATGGCGATATCTCGAAAAGGCGCCCACCTATAGAACTAAGGCCCACTCCATTTTAAAATACTCATTAACACCTTTCATTTGATACCCATATCGTACAAACAAATACTACAGTCAGCCACCTTTTTGGCGATATCCCTTTTAAAATACCCATTAAAACCTTTCATTTGATACCCATATCGTACAAACAAATTCTAGAGTCACCCCTGGTCCCCCCTTTATGGCGATATCCCTAAATGGCGTCCACCTATAGAACTAAGGCCCACGCCCTTTTAAAATACTCACTAAAACCTTTCATTTGATACCCATATCGTACAAACAAATTCTAGAGTCAGCCCTGGTCCACCTTTATGGCGATATCCCTAAATGGCGTCCACCTATAGAACTAAGGCCCACGCCCTTTTAAAATACTCACTAAAACCTTTCATTTGATACCCATATCGTACAAACAAATTCTAGAGTCAGCCCTGGTCCACCTTTATGGCGATATCCCTAAATGGCGTCCACCTATAGAACTAAGGCCCACGCCCTTTTAAAATACTCACTAAAACCTTTCATTTGATACCCATATCGTACAAACAAATTCTAGAGTCAGCCCTGGTCCACCTTTATGGCGATATCCCTAAATGGCGTCCCCCTATAGAACTAAGGCCCACTCCCTTTTAAAATACCCATTAACACCTTTCATTTGATACCCATATCGCACAAACAAATACTAGAGTCACCCCTGGTCCCCCTTTATGGCGATATCTCGAAAAGGCGCCCACCTATGGAACTAAGGTCCACTCCTTTTTAAAATACTCATTAACGCCTTTCATTTGATACCCATATCGTACAACAAATTCTAGGGTCACCCCTGGTCCACCTTTATGGCGATATCACGAAAAGGCGTCCACATATAGAACTAAGGCCCACTCCCTTTTAAAATACTCATTAACACCTTTCATTTGATACCCATATCGTACAAACAAATTCTAGAGTCACCCCGGTCCACCTTTATGGCGATATCTCGAAAAGGCTTCCACCTATAGAACTAAGGCCCACGCCCTTTTAAAAAACTCGTTAACACCTTTCATTTGATACCCATATCATACAAACAAGTTCCAGAGTCACCGCGGGTCCACCTTTATGGCGATATCACGAAAGGGCATCCACCTATAGAACTAAGGCCCACTCCCTTTTAAAATACTCATTAACACCTTTCATTTGATATCCATATCCTACAAACAAATTCTAGAGTCACCTCTGGTCCACCCTTATGGCGATATCTTGAAAAGGCGTCCACCTATAGAACTAAGGCCCACGCCCTTTTAAAAAACTCGTTAACACCTTTCATTTGATACCCATATCATACAAACAAATTCTAGAGACAACGCGGGTCCACCTTTATGGCGATATCACGAAAGGGCGTCCACCTATAGAACTAAGCCCCAGGCCCTTTTAAAATACTTATTAACACCTTTCATTTCATACCCATATCATACAAACAAATTCAAGAGTCACCCCGGGTCCACCTTTATGGCGATATCCCTAAATGGCGTCCACCTATAGAACTAAGGCTCAGGCCCTTTTAAAATACTCATTAACACCTTTCATTTGATACCCATATCGTACAAACAAATTCTAGAGTCACCCCTGGTCCACCTTTATGGCGATATCTCGAAAGGGCGTCCACCTATAGAACTAAGGCCCAGGCCCTTTTAAAATACTCATTAACACCTTTCATTTGATACCCATATGATACAAACAAATTCGAGAGTCACCCCGGGTCCACCTTTATTGTGATATCCCTAAATGGCGTCACCTATAGAACTAAGGCCCACACCCTTTTAAAAAACTCGTTAGCACCTTTCATTTGATACCCATATCATACAAACAAATTCTAGAGTCACCGCGGGTCCACCTTTATGGCGATATCACGAAAGGGCGTCCACCTATAGAACTAAGGCCCACTCCCTTTTAAAATACTCATTAACACCTTTCATTTGATACCCATATCGTACATTCAAATTCTAGAGTCAGCCCTGGTCCAAATGAAAGGGGGATATAAGGAAAGGGGGATATAAGGGGGAACTAAGGCCCACTCCCTTTTAAAATACTCATTAAAACCTTTCATTTGATACCAATATCGTACAAACAAATTCTAGAGTCACCCCTGGTCCCCCTTTATGGCGATATCTCGAAAAGGCGCCCACCTAGAGAACTATGGCCCACGCCCTTTTAAAAAACTCGTTAACACCTTTCGTTTGATACCCATATCTTACAAACAAATTCTAGAGTCAGCCCTGGTCCCCCTTTATGGCGATATCTCGAAAAGGCGCCCACCTATAGAACTAAGGCCCACTCCATTTTAAAATACTCATTAACACCTTTCATTTGATACCCATATCGTACAAACAAATACTACAGTCAGCCACCTTTTTGGCGATATCCCTTTTAAAATACCCATTAAAACCTTTCATTTGATACCCATATCGTACAAACAAATTCTAGAGTCACCCCTGGTCCCCCCTTTATGGCGATATCTCTAAAAGGCGTCCACCTATAGAACTAAGGCCCACCCCTTTTAAAATACTCATTAACACATTTCATTTGATACCCATATCATACAAGCAAATTCTAGAGTCACCCCGGGTCCACCTTTATGGCGATATCACGAAAAGGCGTCCACCTATAGAACTAAGGCCCACTCCCTTTTAAAATACTCATTAACACCTTTCATTTGATACCCATATCGTACAAACAAATTCTAGAGTCAGCCCTGGTCCCCTTTATGGCGATATCTCGAAAAGGCGCCCACCTATAGAACTAAGGCCCACTCCATTTTAAAATATTCATTAACACCTTTCATTTGATACCCATATCGTACAAACAAATAGTAGAGTCAGCATTGGTCCACCTTTATGGCGATATCCCTTTTAAAATACCCATTAAAACCTTTCATTTGATACCCATATCGTACAAACAAATTCTAGAGTCACCCCTGGTCTCCCTTTATGGCGATATCTCTAAAAGGCGTCCACCTATAGAACTAAGGCCCACCCCTTTTAAAATACTCATTAACACATTTCATTTGATACCCATATCATACAAGCAAATTCTATAGTCACCCCGAGTCCACCTTTATGGCGATATCACGAAAAGGGGTCCACCTATAGAACTAAGGCCCACTCCCTTTTAAAACACTCATTAACACCTTTCATTTGATACCCATATCGTACAAACAAATTCTAGAGTCACCCCTGTTCCCCCTTTATGGTGATATCTCGAAAAGGCCTCCACCTATAGAACTAAGGCCCACTCCCTTTTAAAATACTCATTAACACCTTTCATTCGATACCCATATCACACAAACAAATTCTAGAGTCACCCCCGGTCCACCTTTATGGCGATATCCCTAAATGGCGTTCACCTATAGAACTAAGGCCCACGCCCTTTTAAAATACTCATTAACACCTTTCATTTGATACCCATATCGTACAAACAAATTCTAGAGTCACCCCTGTTCCCCCTTTATGGTGATATCTCGAAAAGGCGTCCACCTATAGAACTAAGGCCCACTCCCTTTTAAATTACTCATTAACACCTTTCATTTGATACCCGTATCGTACAAACAAATACTAGAGTCAGCCCTGGTCCACCTTTATGGCGATAACCCTAAATGGCGTCCACCTATAGAACTAAGGCCCACGCCCTTTTAAAATACTCTTTAACACCTTTCATTTGATACCCATATCGTACAAACAAATTCTAGAGTCACCCCTGGTCCTCCTTTATGGTGATATCTCGAAAAGGCGTCCACCTATAGAACTAAGGCCCACTCTCTTTTAGAATACTCATTAAAACCTTTCATTTGATACCCATATCGTACAAATAAATTCTAGAGTCACCCCTGGTCCCCCTTTATGGTGATATCATGAAAAGGCGTCCACCTATAGAACTAAGGCCCACTCCCTTTTAAAATACTCATTAACACCTTTCATTTGATACCCATATCATACAAACAAATTCTAGAGTCGCCCCAGGTCTACCTTTATGGCGATATCCCTAAATGGCGTTCACCTATAAGCCCAGGCCCTTTTAAAATACTTATTAACACCTTTCCTTTGATACCCATATCGTACAAACAAATTCTAGAGTCTCCCCTGGTCCACCCTTATGGTGATATCTCGAAAAGGCGTCCACCTATAGAAGTAAGGCCCACTCCCTTTTAAAATACTCATTAACACCTTTCATTTGATACCCATATCGTACAAACAAATTCTATAGTCACCCCTGGTCCCCCTTTATGGTGATATCTCGAAAAGGCGTCCACCTATAGAACTAAGGCCCACTCCCTTTTAAAATACTCATTAACACCATTCGTTTGATGCCCATATTGTACAAACAAATTCTAGGGTCACCCCTGGTCCACCTTTGTGGCGATATCACGAAAGGGCATCCACCTATAGAACTAAGGCCCACTCCCTTTTAAAATACTCATTAACACCTTTCATTTGATACCCATATCGTACAAACAAATTCTAGAGTCACCTCTGGTCCACCCTTATGGCGATATCTCGAAAAGGCGTCCACCTATAGAACTAAGGCCCACGCCCTTTTAAAAAACTCGTTAACACCTTTCATTTGATACCCATATCATACAAACAAATTCTAGAGTCACCGCGGGTCCACCTTTATGGCGATATCACGAAAGGGCGTCCACCTATATAACTAAGGCCCAGGCCCTTTTAAAATACTCATTAACACCTGTCATTTGATACCCATATCATACAAACAAATTCAAGAGTCACCCCGGGTCCACCTTTATGGCGATATCCCTAAATGGCGTCCACCTATAGAACTAAGGCTCAGGCCCTTTTAAAATACTCATTAACACCTTTCATTTGATACCCATATCATACAAACAAATTCTAGAGTCACCCCGGGTCTACCTTTATGGCGATATCCCTAAATGGCGTTCACCTATAGGCCCACTCCAT
The DNA here is from genome assembly GCF_040869045.1 of Eurosta solidaginis. NCBI lineage: Eukaryota > Metazoa > Arthropoda > Insecta > Diptera > Tephritidae > Eurosta > Eurosta solidaginis. Next base: position 37,782,774 of record NC_090324.1, on the reverse strand, counting down.
TTTAAAATACTCATTAAAACCTTTCATATGATACCCATATCGTACAAACAAATTCTAGAGTTACCCCTGGTCCCCCTTTATGGTGATATCTCGAAAAGGCGTCCACCTATAGAACTAAGGCCCACTCCATTTTAAAATACTCATTAACACCTTTCATTTGATACCCATATCATACAAACAAATTCTAGAGTCACCCCGGGTCTACCTTTATGGCGATATCCCTAAATGGCGTTCACCTATAGGCCCAGGCCCTTTTAAAATACATATTAACACCTTTCATTTGATACCCATATCGTACAAACAAATTCTAGAGTCTCCCCTGGTCCACCCTTATGGTGATATCTCGAAAAGGCGTCCACCTATAGAAGTAAGGCCCACTCCCTTTTAAAATACTCATTAACACCTTTCATTTGATACCCATATCGTACAAACAAATTCTGGAGTCAGCCCTGGTCCCCCTTTATGGTGATATCTCGAAAAGGCGTCCACCTATAGAACTAAGGCCCACTCCCTTTTAAAATACTCATTAACACCATTCGTTTGATGCCCATATTGTACAAACAAATTCTAGGGTCACCCCTGGTCCAACTTTGTGGCGATATCACGAAAGGGCATCCACCTATAGAACTAAGGCCCACTCCCTTTTAAAATACTCATTAACACCTTTCATTTGATACCCATATCGTACAAACAAATTCTAGAGTTACCTCTGGTCCACCCTTATGGCGATATCTCGAAAAGGCGTCCACCTATAGAACTAAGGCCCACGCCCTTTTAAAAAACTTGTTAACACCTTTCATTTGATACCCATATCATACAAACAAATTCTAGAGTCACCGCGGGTCCACCTTTATGGCGATATCACGAAAGGGCGTCCACCTATAGAACTAAGGCCCAGGCCATTTTAAAATACTCATTAGCACCTTTCATTTGATACCCATATCATACAAACAAATTCAAGAGTCACCCCGGGTCCACCTTTATGGCGACATCCCTAAATGGCGTCCACCTATAGAACTAAGGCTCAGGCCCTTTTAAAATACTCATTAACACCTTTCATTTGATACCCATATCGTACAAACAAATTCTAGAGTCACCCCTGGTCCACCTTTATTGCGATATCTCGAAAGGGCGTCCACCTATAGAACTAAGGCCCAGGCCCTTTTAAAATACTCATTAACACCTTTCATTTGATACCCATATCATACAAACAAATTCAAGAGTCACCCCGGGTCCACCTTTATGGTGATATCCCTAAATGGCGTCCACCTATAGAACTAAGGCCCACGCCCTTTTAAAAAACTCGTTAACACCTTTCATTTGATACCCATATCATACAAACAAATTCTAGAGTCACCGGGGTCCACCTTTATGGCGATATCACGAAAGGGCGTCCACCTATAGAACTAAGGCCCACTCCCTTTTAAAATACTCATTATCACCTTTCATTTGATACCCATATCGTACATTCAAATTCTAGAGTCAGCCCTGGTCCAAATGAAAGGGGGATATAAGGAAAGGGGGATATAAGGGGGAACTAAGGCCCACTCCCTTTTAAAATACTCATTAACACCTTTCATTTGATACCCATATCGTACAAACAAATTCTAGAGTCACCCCTGGTCCCCCTTTATGGCGATATCTCGAAAAGGCGCCCACCTAGAGAACTATGGCCCACGCCCTTTTAAAAAACTCGTTAACACCTTTCGTTTGATACCCATATCTTACAAACAAATTCTAGAGTCAGCCCTGGTCCCCCTTTATGGCGATATCTCGAAAAGGCGTCCACCTATATAACTAAGGCCCACTCCATTTTAAAATACTCATTAACACCTTTCATTTGATACCCATATCATACAAACAAATTCTAGAGTCGCCCCGGGTCTACCTTTATGGCGATATCCCTAAATGGCGTCCATCTATAGAACTAAAGCCCACGCCCTTTTAAAATACTCATTAACACCTTTCATTTGATATCCATACCGTACAAACAAATTCTAGAGTCACCCCTTGTCCACCTTTATGGCGATATCTCGAAAAGGCGTCCACCTATAGAACTAAGGCCCACGCCCTTTTAAAAAACTTGTAAACACCTTTCATTTCATATGCATTTCGTACAAACAAATTCTAGAGTTACCGCTGGTACCCTTTTATGGCGATACCTCGAAAAGGCGTCCACCTATAGAACTAAGGCCAACTCCCTTTTAAAATACTCATTAACACCTTTCATTTGATACCCATATCATACAAACTAATTCTAGAGTCACCCCGGGTCCACCTTTATGGCGATATCACGAAAAGGCGTCCAACTATAGAACTAAGGCCCACTCCCTTTTAAAATACCCATTAAAACCTTTCATTTGATACCCATATCGTACAAACAAATTCTAGAGTTACCCCTGGTCCCCCTTTATGGCGATATCTCTAAAAGGCCTCCACCTATAGAACTAAGGCCCACCCCTTTTAAAATACTCATTAACACATTTCATTTGATACCCATATCATACAAACAAATTCTAGAGTCACCCCGGTCCACCTCTATGGCGATATCCCTTTTAAAATACCCATTAAAACCTTTCATTTGATACCCATATCGTACAAACAAATTCTAGAGTCACCCCTGGTCCCCCTTTATGGCGATATCTCTAAAAGGCGTCCACCTATAGAACTAAGGCCCACACCTTTTAAAATACTCATTAACACATTTCATTTGATACCCATATCATACAAGCAAATTCTAGAGTCAACCCGGGTCCACCTTTATGGCGATATCACGAAAAGGCGTCTACCTATAGAACTAAGGCCCACTCCCTTTTAAAATACTCATTAACACCTTTCATTTGATACCCATATCGTACAAACAAATTCTAGAGTCACCTGTGGCCCCCCTTTATGGTGATATCTCGAAAAGGCGTCCACCTATAGAACTAAGGCCCACTCTCTTTTAAAATACTCATTAACACCCCTTTCATTTGATACCCATATCGTACAAACAAATTCTAGAGTCACCCCTGGTCCACCTTTATGGCGATATCTCGAAAAGGCTTCCACCTATAGAACTAAGGCCCACGCCCTGTTAAAAAACTCGTTAACACCTTTCATTTGATACCCATATCATACAAACAAGTTCCAGAGTCACCGCGGGTCCACCTTCATGGCGATATCCCTAAATGGCGTCCACCTATAGAACTAAGGCTCAGGCCCTTTTAAAATACTCATTAACACCTTTCATTTGATACCCATATCGTACAAACAAATTCTAGAGTCACCCCTGGTCCACCTTTATGGCGATATCTCGAAAAGGCTTCCACCTATAGAACTAAGGCGCACGCCCTTTTAAAAAACTCGTTAACACCTTTCATTTGATACCCATATCATACAAACAAATTCAAGAGTTACCCCGGGTCCACCTTTATGGCGATATCTCGAAAGGGCGTCCACCTATAGAACTAAGGCCCAGGCCCTTTTAAAATACTCATTAACACCTTTCATTTGATACGCATATCATACAAACAAATTCAAGAGTCACCCCGGGTCCACCTTTATGGTGATATCCCTAAATAACGTCCACCTATAGAACTAAGGCCCACGCCCTTTTAAAAAACTCGTTAACACCTTTCATTTGATACCCATATCATACAAACAAATTCTAGAGTCACCGCGGGTCCACCTTTATGGCGATATCATGAAAGGGCGTCCACCTATAGAACTAAGGCCCACTCCCTTTTAAAATACTCATTAACACCTTTCGTTTGATACCCATATCGTACAAACAAATTCTAGAGTCACCCCTGGTCCCCCATTATGGCGATATCTCTAAAAGGCGTCCACCTATAGAACTAAGGCCCACCCCTTTTAAAATACTCATTAACACATTTCATTTGATACCCATATCATACAAACAAATTCTAGAGTCACCCCGGGTCCACCTTTATGGCGATATCCCTTTTAAAATACCCATTAAAACCTTTCATTTGATACCCATATCGTACAAACAAATTCTAGAGTCACCCCTGGTCACCCCTTAATGGCGATATCTCTAAAAGGCGTCCACCTATAGAACTAAGGCCCACCCCTTTTAAAATACTCATTAACACATTTCATTTGATACCCATATCATACAAGCAAATTCTAGAGTCACCCCGGGTCCACCTTTATGGCGATATCTCGAAAAGGCGCCCACCTATAGAACTAAGGCCCACTCCATTTTAAAATACTCATTAACACCTTTCATTTGATACCCATATCGAACAAACAAATATTAGAGTCAGTCCTGGTCCACCTTTATGGCGATATCCCTAAATGGCGTCCATCTATAGAACTAAAGCCCACGTCCATTTAAAATACTCATTAACACCTTTCATTTGATACCCATACCGTACAAACAAATTCTAGAGTCACCCCTTGTCCACCTTTATGGCGATATCTCGAAAAGGCGTCCACCTATAGAACTAAGGCCCACGCCCTTTTAAAAAACTTGTAAACACCTTTCATTTGATATGCATTTCGTACAAACAAATTCTAGAGTTACCGCTGGTCCCCCTTTATGGCGATACCTCGAAAAGGCGTCCACCTATAGAACTAATGCCAACTCCCTTTTAAAATACTTATTAACACCTTTCATTTGATACCCATATCATACAAACTAATTCTAGAGTCACCCCGGGTCCACCTTTATGGCGATATCACGAAAAGGCGTCCACCTATAGAACTAAGGCCCACTCCCTTTTAAAATACCCATTAAAACCTTTCATTTGAAACCCATATCGTACAAACAAATTCTAGAGTCACCCCTGGTCCCCCATTATGGCGATATCTCTAAAAGGCGTCCACCTATAGAACTAAGGCCCACCCCTTTTAAAATACTCATTAACACATTTCATTTGATACCCATATCATACAAACAAATTCTAGAGTCACCCCGGGTCCACCTTTATGGCGATATCCCTTTTAAAATACCCATTAAAACCTTTCATTTGATACCCATATCGTACAAACAAATTCTAGAGTCACCCCTGGTCACCCCTTAATGGCGATATCTCTAAAAGGCGTCCACCTATAGAACTAAGGCCCACCCCTTTTAAAATACTCATTAACACATTTCATTTGATACCCATATCATACAAGCAAATTCTAGAGTCACCCCGGGTCCACCTTTATGGCGATATCACGAAAAGGCGTCCACCTATAGAACTAAGGCCCACTCCCTTTTAAAATACTCATTAACACCTTTCATTTTATACCCATATCGTCCCCCTTTATGGTGATATCTCGAAAAGGCGTCCACCTATAGAACTAAGGCCCACTCCCTTTTAAAATACTCATTAACACCATTCGTTTGATGCCCATATTGTACAAACAAATTCTAGGGTCACCCCTGGTCCACCTTTGTGGCGATATCACGAAAGGGCATCCACCTATAGAACTAAGGCCCACTCCCTTTTAAAATACTCATTAACACCTTTCATACCCATATCGTGCAAACAAATTCTAGAGTTACCTCTGGTCCACCCTTATGGCGATATCTCGAAAAGGCGTCCACCTATAGAACTAAGGCCCACGCCCTTTTAAAAAACTCGTTAACACCTTTCATTTGAAACCCATATCATACAAACAAATTCTAGAGTCACCGCGGGTCCACCTTTATGGCGATATCACGAAAGGGCGTCCACCTATAGAACTAAGGCCCAGGCCATTTTAAAATACTCATTAACACCTTTCATTTGATACCCATATCATACAAACAAATTCAAGAGTCACCCCGGGTCCACCTTTATGGCGACATCCCTAAATGGCGTCCACCTATAGAACTAAGGCTCAGGCTCTTTTAAAATACTCATTAACACCTTTCAATTGATACCCATATCGTACAAACAAATTCTAGAGTCACCCCTGGTCCACCTTTATTGCGATATCTCGAAAGGGCGTCCACCTATAGAACTAAGGCCCAGGCCCTTTTAAAATACTCATTAACACCTTTCATTTGATACCCATATCATACAAACAAATTCAAGAGTCACCCCGGGTCCACCTTTATGGTGATATCCCTAAATGGCGTCCACCTATAGAACTAAGGCCCACGCCCTTTTAAAAAACTCGTTAACACCTTTCATTTGATACCCATATCATACAAACAAATTCTAGAGTCACCGCGGGTCCACCTTTATGGCGATATCACGAAAGGGCGTCCACCTATAGAACTAAGGCCCACTCCCTTTTAAAATACTCATTAACACCTTTCATTTGATACCCATATCGTACATTCAAATTCTAGAGTCAGCCCTGGTCCAAATGAAAGGGGGATATAAGGAAAGGGGGATATAAGGGGGAACTAAGGCCCACTCCCTTTTAAAATACTCATTAAAACCTTTCATTTGATACCCATATCGTACAAACAAATTCTAGAGTCACCCCTGGTCCCCCTTTATGGCGATATCTCGAAAAGGCGCCCACCTAGAGAACTATGGCCCACGCCATTTTAAAAAACTCGTTAACACCTTTCGTTTGATACCCATATCTTACAAACAAATTCTAGAGTCAGCCCTGGTCCCCCTTTATGGCGATATCTCGAAAAGGCGCCCACCTATAGAACTAAGGCCCACTCCATTTTAAAATACTCATTAACACCTTTCATTTGATACCCATATCGTACAAACAAATACTAGAGGCAGCCCTGGTCCACCTTTATGGCGATATCCCTAAATGGCGTCCATCTATAGAACTAAAGCCCACGCCCTTTTAAAATACTCATTAACACCTTTCATTTGATACCCATACCGTACAAACAAATTCTAGAGTCACCCCTTGTCCACCTTTATGGCGATATCTCGAAAAGGCGTCCACCTATAGAACTAAGGCCCTCGCCCTTTTAAAAAACTTGTAAACACCTTTCATTTCATATGCATATCGTACAAACAAATTCTAGAGTTACCGCTGGTCCCCCTTTATGGCGATACCTCGAAAAGGCGTCCACCTATAGAACTAAGGCCAACTCCCTTTTAAAATACTCATTAACACCTTTCATTTGATACTCATATCATACAAACTAATTCTAGAGTCACCCCGGGTCCACCTTTATGGCGATATCACGAAAAGGCGTCCAACTATAGAACTAAGGCCCACTCCCTTTTAAAATACCCATTAAAACCTTTCATTTGATACCCATATCGTACAAACAAATTCTAGAGTTACCCCTGGTCCCCCTTTATGGCGATATCTCTAAAAGGCGTCCACCTATAGAACTAAGGCCCACCCCTTTTAAAATACTCATTAACACATTTCATTTGATACCCATATCATACAAACAAATTCTAGAGTCACCCCGGTCCACGTCTATGGCGATATCCCTTTTAAAATACCCATTAAAACCTTTCATTTGATACCCATATCGTACAAACAAATTCTATAGTCACCCCTGGTCCCCCTTTATGGCGATATCTCTAAAAGGCGTCCACCTATAGAACTAAGGCCCACACCTTTTAAAATACTCATGAACACATTTCATTTGATACCCATATCATACAAGCAAATTCTAGAGTCACCCCGGGTCCACCTTTATGGCGATATCACGAAAAGGCGTCCACCTATAGAACTAAGGCCCACTCCCTTTTAAAATACTCATTAACACCTTTCATTTGATACCCATATCGTACAAACAAATTCTAGAGTCACCCCTGTTCCCCCTTTATTTGATACCCATATCGTACAAACAAATTCTAGAGTCACCTGTGGCCCCCCTTTATGGTGATATCTCGAAAAGGCGTCCACCTATAGAACTAAGGCCCACTCCTTTTTAAAATACTCATTAACACCTTTCATTTGATACCCAAATCGTACAAACAAATTCTAGAGTCACCCCTGGTCCACCTTTATGGCGATATCTCGAAAAGGCTTCCACCTATAGAACTAAGGCCCACGCCCTTTTAAAAAACTCGTTAACACCTTTCATTTGATACCCATATCATACAAACAAGTTCCAGAGTCACTGCGGGTCCACCTTTATGGCGATATCACGAAAGGGCATCCACCTATAGAACTAAGGCCCACTCCCTTTTAAAATACTCATTAATACCTTTCATTTGTTACCCATATCGTACAAACAAATTCTAGAGTCACCTCTGGTCCACCCTTATGGCGATATCTCGAAAAGGCGTCCACCTATAGAACTAAGGCCCACGCCCTTTTAAAAAACTCGTTAACACCTTTCATTTGATACCCATATCATACAAACAAGTTCCAGAGTCACTGCGGGTCCACCTTTATGGCGATATCACGAAAGGGCGTCCACGTATAGAACTAAGGCCCAGGCCCTTTTAAAATACTCATTAACACCTTTCATTTGATACCCATATCATACAAACAAATTCAGGAGTCACCCCGGGTCCACCTTTATGGCGATATCTCTAAGTGGAGTCCACCTATAGAACTAAGGCTCAGGCCCTTTTAAAATACTCATTAACACCTTTCATTTGATATCCATATCGTACAAACAAATTCTAGAGTCACCCCTGGTCCACCTTTATGGCGATATCTCGAAAGGGCGTCCACCTATAGAACTAAGGCCCATTCCATTTTAAAATACTCATTAACACCTTTCATTTGATACCCATATCATACAAACAAATTCAAGAGTCACCCCGGGTCCACCTTTATGGTGATATCCCTAAATGGCGTCCACCTATAGAACTAAGGCCCACGCCCTTTTAAAAAACTCGTTAACACCTTTCATTTGATACCCATATCATACAAACAAATTCTAGAGTCACCGGGGGTCCACCTTTATGGCGATATCTCGAAAGGGCGTCCACCTATAGAACTAAGGCCCACTCCCTTTTAAAATACTCATTAACACCTTTCATTTGATACCCATATCGTACATTCAAATTCTAGAGTCAGCCCTGGTCCAAATGAAAGGAGGATATAAGGAAAGGGGGATATAAGGGGGAACTAAGGCCCACTCCCTTTTAAAATACTCATTAAAACCTTTCATTTGATACCCATATCGTACAAACAAATTCTAGAGTCACCCCTGGTCCACCTTTATGGCGATATCTCGAAAGGGCGTCCACCTATAGAACTAAGGCCCATGCCATTTTAAAATACTCATTAACACCTTTCATTTGATACCCATATCATACAAACAAATTCAAGAGTCACCCCGGGTCCACCTTTATGGCGATATCTCTAAGTGGCGTCCACCTATAGAACTAAGGCTCAGGCCCTTTTAAAATACTCATTAACACCTTTCATTTGATATCCATATCGTACAAACAAATTCTAGAGTCACCCCTGGTCCACCGTTATGGCGATATCTCGAAAGGGCGTCCACCTATAGAACTAAGGCCCATGCCATTTTAAAATACTCATTAACACCTTTCATTTGATACCCATATCATACAAACAAATTCAAGAGTCACCCCGGGTCCACCTTTATGGCGATATCTCTAAGTGGCGTCCACCTATAGAAGTAAGGCTCAGGCCCTTTTAAAATACTCATTAACACCTTTCATTTGATATCCATATCGTACAAACAAATTCTAGAGTCACCCCTGGTCCCCCTTTATGGCGATATCTCGAAAAGGCGCCCACCTATAGAACTAAGGCCCACGCCCTTTTAAAATAATCTTTAACACCTTTCACTTGATACCCATATCGTACAAACAAATTCTAGAGTCTCCCCTGGTCCACCCTTATGGTGATATCTCGAAAAGGCGTCCACCTATAGAACTAAGGCCCACGCCCTTTTAAAAAACTCGTTAACACCTTTCATTTGATACCCATATCATACAAACAAATTCTAGATTCACTTCTGCTCCCCCTTTATAGCGATATCTCGAAAATGCGTACATCTATAGAACTAAGGCCCACTCCCTTTTAAAATACTCATTAACACCTTTCATTTGATAGCCATATCATACAAACAAATTCTAGAGTCACCCCGGGTCCACCTTTATGGCGATATCACGAAAAGGCGTCCACCTATAGAACTAAGGCTCACTCCCTTTTAAAATACTTATTAACACCTTTCATTTGATACCCACATCGTACAAACAAATTCTAGAGTCACCACTGGTCCACCTTTATGGCGATATCCCTAAATGGCGTCCATCTATAGAACTAAGGCCCAAGCCCTTTTAAAATACTCATTAACACCTTTCATTTGATACCCATACCGTACAAACAAATTCTAGAGTCACCCCTTGTCCACCTTTATGGCGATATCTCGAAAAGGCGTCCACCTATAGCACTAAGGCCCACGCCCTTTTAAAAAACTTGTTAACACCTTTCATTTGATATGCATTTCGTACAAACAAATTCTAGAGTCACCCCTGGTCCCCCTTTATGGCGATACCTCGAAAAGGCGTCCACTTATAGAACTAAGGCCCACTCCCTTTTAAAATACCCATTAACACCTTTCATTTGATACCCATATCATACAAACAAATTCTATGGTCACCCCGGGTCCACCTTTATGGCTATATCACGAAAAGGCGTCCACCTATAGAACTAAGGCCCACTGCCTTTTAAAATACCCATTAAAACCTTTCATTTGATACCCATATCGTACAAACAAATTCTAGAGTCACCCCTGGTCCCCCTTTATGGCGATATCTCTAAAAGGCGTCCACCTATAAACTAAGGCCCACCCCTTTTAAAATACTCATTAACACATTTCATTTGATACCCATATCATACAAACAAATTCTAGAGTCACCCCGGGTCCACCTTTATGGCGATATCACGAAAAGGCGTCCACCTATAGAACTAAGGCTCACTCCCTTTTAAAATACTCATTAACACCTTTCATTTGATACCCATATCGTACAAACAAATACTAGAGTCACCCCTGTTCCCCCTTTATGGTGATATCTCGAAAAGGCGCCCACCTATAGAACTAAGGCCCACTCCCTTTTAAAATACTCATTAACACCTTTCATTTGATACCCATATCACACAAACAAATTCTAGAGTCACCCCCGGTCCACCTTTATGGCGATATCCCTAAATGGCGTCCACCTATAGAACTAAGGCCCACGCCCTTTTAAAATACTCTTTAACACCTTTCATTTGATACCCATATCGTACAAACAAATTCTAGAGTCAGCCCTGTTCCCCCTTTATGGTGATATCTCGAAAAGGCGTCCACCTATAGAACTAAGGCCCACTCCCTTTTAAAATACTCATTAACACCTTTCATTTGATACCTATATCGTACAAACAAATACCAGAGTCAGCCCTGGTCCACCTTTATGGCGATAACCCTAAATGGCGTCCACCTATAGAACTAAGGCCCACGCCCTTTTAAAATACTCTTTAACACCTTTCATTTGATACCCATATCGTACAAGCAAATTCTAGAGTCACCCCTGGTCCCCCTTTATGGTGATATCTCGAAAAGGCGTCCACCTATAGAACTAAGGCCCACTCCCTTTTAAAATACTCATTAAAACCTTTCATTTGATACCCATATCGTACAAAGAAATTCTAGAGTCACCCCTGGTCCCCCTTTATGATGATATCTCGAAAAGGCGTCCACCTATAGAACTAAGGCCCACTCCCTTTTAAAATACTCATTAGCACCTTTATGGTGATATCCCTAAATGGCGTCCACCTATAGAACTAAGGCCCACGCCCTTTTAAAAAACTCATTAACACCTTTCATTTGATACCCATATCATACAAACAAATTCTAGAGTCACCGCGGGTCCACCTTTATGGCGATATCACGAAAGGGCGTCCACCTATAGAACTAAGGCCCACTCCCTTTTAAAATACTCATTAACACCTTTCATTTGATACCCATATCGTACATTCAAATTCTAGAGTCAGCCCTGGTCCAAATGAAAGGGGGATATAAGGAAAGGGGGATATAAGGGGGAACTAAGGCCCACTCCCTTTTAAAATACTCATTAAAACCTTTCATTTGATACCCATATCGTACAAACAAATTCTAGAGTCACCCCTGGTCCCCCTTTATGGCGATATCTCGAAAAGGCGCCCACCTAGAGAACTATGGCCTACGCTCTTTTAAAAAACTCGTTAACACCTTTCGTTTGATACCCATATCTTACAAACAAATTCTAGAGTCAGCCCTGGTCCCCCTTTATGGCGATATCTCGAAAAGGCGCCCACCTATAGAACTAAGGCCCACTCCATTTTAAAATACTCATTAACACCTTTCATTTGATACCCATATCGTACAAACAAATACTAGAGTCAGCCCTGGTCCACCTTTATGGCGATATCCCTAAATGGCGTCCATCTATAGAACTAAAGCCCACGCCCTTTTAAAATATCATTAACACCTTTCATTTGATACCCATACCGTACAAGCAAATTCTAGAGTCACCCCTTGTCCACCTTTATGGCGATATCTCGAAAAGGCGTCCACCTATAGAACTAAGGCCCACGCCCTTTTAAAAAACTTGTAAACACCTTTCATTTGATATGCATTTCGTACAAACAAATTCTAGAGTCTCCCCTGGTCCACCCTTATGGTGATATCTCGAAAAGGCGTCGACCTATAGAACTAAGGCCCACGCCCTTTTAAAAAACTCGTTAACACCTTTCATTTGATACCCATATCATACAAACAAATTCTAGAGTCACTTCTGCTCCCCCTTTATAGCGATATCTCGAAAAGGCGTACATCTATAGAACTAAGGCCCACTCCCTTTTAAAATACTCATTAACACCTTTCATTTGATACCCATATCATACAAACAAATTCTAGAGTCACCCCGGGTCCACCTTTATGGCGATATCACGAAAAGGCGTCCACCTATAGAACTAAGGCTCACTCCCTTTTGAAATACTCATTAACACCTTTCATTTGATACCCACATCGTACAAACAAATTCTAGAGTCACCACTGGTCCACCTTTATGGCGATATCCCTAAATGGCGTCCATCTATAGAACTAAGGCCCAAGCCCTTTTAAAATACTCATTAACACCTTTCATTTGATACCCATACCGTACAAACAAATTCTAGAGTCACCCTTGTCCACCTTTATGGCGATATCTCGAAAAGGCGTCCACCTATAGAACTAAGGCCCACGCCTTTTAAAAAACTTGTTAACACCTTTCATTTGATATGCATTTCGTACAAACAAATTCTAGAGTCACCCCTGGTCCCCCTTTATGGCGATACCTCGAAAAGGCGTCCACCTATAGAACTAAGGCCCACTCCCTTTTAAAATACTCATTAACACCTTTCATTTGATACCCATATCATACAAACAAATTCTAGAGTCACCCCGGGTCCACCTTTATGGCTATATCACGAAAAGGCGTCCACCTATAGAACTAAGGCCCACTGCCTTTTAAAATACCCATTAAAACCTTTCATTTGATACCCACATCATACAAACAAATTCTAAAGTCACTTCTGCTCCCCCTTTATAGCGATATCTCGAAAAGGCGTACATCTATAGAACTAAGGCCCACTCCCTTTTAAAATACTCATTAACACCTTTCATTTGATACCCATATCATACGAACAAATTCTGGAGTCACCCCGGGTCCACCTTTATGGCGATATCTCTAAATGGCGTCCACCTATAGAACTAAGGCTCAGGCCCTTTTAAAATACTCATTAACACCTTTCATTTGATACCCATATCGTACAACCAAATTCTAGAGTCACCCCTGTTCCACCTTTATGGCGATATCTCGAAAGGGCGTCCACCTATAGAACTAAGGCCCAGGCCATTTTAAAATACTCATTAACGCCTTTCGTTTGATACCCATATCATACAAACAAATTCTAGAGTCACCACTGGTCCACCTTTATGGCGATATCCCTAAATGGCGTCCATCTATAGAACTAAGGCCCAAGCCCTTTTAAAATACACATTAACACCTTTCATTTGATACCCATACCGTACAAACAAATTCTAGAGTCACCCCTTGTCCACCTTTATGGCGATATCTCGAAAAGGCGTCCACCTATAGAACTAAGGCCCACGCCTTTTAAAAAACTTGTTAACACCTTTCATTTGATATGCATTTCGTACAAACAAATTCTAGAGTCACCCCTGTTCCCCCTTTATGGCGATACCTCGAAAAGGCGTCCACCTATAGAACTAAGGCCCACTCCCTTTTAAAATACTCATTAACACCTTTCATTTGATACCCATATCATACAAACAAATTCTAGAGTCACCCCGGGTCCACCTTTATGGCGATATCACGAAAAGGCATCCACCTATAGAACTAAGGCTCACTCCCTTTTAAAATACTCATTAACACCTTTCATTTGATACCCACATCGTACAAACAAATTCTAGAGTCACCACTGGTCCACCTTTATGGCGATATCCCTAAAAGGCTTCCATCTATAGAACTAAGGCCCAAGCCCTTTTAAAATACTCATTAACACCTTTCATTTGATACCCATACCGTACAAACAAATTCTAGAGTCACCCCTTGTCCACCTTTATGGCGATATCTCGAAAAGGCGTCCACCTATAGAACTAAGGCCCACGCCTTTTAAAAAACTTGTTAACACCTTTCATTTGATATGCATATCGTACAAACAAATTCTAGAGTCACCCCTGGTCCCTCTTTATGGCGATATCTCTAAAAGGCGTCCACCTATAGAACTAAGGCCCACCCCTTTTAAAATACTCATTAACACATTTCGTTTGATACCCATATCATACAAACAACAAATTCTAGAGTCACCCCGGGTCCACCTTTATGGCGATATCACGAAAAGGCGTCCACCTATAGAACTAAGGCTCACTCCCTTTTAAAATACTCATTAACACCTTTCATTTGTTACCCATAACGTACAAACAAATACTAGAGTCACCCCTATTCCCCCTTTATGGTGATATCTCGAAAAGGCGCCCTCCTATAGAACTAAGGCCCACTCCCTTTTAAAATACTCATTAACACCTTTCATTTGATACCCATATCACACAAACAAGTTCTAGAGTCACCCCCGGTCCACCTTTATGGCGATATCCCTAAATGTCGTCCACCTATAGAACTAAGGCCCACGCCCTTTTAAAATACTCATTAACACCTTTCATTTGATACCCATATCGTACAAAAAAATTCTAGAGTCAGCCCTGTTCCCCCTTTATGGTGATATCTCGAAAAGGCGTCCACCTATAGAACTAAGGCCCACTCCCTTTTAAAATACTCATTAACACCTTTCATTTGATACCCATATCGTACAAACAAATACCAGAGTCAGCCCTGGTCCACCTTTATGGCGATAACCCTAAATAGCGTCCACCTATAGAACTAAGGCCCACGCCCTTTTAAAATACTCTTTAACACCTTTCATTTGATACCCATATCGTACAAACAAATTCTAGAGTCACCCCTGGTCCCCCTTTATGGAGATATCTCGAAAAGGCGCCCACCTATAGAACTAAAGCCCACTCCCTTTTAAAATACTCATTAAAACCTTTCATTTGATACCCATATCGTACAAACAAATTCTAGAGTCACCCCTGGTCCCCCTTTATGATGATATCTCGAAAAGGCGTCCACCTATAGAACTAAGGCCCACTCCCTTTTAAAATACTCATTAGCACCTTTAATTTGATACCCATATCATACAAACAAATTCTAGAGTCACCCCAGGTCTACCTTTATGGCGATATCCCTAAATGGCGTTCACCTATAGGCCCAGGCCCTTTTAAAATACTTATTAACACCTTTCATTTGATACCCATATCATACAAACAAATTCAGGAGTCACCCCGGGTCCACCTTTATGGCGATATCTCTAAATGGCGTCAACCTATAGAACTAAGGCTCAGGCCCTTTTAAAATACTCATTAACACCTTTCATTTGATACCCATATCGTACAAACAAATACTAGAGTCAGCCCTGGTCCACCTTTATGGCGATATCCCTAAATGGCGTCCATCTATAGAACTAAAGCCCACGCCCTTTTAAAATACTCATTAACACCTTTCATTTGATACCCATACCGTACAAACAAATTCTAGAGTCACCCCTTGTTCACCTTTATGGCGATATCTCGAAAAGGCGTCCACCTATAGAACTAAGGCCCACGCCCTTTTAAAAAACTTGTAAACACCTTTCATTTGATATGCATTTCGTACAAACAAATTCTAGAGTTATCGCTGGTCCCCCTTTATGGCGATACCTCGAAAAGGCGTCCACCTATAGAACTAAGGCCAACTCCCTTTTAAAATACTCATTAACACCTTTCATTTGATACCCATATCATACAAACTAATTCTAGAGTCACCCCGGGTCCACCTTTATGGCGATATCACGAAAATGCGTCCACCTATAGAACTAAGGCCCACTCCCTTTTAAAATACCCATTAAAACCTTTCATTTGATACCCATATCGTACAAACAAATTCTAGAGTCACCCCTGGTCCCCCTTTATGGCGATATCTCTAAAAGGCGACCACCTATAGAACTAAGGCCCACCCCTTTTAAAATACTCATTAACACATTTCATTTGATACCCATATCATACAAACAAATTCTAGAGTCACCCCGGGTCCACCTTTATGGCGATATCCCTTTTAAAATACCCATTAAAACCTTTCATTTGATACCCATATCGTACAAACAAATTCTAGAATCACCCGTGGTCCCCCTTTATGGCGATATCTCTAAAAGGCGTCCACCTATAGAACTAAGGCCCACCCCTTTTAAAATACTCATTAACACATTTCATTTGATACCCATATCATACAAGCAAATTCTAGAGTTACCCCGGGTCCACCTTTATGGCGATATCACGAAAAGGCGTCCACCTATAGAACTAAAGCGCACTCCCTTTTAAAATACTCATTAACACCTTTCATTTGATACCCATATCGTACAAACAAATTCTAGAGTCACCCCTGTTCCCCCTTTATTTGATACCCATATCGTACAAACAAATTCTAGAGTCACCTGTGGCCCCCCTTTATGGTGATATCTCGAAAAGGCGTCCACCTATAGAACTAAGGCCCACTCCCTTTTAAAATACTCATTAACACCTTTCATTTGATACCCATATCGTACAAACACATTCTAGATTCACCCCTGGTCCACCTTTATGGCGATATCTCGAAAAGGCTTCCATCTAT
Organism: Eurosta solidaginis; assembly: GCF_040869045.1. NCBI lineage: Eukaryota > Metazoa > Arthropoda > Insecta > Diptera > Tephritidae > Eurosta > Eurosta solidaginis. Next base: position 37,765,693 of record NC_090324.1, on the reverse strand, counting down.
AGAACTAAGGCCCACGCCCTTTTAAAAAACTCGTTAACACCTTTCATTTGATACCCTTATCATAAAAACAAGTTCCAGAGTCACCGCGGGTCTACCTTTATGGCGATATCACGAAAGGGCATCCACCTATAGAACTAAGGCCCACTCCCTTTTAAAATACTCATTAATACCTTTCATTTGTTACCCATATCGTACAAACAAATTCTAGAGTCACCTCTGGTCCACCCTTATGGCGATATCTCGAAAAGGCGTCCACCTATAGAACTAAGGCCCACGCCCTTTTAAAAAACTCGTTAACACCTTTCATTTGATACCCATATCATACAAACAAATTCTAGAGTCACCGCGGGTCCACCTTTATGGCGATATCACGAAAGGGCGTCCACCTATAGAACTAGGGCCCAGGCACCTTTTAAAATACTCATTAACACCTTTCATTTGATACCCATATCATACAAACAAATTCAGGAGTCACCCCGGGTCCACCTTTATGGCGATATCTCTAAATGGCGTCCACCTATAGAACTAAGGCTCAGCCCTTTTAAAATACTCATTAACACCTTTCATTTGATATCCATATCGTACAAACAAATTCTAGAGTCACCCCTGGTCCACCTTTATGGCGATATCTCGAAAGGGCGTCCACCTATAGAACTAAGGCCCATGCCATTTTAAAATACTCATTAACACCTTTCATTTGATACGCATATCATACAAACAAATTCAAGAGTCACCCCGGGTCCACCTTTATGGTGATATACCTAAATGGCGTCCACCTATAGAACTAAGGCCCACGCCCTTTTAAAAAACTCGTTAACACCTTTCATTTGATACCCATATCATACAAACAAATTCTAGAGTCACCGGGGGTCCACCTTTATGGCGATATCTCGAAAGGGCGTCCACCTATAGAACGAAGGCCCACTCCCTATTAAAATACTCATTAACACCTTTCATTTGATACCCATATCGTACATTCAAATTCTAGAGTCAGCCCTGGTCCAAATGAAAGGGGGATATAAGAAAAGGGGGATATAAGGGGGAACTAAGGCCCACTACCTTTTAAAATACTCATTAAAACCTTTCATTTGATACCCATATCGTACAAACAAATTCTAGAGTCACCCCTGGTCCCCCTTTATGGCGATATATCGAAAAGGCGCCCACCTAGAGAACTATGGCCCACGCCCTTTTAAAAAACTCGTTAACACCTTTCGTTTGATACCCATATCTTACAAACAAATTCTAGAGTCAGCCCTGGTCCCCCTTTATGGCGATATCTCTAAAAGGCGCCCACGTATAGAACTAAGGCCCACGCCCTTTTAAAATACTCTTTAACACCTTTCATTTGATACCCATATCGTACAAACAAATTCTAGAGTCTCCCCTGGTGATATCTCGAAAAGGCGTCCACCTATAGAACTAAGGCCCACGCCCTTTTAAAAAACTCGTTAACACCTTTCATTTGATACCCATATCATACAAACAAATTCTAGAGTCACTTCTGCTCCCCCTTTATAGCGATATCTCGAAAAGGCGTACATCTATAGAACTAAGGCCCACTCCCTTTTAAAATACTCATTAACACCTTTCATTTGATACCCATATCATACAAACAAATTCTAGAGTCACCCCGGGTCCACCTTTATGGCGATATCACGAAAAGGCGTCCACCTATAGAACTAAGGCTCACTCCCTTTTAAAATACTCATTAACACCTTTCATTTGATACCCACATCGTACAAACAAATTCTAGAGTCACCACTGGTCCACCTTTATGGCGATATCCCTAAATGGCGTCCACCTATAGAACTAAGGCCCACTGCCTTTTAAAATACCCATTAAAACCTTTCATTTGATACCCATATCGTACAAACAAATTCTAGAGTCACCACTGGTCCCCCTTTATGGCGATATCTCTAAAAGGCGTCCACCTATAGAACTAAGGCCCACCCCTTTTAAAATACTCATTAACACATTTAATTTGATACCCATATCATACAAACAAATTCTAGAGTCACCCCGGGTCCACCTTTATGGCGATATCACGAAAAGGCGTCCACCTATAGAACTAAGGCTCACTCCCTTTTAAAATACTCATTAACACCTTTCATTTGGTACCCATATCGTACAAACAAATTCTGGAGTCACCCCTGTTCCCCCTTTATGGTGATATCTCGAAAAGGCGTCCACCTATAGAACTAAGGCCCACTCCCTTTTAAAATACTCATTAACACCTTTCATTTGATACCCATATCACACAAACAAATTCTAGAGTCACCCCCGGTCCACCTTTATGGCGATATCCCTAAATGGCGTCCACCTATAGAACTAAGGCCCACGCCCTTTTAAAATACTCATTAACACCTTTCATTTGATACCCATATCGTACAAACAAATCCTAGAGTCACCCCTGGTCCCCCTTTATGGTGATATCTCGAAAAGGCGTCCACCTATAGAACTAAGGCCCACTCCCTTTTAAAATACTCATTAAAACCTTTCATTTGATACCCATATCGTACAAACAAATTCTAGAGTCACCCCCGATATCACGAAAGGGCGTCCACCTATAGAACTAAGGCCCACTCCCTTTTAAAATACTCATTAACACCTTTCATTTGATACCCATATCGTACATTCAAATTCTAGAGTCAGCCCTGGTCCAAATGAAAGGGGGATATAAGGAAAGGGGGATATAAGGGGGAACTAAGGCCCACTCCCTTTTAAAATACTCATTAAAAATTTTCATTTGATACCCATATCGTACAAACAAATTCTAGAGTCACCCCTGGTCCCCCTTTATGGCGATATCTCGAAAAGGCGCCCACCTAGAGAACTATGGCACACGCCCTTTTAAAAAACTCGTTAACACCTTTCGTTTGATACCCATATCTTACAAACAAATTCTAGAGTCAGCCCTGGTCCGCCTTTATGGCGATATCTCGAAAAGGCGCCCACCTAGAGAACTATGGCCCACGCCCTTTTAAAAAACTCGTTAACACCTTTCATTTGATACCCATATCATACAAACAAATTCTAGAGTCACTTCTGCTCCCCCTTTATAGCGATATCTCGAAAACAAATCTACAATATCTACAAACAAATTCTAGAGTCACCCCGGGTCCACCTTTATGGCGATATCCTTAAATGGCGTCCACCTATAGAACTAAGGCCCACTCCCTTTTAAAATACTCATTAAAACCTTTCATTTGATACCCATATCGTACAAACAAATTCTAGAGTCACCCCTGGTCCCCCTTTATGGCGATATCTCGAAAAGGCGCCCACCTAGAGAACTATGGCCCACGCCCTTTTAAAAAACTCGTTAACACCTTTCTTTTGATACCCATATCTTACAAACAAATTCTAGAGTCAGCCCTGGTCCCCCTTTATGGCGATATCTCGAAAAGGCGCCCACCTATAGAACTAACGCCCACGCCCTTTTAAAATACTCTTTAACACCTTTCATTTGATACCCATATCGTACAAACAAATTCTAGAGTCTCCCCTGGTCCACCCTTATGGTGATATCTCGAAAAGGCGTCCACCTATAGAACTAAGGCCCACGCCCTTTTAAAAAACTCGTTAACACCTTTCATTTGATACCCATATCATACAAACAAATTCTAGAGTCACTTCTGCTCCCCCTTTATAGCGATATCTCGAAAACAAATCTACAATATCTACAAACAAATTCTAGAGTCACCCTGGGTCCACCTTTATGGCGATATCCCTAAATGGCGTCCACCTATAGAACTAAGGCCCACGCCCTTTTAAAATACTCATTAACACCTTTCATTTGATACCCATATCGTACAAAAAAATACTAGAGTCAGCCCTGGTCCACCTTTATGGCGATAACCCTATATGGCGTCCACCTATAGAACTAAGGCCCACGCCCTTTTAAAATACTCTTTAACACATTTCATTTGATACCCATATCGTACAAACAAATTCTAGAGTCACCCCTGGTCCTCCTTTGTGGTGATATCTCGAAAAGGCGTCCACCTATAGAACTAAGGCCCACTCCCTTTTAAAATACTCATTAACACATTTCATTTGATACCCATATCATACAAACAAATTCTAGAGTCACCCTGGTACTCCTTTATGGTGATATCTCGAAAAGGCGTCCACCTATAGAACTAAGGCCCACTCCCTTTTAAAATACTCATTAACACCTTTCATTTGATACCCATATCATACAAACAAATTCTAGAGTCACCCCGATTCCACCTTTATGGCGATATCCCTAAATGGCGTTCATCTATAGAACTAAGGCCCAGGCCCTTTTAAATTACTTATTAACACCTTTCATTTGATACCCATATCGTACAAACAAATTCTAGAGTCTCCCCGGGTCCACCTTTATGGCGATATCACGAAAAGGCGTGCACCTATAGAACTAAGGCCCACTCCCTTTTAAAATACTCATTCCCTTTCATTTGATACCCATATCGTACAAACAAATTCTAGAGTCAGCCCTGGTCCACCTTTATGGCGATAACCCTAAATGGCGTCCACCTATAGAACTAAGGCCCACGCCCTTTTAAAATACTCTTTAACACCTTTCATTTGATACCCATATCATACAAACAAATTCTAGAGTCACCCCTGCTCCCCCTTTATATCGATATCTCGAAAAGGCGTACACCTATAGAACTAAGGCCCAACCCTTTTAAAATACTCATTAACACCTTTCATTTGATACCCATATCATACAAACAAATTCTAGAGTCACCCCGGGTCCACCTTTATGGCGATATCTCGAAAAGGCGTCCACCTATAGAACTAAGGCCCACTCCCTTTTAAAATACTCATTAACACCTTTCATTTGATACCCATATCGTACAAACAAATTCTAGAGTCACCCCTGTTCCCCCTTTATGGTGATATCTCGAAAAGGGGTCCACCTATAGAACTAAGGCCCACTCCCTTTTAAAATACTCCTTAACACCTTTCATTTGATACCCATATCGTACAAACAAATTCTAGAGTCAGCCCTGGTCCACCTTTATGGCGATAACCCTAAATGGCGTCCACCTATAAAACTAAGGCCCACGCTCTTTTAAAATACTCTTTAACACCTTTCATTTGATACCCATATCATACAAACAAATTCTAGAGTCACCCCTGCTCCCCCTTTATAACGATATCTCGAAAAGGCGTACACCTATAGAACTAAGGCCCACTCCCTTTTAAAATACTCATTAACAACTTTCATTTGATACCCATATCATACAAACAAATTCTAGAGTCACCCCGGGTCCACCTTTATGGTCATATCTCGAAAAGGCGTCCATCTATAGAACTAGGGCCACTCCCTTTTAAAATACTCATTAAAACCTTTCATTTGATACCCATATCGTACAAACAAATTCCAGAGTCACCCCTGGTCCCCTTTATGGTGATATCTCGAAAACGCGTCCACCTATAGAACTAAGGCCCAACCCTTTTAAAATACTCATTAACACCTTTCATTTGATACCCATATCATACAAACAAATTCTAGAGTCACCCCGGGTCCACCTTTATGGCGATATCCCTAAATGGCGTTCACCTATAGAACTAAGGCCCAGGCCCTTTTAAAATACTTATTAACACCTTTCATTTGATACCCATATCGTACAAAGAAATTCTAGAGTCTCCTCTGGTCCACCCTTATGGCGATATCACGAAAAGGCGTCCACCTATAGAACTAAGGCCCACCCCTTTTAAAATACTCATTAACACATTTCATTTGATACCCATATCATACAAACAAATTCTAGAGTCACCCCGGGTCCACCTTTATGGCGATATCCCTAAATGGCGTCCACCTATAGAACTAAGGCCCACACCCTTTTAAAATACCCATTAAAACCTTTCATTTGATACCCATATCATACAAACATATTCTAGAGTCACCCCTGGTCCCCCTTTATGGCGATATCTCTAAAAGGCGTCCACCTATAGAACTAAGGCCCAACCCTTTTAAAATACTCATTAACACATTTCATTTGATACCCATATCATACAAACAAATTCTAGAGTCACCCCGGGTCCACCTTTATGGCGATATCCCTAAATGGCGTCCACCTATAGAACTAAGGCCCACACCCTTTTAAAATACCCATTAAAACCTTTCATTTGATACCCATATCATACAAACATATTCTAGAGTCACCCCTGGTCCTCCTTTATGGTGATATCTCGAAAAGTCGTCCACCTATAGAACTAAGGCCCACTCCCTAACACCTTTCATTTGACACCAATATCGTACAAACAAATTCTAGAGTCAGCCCTGGTCCAAATGAAAGGGGGATATAAAGGAAAGGGGGTTATAAGGGGGAACTAAGGCCCACTCACTTTTAAAATACTCATTAAAACCTTTCATTTGATACCCATTTCGTACAAACAAATTCTAGAGTCACCCCTGGTCCCCCTTTATGGTCATAACTCGAAAAGGCGACCACCTATAGACCTAAAGCCCACGCCCTTTTAAAAAACTCCTTAACACTTTTCATTTGGTACCCATATCGTACAAACAAATTCTAGAGTCAGCACTGGTCCACCTTTAAGGCGATATCTCGAAAAGGCGCCAACCTATATAACTAAGCCCCACTCCCTTTTAAAATGCTCATTAACACCTTTCATTTGATACCCATATCATACAAACAAATTCTAGAGTCACCCCGGGTCCACCTTTATGGCGATATCACGAAAAGGCGTCCACCTATAGAACTAAGGCCCACTCCCTTTTAAAATACTCATTAACACCTTTCATTTGATACCCATATCGTACAAACAAATTCTAGAGTCACTCCTGGTCCCCCTTTATGGTGATATCTCGAAAAGGCGTCCACCTATAGAACTAAGGCCCACTCCCTTTTAAAATAATCATTAGCATCTTTCATTTGATACCCATATCGTACATTCAAATTCTAGAGTCAGCCCTGTTCCAAATGAAAGGGGGATATAAGGAAAGGGGGATATAAGGGGGAACTAAGGCCCACTCCCTTTTAAAATACTCATTAAAACCTTTCATTTGATACCCATATCGTACAAACAAATTCTAGAGTCACCCCTTGTCCCCCTTTATGGCGATATCTCGAAAAGGCGCCCACCTAGAGAACTATGGCCCACGCCCTTTTAAAAAACTCGTTAACACCTTTCGTTTGATACCCATATCTTACAAACAAATTCTAGAGTCAGCCCTGGTCCCCCTTTATGTCGATATCTCGAAAAGGCGCCCACCTATAGAACTAAGGCCCACGCCCTTTTAAAAAACTCGTTAACACCTTTCGTTTGATACCCATAACTTACAAACAAATTCTAGAGTCAGCCCTGGTCCCCCTTTATGTCGATATCTCGAAAAGGCGACCACCTATAGAACTAAGGCCCACGCCCTTTTAAAATACTTATTAACACCTGTCATTTGATACCCATACCGTACAAACAAATTCTAGAGTCACCTCTTGTCCACCTTTATGGCGATATCTCGAAAAGGCGTCCACCTATAGAACTAAGGCCCACCCCCTTTTAAAAAACTTGTTAACACCTTTCATTTGATATGCATTTCGTACAAACAAATTCTAGAGTCACCCCTGGTCCCACTTTATGGCGATACCTCGAAAAGGCGTCCACCTATAGAACTAAGGCCCACTCCATTTTAAAATACTCATTAACACCTTTCATTTGATACCCATATCATACAAACAAATTCTGGAGTCACCCCGGGTTTTATGGCTATATCACGAAAAGGCGTCCACCTATATAACTAAGGCCCACTCCCTTTTAAAATACCCATTAAAACCATTCATTTGATACCCATATCGTACAAACAAATTCTAGAGTCACACCTGGTCCCCCTTTATGGCGATATCTCTAAAAGGCGTCCACCTATAGAACTAAGGCCCACCCCTTTTAAAATACTCATTAACACATTTCATTTGATACCCATATCATACAAACAAATTCTAGAGTCACCCCGGGTCCACCTTTGTGGCGATATCACGAAAAGGCGTCCACCTATAGAACTAAGGCCCACTCCCTTTTAAAACACTCATTAACACCTTTCATTTGATACCCATATCGTACAAACAAATTCTAGAGTCACCCCTGTTCCCCCTTTATGGTGATATCTCGAAAAGGCGTCCACCTATAGAACTAAGGCCCACTCCCTTTTAAAATACTCATTAACACCTTTCATTTGATACCCATATCACACAAACAAATTCTAGAGTCACCCCCGGTCCACCTTTATGGCGATATCCCTAAATGGCGTCCACCTATAGAACTAAGGCCCACGCCCTTTTAAAATACTCATTAACACCTTTCATTTCATACCCATATCGTACAAACAAATACCAGAGTCAGCCCTGGTCCACCTTTATGGCGATAACCCTAAATGGCGTCCACCTATAGAACTAAGGCCCACGCCCTTTTAAAATACTCTTTAACACCTTTCATTTCATACCCATATCGTACAAACAAATTCTAGAGTCACCCCTGGTCCCTCTTTATGGTGATATCTCGAAAAGGCGTCCACGTATAGAACTAAGGCCCACTCCCTTTTAAAATACTCATTAAAACCTTTCATTTGATACCCATATCGTACAAAAAAATTCTAGAGTCACCCCTGGTCCCCCTTTATGGCGATATCTCAAAAAGGCGTCCACCTATAGAACTAAGGCCCACTCCCTTTTAAAATACTCATTAACACCTTTCATTTGATACCCATATCATACAAACAAATTCTAGAGTCACCCCGGGTCTACCTTTATGGCGATATCCCTAAATGGCGTTCACCTATAGGCCCAGGCCCTTTTAAAATACATATTAACACCTTTCATTTGATACCCATATCGTACAAACAAATTCTAGAGTCTCCCCTGGTCGACCCTTATGGTGATATCTCGAAAAGGCGTCCACCTATAGAACTAAGGCCCACACCCTTTTATAAAACTCGTTAACACCTTTCATTTGATACCCATATCATACAAACAAATTCTAGAGTCACCCCTGCTCCCCCTTTATAGCGATATCTCGAAAAGGCGTACATCTATAGAACTAAGGCCCACTCCCTTTTAAAATACTCATTAACACCTTTCATTTGATACCCATATCATACAAACAAATTCTAGAGTCACCCCGGGTCCACCTTTATGGCGATATCCCTAAATGGCGTTCACCTATAGAACTAAGGCCCAGGCCCTTTTAAAATACTTATTAACACCTTTCATTTGATACCCATATCGTACAAACAAATTCTAGAGTCTCCCCTGGTCCACCCTTATGGTGATATCACGAAAAGGCGTCATCCTATAGAACTAAGGCCCACCCCTTTTAAAATACTCATTAACACATTTCATTTGATACCCATATCATACAAACAAATTCTAGAGTCACCCCGGGTCCACCTTTATGGCGATAACCTTAAATGGCGTCCACCTATAGAACTAAGGCCCACTCCCTTTTAAACTCCCTTTTAAAATACTCATTCATTTGACACCCATATCGTACAAACAAATTCTAGAGTCAGCCCTGGTGCAAATGAAGGGGGGATATAAAGGAAAGGGGGATATAAGGGGGAACTAAGGCCCACTCACTTTTAAAATACTCATTAAAACCTTTCATTTGATACCCATTTCGTACAAACAAATTCTAGAGTCACCCCTGGTCCCCCTTTATGGTCATTTCCCGAAAAGGCGACCACCTATAGAACTAAGGCACACGCCCTTTTAAAAAACTCCTTAATACTTTTCATTTGATACCCATATCGTACAAACAAATTCTAGAGTCAGCCCTGGTCCACCTTTATGGCGATATCTCGAAAAGGCGCCAACCTATAGAACTAAGCCCCACCCCCTTTTAAAATACTCATTAACACCTTTCATTTGATACCCATATCATACAAACAAATTCTAGAGTCACCCCGGGTCCACCTTTATGGCGATATCCCTAAATGGCGTCCACTTATAGAACTAAGGCCCACGCCCTTTTAAAATACTCATTAACACCTTTCATTTGATATCCATATCGTACAAAAAAATACTAGAGTCAGCCCTGGTCCACCTTTATGGCGAAACCCCTATATGGCGTCCACCTATAGAACTAAGGCCCACGCCCTTTTAAAATATTCTTTAATATCTTTCATTTGATACCCATATCGTACAAACAAATTCTAGAGTAACCCCTGGTCCTCCTTTATGGTGATATCTCGAAAAGGCGTCCACCTATAGAACTAAGGCCCACTCCCTTTTAAAATACTCATTAACACCTTTCAGTTGATACCCGTATCACACAAACAAATTCTAGAATCACCCCCGGTCCACCTTTATGGCGATATCCCTAAATGGCGTCCACCTATAGAACTAAGGCCTACGCCCTTTTAAAATACTCATTAACACCTTTCATTTGATACCCATATCGAACAAACAAATACTAGAGTCAGCCCTGGTCCACCTTTATGGCGATATCTCTAAAAGGCGTCAACCTATAGAACTAAGGCCCATCCCTTTTAAAATACTCATTAACACATTTCATTTGATACCCATATCATACAAACAAATTCTAGAGTCACCCCGGGTCCACCTTTATGGCGATATCACGAAAAGGCGTCCACCTATAGAACTAAGGCGCACCCCTTTTAAAATACTCATTAACACATTTCATTTGATACCCATACCATACAAACAATTTCTAGAGTCACCCCGGGCCCACCTTTATGGCGATATCCCTAAATGGCGTCCACCTATAGAACTAAGGCCCACGCCCTTTTAAAATACCCATTAAAACCTTTCATTTGATACCCATATCGTACAAACAAATTCTAGAGTCACCCCTGGTCCCCCTTTATGGCGATATCTCTAAAAGGCGTCCACCTATAGAACTAAGGCCCACCCCTTTTAAAATACTCATTAACACATTTCATTTGATACCCATATCATACACACAAATTCTAGAGTCACCCCTGGTCCTCCTTTATGGTGATATCTCGAAAAGTCGTCCTCCTATAGAACTAAGGCCCACTCCCCAACACCTTTCATTTGACACCAATATCGTACAAACAAATTCTAGAGTCAGCCCTGGTTCAAATGAAAGGGTGATATAAAGGAAAGGGGGATATAAGGGGGAACTAAGGCCCAGTCACTTTTAAAATACTCATTAAAACCTTTCATTTGATACCCATTTCGTACAAACAAATTCTAGAGTCACCCCTGGTTCCCCTTTATGGTCATATCTCGAAAAGGCTACCACCTATAGAACTAAAGCCCACGCCCTTTTAAAAAACTCCTTAATACTTTTCATTTGATACCCATATCGTACAAACAAATTCTAGAGTCAGCCCTGGTCCACCTTTATGGCGATATCTCGAAAAGGCGCCAACCTACAGAACTAAGCCCCACCCCTTTTAAAATACTCATTAACACCTTTCATTTGATACCCGTATTATACAAACAAATTCTAGAGTCACCCCGGGTCCACCTTTATGGCGATATCCCTAAATGGCGTCCACCTATAGAACTAAGGCCCACGCCCTTTTAAAATACTCATTAACACCTTTCATTTGATACCCATATCGTATAAAAAAATACTAGAGTCAGCCCTGGTCCACCTTTATGGCGATAACCCTATATGGCGTCCACCTATAGAACTAAGGCCCACGCCCTTTTCAAATACTCTTTAACACCTTTCATTTGATAACCATATCGTACAAACAAATTCTAGAGTCACCCCTGGTCCTCCTTTATGGTGATATCTCGAAAAGGCGTCCACCTATAGAACTAAGGCCCACTCCCTTTTAAAATACTCATTAACACCTTTCATTTGATACCCATATCGAACAAACAAATACTAGAGTCAGCCCTGGTCCACCTTTATGGCGATATCTCTAAAAGGCGTCCACCTATAGAACTAAGGCCCATCCCTTTTAAAATACTCATTAACACCTTTCAGTTGATACCCGTATCACACAAACAAATTCTAGAGTCACCCCCGGTCCACCTTTATGGCGATATCCCTAAATGGCGTCCACCTATAGAACTAAGGCCTACGCCTTTTTAAAATACTCATTAACACCTTTCATTTGATACCCATAGCCCTGGTCCACCTTTATGGCGATAACCCTATATGGCGTCCACCTATAGAACTAAGGCCTACGCCTTTTTAAAATACTCATTAACACCTTTCATTTGATACCCATATCGAACAAACAAATACTAGAGTCACCCCTGGTCCTCCTTTATGGTGATATCTCGAAAAGGCGTCCACCTATAGAACTAAGGCCCACTCCCTTTTAAAATACTCATTAACACCTTTCAGTTGATACCCGTATCACACAAACAAATTCTAGAGTCACCCCCGGTCCACCTTTATGGCGATATCCCTAAATGGCGTCCACCTATAGAACTAAGGCCTACGCCTTTTTAAAATACTCATTAACACCTTTCATTTGATACCCATATCGAACAAACAAATACTAGAGTCAGCCCTGGTCCACCTTTATGGCGATATCTCTAAAAGGCGTCCACCTATAGAACTAAGGCCCACCCCTTTTAAAATACTCATTAACACATTTCATTTCATACCCATATCATACAAACAAATTCTAGAGTCACCCCGGGCCCACCTTTATGGCGATATCCCTAAATGGCGTCCACCTATAGAACTAAGGCCCACGCCCTTTTAAAATACCCATTAAAACCTTTCATTTGATACCCATATCGTACAAACAAATTCTAGAGTCACCCCTGGTCCCCCTTTATGGCGATATCTCTAAAAGGCGTCCACCTATAGAACTAAGGCCCACCCCTTTTAAAATACTCATTAACACATTTCATTTGATACCCATATCATACAAACAAATTCTAGAGTCACCCCTGGTCCTCCTTTATGGTGATATCTCGAAAATTCGTCCACCTATAGAACTAAGGCCCACTCCATAACACCTTTCATTTGACACCAATATCGTACAAACAAATTCTAGAGTCAGCCCTGGTCCAAATGAAAGGGTGATATAAAGGAAAGGGGGATATAAGGGGGAACTAAGGCCCACTCACTTTTAAAATACTCATTCAAACCTTTCATTTGATACCCATTTCGTACAAACAAATTCTAGAGTCAGCCCTGGTCCACCTTTATGGCGATATCTCGAAAAGGCGCCAACCTATAGAACTAAGCCCCAGTCCCTTTTAAAATACTCATTAACACCTTTCATTTGATACCCATATCATACAAACAAATTCTAGAGTCACCCCGGGTCCACCTTTATGGCGATATCACGAAAAGGCGTCCACCTATAGAACTAAGGCCCACTCCCTTTTAAAATAATCATTAGCACCTTTCATTTGATACCCATATCATGCAAACATAAATCTAGAGTCACCCCGGGTCCACCTTTATGGCGATATCCCTAAATTACGTCCACCTATAGAACTAAGGCCCACGCCCTTTTAAAATACTCATTAACACCTTTCATTTGATACCCATATCGTACAACCAAATTCTAGAGTCACCCCTGGTCCACCTTTATGGCGATATCTCGAAAAGGTGTCCACCTATAGAACTAAGGCCCACGCCCTTTTAAAAAAACTCGTTAACACCTTTCATTTGATATCCATATCATACAAACAAATTCTAGAGTCACCCCGGGTCCACCTTTATGGCGATATCACGAAAAGGCGTCCACCTATAGAACTAAGGCCCACTCCCTTTTAAAATAATCATTAGCACCTTTCATTTGATACCCATATCATGCAAACATAAATCTAGAGTCACCCTGGGTCCACCTTTATGGCGATATCCCTAAATTACGTCCACCTATAGAACTAAGGCCCACGTCCTTTTAAAATACTCATTAACACCTTTCGTTTGATACCCATATCATACAAGCAAATTCTAGAGTCACCCCAGGTTCACCTTTATGGCGATATCACGAAAAGGCGTCCACCTATAGAACTAAGGCCCACTCCCTTTTAAAATAATCATTAGCACCTTTCATTTGATACCCATATCATGCAAACATAAATCTAGAGTCACCCCGGGTCCACCTTTATGGCGATATCCCTAAATTACGTCCACCTATAGAACTAAGCCCCAGTCCCTTTTAAAATACTCATTAACACCTTTCATTTGATACTCATATCATACAAACAAATTCTAGAGTCACCCCGGGTCCACCTTTATGGCGATATGACGAAAAGGCGTCCACCTATAGAACTAAGGCTCACTCCCTTTTAAAATAATCATTAGCACCTTTCATTTGATACCCATATCATGCAAACATAAATCTAGAGTCACCCCGGGTCCACCTTTATGGCGATATCCCTAAATTACGTCCACCTATAGAACTAAGGCCCACGCCCTTTTAAAATACTCATTAACACCTTTCATTTGATACCCATATCGTACAACCAAATTCTAGAGTCACCCCGCGTCCACCTTTATGGCGATATCACGAAAAGGCGTCCACATAAAGAACTAAGGCCCACTCCCTTTTAAAATACACATTAACACCTTTCATTTGATATCCATATCGTACAAACAAATTCTAGAGTCAGCCCTGGTCCACCTTTATGGCGATATCCCTAAATTGCGTCCACCTATAGAACTAAGGCCCACGTCCTTTTAAAATACTCATTAACACCTTTCTTTTGATACCCATATCATACAAACAAATTCTAGAGTCACCCCAGGTTCACCTTTATGGCGATATCACGAAAAGGCGTCCACCTATAGAACTAAGGCCCACTCCCTTTTAAAATACTAATTAACACCTTTCATTTGACACCCATATCATACAAACAAATTCTAGAGTCACCCCGGGTCCATCTTTATGGCGATATCACGAAAAGGCGCCCACCTATAGAACTAAGGCCCACTCCCTTTTAAAATACTCATTAAAACCTTTCATTTGATACCCATATCGTACAAACAAATTCTAGAGTCACCCCTGGTCCCTCTTTATGGCGATATCTCGAAAAGGCGTTCACCTATAGAACTAAGGCCCACTCCCTTTTAAAATACTCATTAACACCTTTCATTTGATACCCATATCATACAACCAAATACTAGAGTCACCCCGGGTCCACCTTTATGGCGATATCACGAAAAGGCGTCCACCTATAGAACTAAGCCCCACTACCTTTTAAAATACTCATTAACACCTTTAGTTTGATACCCATATCATACAAACAAATTATAGAGTGACCCCGGATCCACCTTTATGGCGATATCACGAAAAGGCGTCCACCTATAGAACTAAGGCCCACTCCCATTTAAAATACTCATTAACACCTTTCATTTGACACCCATATCGTACAAACAAATTCTAGAGTCAGCCCTGGTCCAAATGAAAGGGGGATATAAAGGAAAGGGGGATATAAGGGGGAACTAAGGCCCACTCACTTTTAAAATACTCATTAAAACCTTTCATTTGATACCCATTTCGTACAAACAAATTCTAGAGTCACCCCTGGTCCCCCTTTATGGTCATTTCTCGAAAAAGCGACCACCTATAGAACTAAGGCACAAGCCCTTTTAAAAAACTCCTTAATACTTTTCATTTGATACCCATATCGTACAAACAAATTCTAGAGTCAGCCCTGGTCCACCTTTATGGCGATATCTCGAAAAGGCGCCAACGTATAGAACTAAGCCCCACCCCTTTTTAAAATACTCATTAACACTTTTCATTTGATACCCATATCATACAAACAAATTCTAGAGTCACCCCGGGTCCACCTTTATGGCGATATCCCTAAATGGCGTCCACCTATAGAACTAAGGCCCACGCCCTTTTAAAATACTCATTAACAGCTTTCATTTGATACCCATATCGTACAAAAAAATACTAGAGTCAGCCCTGGTCCACCTTTATGGCGATAACCCTATATGGCGTCCACCTATAGAACTAAGGCCCATCCCTTTTAAAATACTCATTAACACATTTCATTTGATACCCATATCATACTAACAAATTCTAGAGTCACCCCGGGTCCACCTTTATGGCGATATCACGAAAAGGCTCACCCCTTTTAAAATACTCATTAACACATTTTATTTGATACCCATATCATGCAAACAAATTCTAGAGTCACCCCGGGTTCACCTTTATGGCGATATCCCTAAATGGCGTCCACCTATAGAACTAAGGCCCACGCCCTTTTAAAATACCCATTAAAACCTTTCATTTGATACCCATATCGTACAAACAAATTCTAAAGTCACCCCTGGTCCCCCTTTATGGCGATATCTCTAAAAGGCGTCCACCTATAGAACTAAGGCCCACCCCTTTTAAAATACTCATAAACACATTTCATTTGATACCCATATCATACAAACAAATTCTAGAGTCACCCCTGGTCCTCGTTTATGGTGATATCTCGAAAAGTCGTCCACCTATAGAACTAAGGCCCACTCCCTAACACCTTTCATTTGACACCAATATCGTACAAACAAATTCTAGAGTCAGCCCTGGTCCAAATAAAAGGGGGATATAAAGGAAAGGGGGATATAAGGGGGAACTAAGGCCCACTCACTTTTAAAATACTCATTAAAACCTTTCATTTGATACCCATTTCGTACAAACAAATTCTAGAGTCACCCCTGGTCCCCCTTTATGGTCATATCTCGAAAAGGCGACCACCTATAGAACTAAAGCCCACGCCCTTTTAAAAAACTCCTTAATAATTTTCAATTTGATACCAATATCGTACAAACAAATTCTAGAGTCAGCCCTGGTCCATCTTTATGACGATATCCCTAAGTGGCGTCCACCTATAGAACTAAGGCCCACGTCCTTTTAAAATACTCATTAACACCTTTCATTTGATACCCATATCATACAAACAAATTCTAGAGTCACCCCGGGTCCACCTTTATGGCGATATCACGAAAAGGAGTCCACCTATAAAATTAAGGCCCACTCCCTTTTAAAATACTTATTAACACCTTTCATTTAATACCCATATCATACAAACAAATTCTAAAGTCACCTGGGTCCACCTTTATGGCGATATCACGAAAAAGCGTCCACCTATAGAACTAAGGCCCACTCCCTTTTAAAATACTCATTAAAACCTTTCATTTGATGCCCATATCGTACAAACAAATTCTAGACGCGCCCCTAGTGCCACTTTATGGCGATATCTCGAAAAGGCGTCCACCTATAGAACTAAGGCCCACGCCCTTTTAAAAACTCGTTAACACCTTTCATTTGATACCCATATCGTACAAACAAATTCTAGAGTCACCCCTGGTCCCTCTTTATGGCGATATCTCGAAAAGGCGTCCACCTATAGAACTAAGGCCCACTCCCTTTTAAAATACTCATTAACACCTTTCATTTGATACCCATATCGTACAAACAAATTCTAGAGTCACCCCTGGTCCCCCTTTATGGTGATATCTCTAAAAGGCGTCCACCTATAGAACCAAGGCCCATTCCCTTTTAAAATACTCATTAACACCTTTCATTTGATACCAATATCATACAAACAAAAATCTAGAGTCACCCCGGGTCCACCTTTATGGCGATATCCCTAAATGGCGTCCACCTATATAACTAAGGCCCACGCCCTTTTAAAATACTCATTAACACTTTTAATTTGATACCCATATCGTACAAACAAATTCTAGAGTCACTCCTGGTCCACCTTTATGGCGATATCTCGAAAAGGTGTCCACCTCCTATAGAACTAAGGCCACGCCCTTTTAAAAAACTCGTTAACACCTTTCATTTGATACCCATATCATACAAACAAATTCTAGAGTCACCCCGGGTCCACTTTTATGGCGTTATCACGAAAAGGCGTCCACCTATAGAACTAAGGCCCACTCCCTTTTAAAATACTCATTAACACCTTTCATTTGATACCCATATCGTACAAACAAATTCTAGAGTCATCCCTGGTCCACCTTTATGGCGATATCCCTAAATGGCGTCCACCTATAGAACTAAGGCCCACGTCCTTTTAAAATACTCATTAACACCTTTCGTTTGATAGCCATGTCATACAAGCAAATTCTAGAGTCACCCAGGTCCACCTTTATGGCGATATCACGAAAAGGCGTCCACCTATAGAACTAAGGCCCACTCCCTTTTAAAATGCTCATTGACACCTTTCATTTGATACCCATATCATACAAACAAATTCTAGAGTCACCCCGCGTCCACCTTTATGGCGATATCACGAAAAGGCGCCCACCTATAGAACTAAGGCCCACTCCATTTTAAAATACTCATTAAAACCTTTCATTTGATACCCATATCATACAAACAAATTCTAGAGTCACCCCTGGTCCCCTTTGTGGCGATATCTCGAAAAGACGCTCCCCTATAGAACTAAGGCCCATTCCATGTTAAAGTACTCATTAACACCTTTCATTTGATACCCATATCATACAAAAAAAATCCAAGGGTCACCCTGGGTTCACCTTTATGGCGATATCACGAAAAGGCGTCCACCTATAGAACTAAGGCCCACTACCTTTTAAAATACTCATTAACACCTTTCATTTGATACCCATATCATACAAACAAATTCTAGAGTCACTCCGGGTCCACCTTTATGGCGGTATCACGAAAAGGCATCTACCTATAGAACTAAGGCCCACTCCCTTTTAAAATACTCATTAACACCTTTCGTTTGATACCCATATCGTACAAACAAATTCTAGAGTCACTCCTGGTCCCCCTTTATGGTGATATCTCGAAAAGGCATCCACCTATAGAACTAAGGCCCACTCCCTTTTAAAATACTCATTAACACCTTTCATATGATACCCATATCGTACAAACAAATTCTAGAGTCACTCCTGGTCCACCTTTATGGCGATATCTCGAAAAGGTGTCCACCGCCTATAGAACTAAGGCCACGCCCTTTTAAAAAACTCGTTAACACCTTTCATTTGATACCCATATCATACAAACAAATTCTAGAGTTACCCCGGGTCCACCTTTATGGCCTTATCACGAAAAGGCGTCCACCTATAGAACTAAGGCACACTCCCTTTTAAAATACTCATTAACACCTTTCATTTGATACCCATATCGTACAAACAAATTCTAGAGTCACCCCTGGTCCACCTTTATGGCGATATCTCGAAAAGGTGTCCACCTCCTATAGAACTAAGGCCACGCCCTTTTAAAAAACTCGTTAACACCTTTCATTTGATACCCATATCATACAAACAAATTCTAGAGTCTCCCCGGGTCTACCTTTATGGCGTTATCACGAAAAGGCGTCCACCTATAGAACTAAGGCCCACTCCCTTTTAAAATACTCATTAACACCTTTCATTTGATACCCATATCGTACAAACAAATTCTAGAGTCACTCCTGGTCCACCTTTATGACGATATCACGAAAAGGCGCCCACCTATAGAACTAAGGCCCACTCCCTTTTAAAATACTCATTAAAACCTTTCATTTGATACCCATATCATACAAACAAATTCTAGAGTCACCCCTGGTCCCCTTTATGGCGATATCTCGAAAAGACGTTCACCTATAGAACTAAGGCCCACTACCTTTTAAAATACTCATTAACACCTTTCATTTGATACCCATATCATACAAACAAATTCTAGAGTCACTCCGTGTCCACCTTTATGGCGGTATCACGAAAAGGCGTCCACCTATAGAACTAAGGCCCACTCCCTTTTAAAATACTCATTAACACCTTTCATTTGATACCCATATCGTACAAACAAATTCTAGAGTCACTCCTGGTCCCCCTTTGTGGTGATATCTCGAAAAGGCGTCCACCTATAGAACTAAGGCCCACTCCCTTTTAAAATACCCATTAACACCTTTCATTTGATACCCATATCATACAAACAAATTCTAGAGTCACCCTGGTCCACCTTTATGGCGATATCACGAAAAGGCGTCCACGTATAGAACTAAGGCCCACTCCCTTTTAAAATACTCATTAACACCTTTCATTTGATACCCATATCGTACAAACAAATTCTAGAGTCACTCCTGGTCCCCCTTTATGGTGATTCTCGAAAAGGCGTCCACCCATAGAACTAAGGCCCACTCCCTTTTAAAATACTCATTAACACCTTTCGTTTGATACTCATATCATACAAACAAAAATCTAGAGTCACCCCGGGTCCACCTTTATGGCGATATCCCTAAATGGCGTCCACCTATAGAACTAAGGACCACGCCCTTTTAAAATACTCATAAACACCTTTCATTTGATACTCATATCGTTAACACCTTTCATTTGATACCCATATCACACGAACAAATTCTAGAGTCACCCCGGGTCCACCTTTATGGCGATATCACGAAAAGGTGTCCACCTATATAACTAAGGCCCACTCCCTTTTAAAATACTCATTAATACCTTTTATTTGGTACCCATATCATACAAACAAATTCTAGAGTCACCCCGGGTCCACCTTTATGGCGATATCACGAAAAGGCGTCCACCTATAGAACTAAGGCCCACTACCTTTTAAAATACTCATTAACACCTTTCATTTGATACCCATATCATACAAACAAATTCTAGAGTCACCCCTGGTCCACCTTTATGGCGATATCACGAAAAGGCGTCCACGTATAGAACTAAGTTCCACTCCCTTTTAAAATACTCATTAACACCTTTCATTTGATACCCATATCGTACAAACAAATTCTAGAGTCAGCCCTGGTCCACCTTTATGGCGATATCCCTAAATGGCGTTCACCTATAGAACTAAGGCCCACGTCCTTTTAAAATACTCATTAACACCTTTCGTTTGATACCCATATCATACAAACAAATTCTAGAGTCACCCCAGGTCCACCTTTATGACGATATCACGAAAAGGCGTCCACCTATAGAACTAAGGCCCACTCCCTTTTAAAATACTCATTAACACCTTTCATTTGATACCCATATCGTACAAACAAATTCTAGAGTCAGCCCTGGTCCACTTTTATGGCGATATCCCTAAATGGCGTTCACCTATAGAACTAAGGCCCACGTCCTTTTAAAATACTCATTAACACCTTTCGTTTGATACCCATATCATACAAACAAATTCTAGAGTCACCCCAGGTCCACCTTTATGACGATATCACGAAAAGGCGTCCACCTATAGAACTAAGGCCCACTCCCTTTTAAAATACTCATTAACACCTTTCATTTGATACCCATATCGTACAAACAAATTCTAGAGTCACTCCGTGTCCACCTTTATGGCGGTATCACGAAAAGGCGTCCACCTATAGAACTAAGGCCCACTCCCTTTTAAAATACTCATTAACACCTTTCATTTGATACCCATATCGTACAAACAAATTCTAGAGTCACTCCTGGTCCCCCTTTGTGGTGATATCTCGAAAAGGCGTCCACCTATAGAACTAAGGCCCACTCCCTTTTAAAATACTCATTAACATCTTTCGTTTGATACCCATATCATACAAACAAATTCTAGAGTCACCCCAGGTCCACCTTTATGGCGATATCACGAAAAGGCATCCATCTATAGAACTAAGGCCCACTCCCTTTTAAAATACTCATTAAAACCTTTCATTTGATACCCATATCATACAAACAAATTCTAGAGTCACCCCTGGTCCCCTTTATGGCGATATCTCGAAAAGACATTCACCTATAGAACTAAGGCCCACTCCCTGTTAAAATACTCATTAACACCTTTCATTTGATACCCATATCATACAAACAAATTCTAGAGTCACCCTGGGTCCACCTTTATGGCGATATCACGAAAAGGCGTCCACCTATAGAAATAAGGCCCACTATCTTTCAAAATACTCATTAACACCATTCATTTGATACCCATATCATACAAACAAATTCTAGAGTCACCCCTGGTCCACCTTTATGGCGATATCACGAAAAGGCGTCCACGTATAGAACTAAGGCCCACTCCCTTTTAAAATACTCATTAACACCTTTCATTTGATACCCATATCGTACAAACAAATTCTGGAGTCAGCCCTGGTCCACCTTTATGGCGATATCCCTAAATGGCGTTCACCTATAGAACTAAGACCCACGTCCTTTTAAAATACTCATTAACACCTTTCGTTTGATACCCATATCATACAAACAAATTCTAGAGTCACCCCAGGTCCACCTTTATGACGATATCACGAAAAGGCGTCCACCTATAGAACTAAGGCCCACTCCCTTTTAAAATACTCATTAACACCTTTCATTTGATACCCATATCGTACAAACAAATTCTAGAGTCACTCCGTGTCCACCTTTATGGCGGTATCACGAAAAGGCGTCCACCTATAGAACTAAGGCCCACTCCCTTTTAAAATACTCATTAACACCTTTCATTTGATACCCATATCGTACAAACAAATTCTAGAGTCACTCCTGGTCCCCCTTTGTGGTGATATCTCGAAAAGGCGTCCACCTATAGAACTAAGGCCCACTCCCTTTTAAAATACTCATTAACACCTTTCATTTGATACCCATATCATACAAACAAATTCTAGAGTCACCCCTGGTCCACCTTTATGGCGATATCACGAAAAGGCGTCCACGTATAGAACTAAGGCCCACTCCCTTTTAAAATACTCATTAACACCTTTCATTTGATACCCATATCGTACAAACAAATTCTAGAGTCACTCCTGGTCCCCTTTATGGTGATTCTCGAAAAGGCGTCCACCTATAGAACTAAGGCCCACTGCCTTTTAAAATACTCATTAACACCTTTCGTTTGATACTCATATCATACAAACAAAAATCTAGAGTCACCCCGGGTCCACCTTTATGGCGATATCCCTAAATGGCGTCCACCTATAGAACTAAGGACCACGCCCTTTTAAAATACTTATACACACCTTTCATTTGATACTCATATCGTTAACACCTTTCATTTGATACCCATATCACACGAACAAATTCTAGAGTCACCCCGGGTCCACCTTTATGGCGATATCACGAAAAGGTGTCCACCTATATAACTAAGGCCCACTCCCTTTTAAAATACTCATTAATACCTTTTATTTGGTACCCATATCATACAAACAAATTCTAGAGTCACCCCGGGTCCACCTTTATGGCGATATCACGAAAAGGCGTCCACCTATAGAACTAAGGCCCACTACCTTTTAAAATACTCATTAACACCTTTCATTTGATACCCATATCATACAAACAAATTCTAGAGTCACCCCTGGTCCACCTTTATGGCGATATCACGAAAAGGCGTCCACGTATAGAACTAAGGCCCACTCCCTTTTAAAATACTCATTAACACCTTTCATTTGATACCCATATCATACAAACAAATTCTAGAGTCACCCTGGGTCCACCTTTATGGCGATATCACGAAAAGGCGTCCACCTATAGAACTAAGGCCCACTACCTTTTAAAATACTCATTAACACCTTTCATTTGATACCCATATCATACAAACAAATTCTAGAGTCATCCCTGGTCCGCCTTTATGGCGATATCACGAAAAGGCGTCCACGTATAGAACTAAGGCCCACTCCCTTTTAAAATACTCATTAACACCTTTCATTTGATACCCATACAAACAAATTCTAGAGTCAGCCCTGGTCCACTTTTATGGCGATATCCCTAAATGGGGTTCACCTATAGAACTAAGGCCCACGTCCTTTTAAAATACTCATTAATACCTTTCGTTTGATACCCATATCATACAAACAAATTCTAGAGTCACCCCAGGTCCACCTTTATGACGATATCACGAAAAGGCGTCCACCTATAGAACTAAGGCCCACTCCCTTTTAAAATACTCATTAACACCTTTCATTTGATACCCATATCGTACAAACAAATTCTAGAGTCACTCCGTGTCCACCTTTATGGCGGTATCACGAAAAGGCGTCCACCTATAGAACTAAGGCCCACTCCCTTTTAATATACTCATTAACACCTTTCATTTGATACCCATATCGTACAAACAAATTCTAGAGTCACTCCTGGTCCCCCTTTGTGGTGATATCTCGAAAAGGCGTCCACCTATAGAACTAAGGCCCACTCCCTTTTAAAATACTCATTAACATCTTTCGTTTGATACCCATATCATACAAACAAATTCTAGAGTCACCCCTGGTCCCCTTTATGGCGATATCTCGAAAAGACGTTCACCTATAGAACTAAGGCCCACTCCCTGTTAAAATACTCATTAACACCTTTCATTTGATACCCATATCATACAAACAAATTCTAGAGTCACCCCAGGTCCACCTTTATGGCGATATCACGAAAAGGCATCCATCTATAGAACTAAGGCCCACTCCCTTTTAAAATACTCATTAAAACCTTTCATTTGATACCCATATCATACAAACAAATTCTAGAGTCACCCCGCGTCCACCTTTATGGCGATATCACGAAAAGGCGCCCACCTATAGAACTAAGGCCCACGTCCTTTTAAAGTACTCATTAACACCTTTCATTTGATACCCATATCATACAAACAAATTCTAGAGTCACCCCGGGTCCACCTTTATGGCGATATCACGAAAAGGCGTCCACCTATAGAACTAAGGCCCACTCCCTTTAAAAATACTCATTAACAACTTTCATTTGATACCTATATCGTACAAACAAATTCTAGAGTCAGCTCTGGTCCATCTTTATGGCGATATCCCTAAGTGGCGTCCACCTATAGAACTAAGGCCCACGCCCTTTTAAAATACTCATAAACACCTTTCATTTGATACTCATATCGTTAACACCTTTCATTTGATACCCATATCACACGAACAAATTCTAGAGTCACCCCGGGTCCACCTTTATGGCGATATCACGAAAAGGTGTCCACCTATATAACTAAGGCCCACTCCCTTTTAAAATACTCATTAATACCTTTTATTTGGTACCCATATCATACAAACAAATTCTAGAGTCACCCCGGGTCCACCTTTATGGCGGTATCACGAAAAGGCGTCCACCTATAGAACTAAGGCCCACTCCCTTCTAAAATACTCATTAACACCTTTCATTTGATACCCATATCATACAAACAAATTCTAGAGTCACCCCGCGTCCACCTTTATGGCGATATCACGAAAAGGCGCCCACCTATAGAACTAAGGCCCAAGTCCTTTTAAAGTACTCATTAACACCTTTCATTTGATACCCATATCATACAAACAAATTCTAGAGTCACCCCGCGTCCACCTTTATGGCGATATCACGAAAAGGCGCCCACCTATAGAACTAAGGCCCACGTCCTTTTAAAGTACTCATTAACACCTTTCATTTGATACCCATATCATACAAACAAATTCTAGAGTCACCCCGCGTCCACCTTTATGGGGATATCACGAAAAGGCGCCCACCTATAGAACTAAGGCCCACGTCCTTTTAAAGTACTCATTAACACCTTTCGTTTGATACCCATATCATACAAACAAATTCTAGAGTCACCCCGGGTCCACCTTTATGGCGATATCACGAAAAGGCGTCCACCTATAGAACTAAGGGCCACTCCCTTTTAAAATACTCATTAACAACTTTCATTTGATACCTATATCGTACAAACAAATTCTAGAGTCAGCTCTGGTCCATCTTTATGGCGATATCCCTAAGTGGCGTCCACCTATAGAACTAAGGCCCACGCCCCTTTGAAAAACTCGTTAACACCTTTCATTTGCTACCCATATCGTACAAACAAATTCTAGATTCACCCCTGGTCCCCCTTCATGACGATATCTCGAAAAGGCGTCCACCTTTAGAATTAAGGCCCACTCTAGACTGATGGGTTTGAATCCTTAGGCTTCGCGTGATATGCCTTGCCTGCCTTGGGAATAAATACCACTTTAGATATTTTCCATATAATTGGGAATTGGTTTAGTGCCACGACACCTCCTATTATAGCATATAGCCAGCTAGTGCTGCATTCCAGTGACTGTTGGAGTTGTATAGGTGTAACTCCGTCCAGCCCTGGAGTTTTAAATGGTTCAAAAGATTGGTTGGCCCAAGATATCTTATCTCTTGTAATTAGGTTGTACAGTATAGGTTGCACTATTGCTTGTGTCAAGCTTTGTGTATCCCTTGGTTCGTTCCTAGCTGCACCTGGAAAGTGTGTATCCAGCAGTAGATCCAGGGTTTCCTCCCCAGTTTCGGTCCACGAACCATCAGGCCTTTGCAAACATCCTGGGGCCGATCAGGAAAGTAATTTCCTGAGTCTACCCCCTTCAGACACTGTTTCCGTGCTGCTACAGAAATCTCGCCAGGAGGATCTTTTGGCTTTCCTTAGCTCAAAGTTATAGTTTCTAAGATGTTCTATGTATACTTCCCAATGCTGCTCATCGCCAGAAGCTTTAGCTGCATTGAAAGTGGTCCTACTTAACCTGCAAAGGTTTTCAATTTGTGAATTCAAGCATGGTGGCTTCTTTTTACCCCTTTGAATTCTCTTGGGACAGACTTTATTTAGTGCCTCGCGGCATGCCCCGTGAAGTTATTTACCAGTCTTTCCAGTTCTGGTATGCTTCCTGGTGTTTCGGGTACGCTCTCAAGTGGCAATATCTTAACTAGTTCCCTATTGTATTTTTGCCAATTTGTATTTTTAATATTTCTGGTGGCAGCGCTCTGCGTTTTGACCAAGCCTAACTCAAATTGGATGTAACGATGGTCAGAGAATGAGTGGTCCTTAGGGACCCTCCAGTTTCTGACCAACTCTTCCCCATCTTCTGAGACTAAGGTGGCATCGAGAGCTTCCCTTCTTGTTTTTGTAATAAATGTTGGTTCAGTTTTCCTATTGCTTGTAGTTAGTCTAGAGTTTAGGATGAAATCAAAAAGTAACTCACCCCTTTTGTTTTCGTCATTACTCCCCCAGGTGGAGTGGGGCGCGTTTACATCTCCTCACAGTATCAGTGCACCTGACGTAGCTTCCACCAGCTGACTGACGGTCGATGTCGGCACCGTCTTCTCATGCGATAGATAAATGTATGATAGCCTGATTTGACCCATACTCAGGTTCAGGCTGATCGTTGTCGTGTCTTCATCACTAAATTGAGGAAGAAACAAAACATTAAGCTTGGTACTAACAAGTATACACGATCTGGGATTTCCCGAGGTGCCACAACTTACCAGGGTGTAGCCGGTGGACTTGAGTCCGCAAATGTTTTGTCCTACCACCCACGGCTCGTGGATGAGGACAATATCTGCTGCCCCTTTAGATGTCAGTCGGAGCAGCAATGCAGCGAAAGCTGCTTTACTATGGTGCAGGTTTATCTGGAGGACCCGCACCAACATCGCACAGTTCCTCTCCCTCTTTGAGCGTAGAGTTAGCCGCATTCTCCATCATCAGCTCCTCCTCCGTATAATGCAGGTTTACCACGCCTATCCCCATGGATAAAGTAGACCAGGCGTAGCCCTCCAGCGTGTCCGGCTCACATCATACGTACAAATTCTAGAGTCACCCTGGGTCCACCTTTATGGCGATATCACGAAAAGGCGTCCACCTATAGAACTAAGGCCCACTACCTTTTAAAATACTCATTAACACCTTTCATTTGATACCCATATCATACAAACAAATTCTAGAGTCACTCCGGGTCTACCTTTATGGCGGTATCACGAAAAGGCTTCCACCTATAGAACTAAGGCCCACTCCCTTTTAAAATACTCATTAACAACTTTCATTTGATACCCATATCGTACAAACAAATTCTAGAGTCACCCCTGGTCCCCCTTTATTGTGATACCTCGAAAAGGCGTCCACCTATAGAACTAAGGCCCACTCCCTTTTAAAATACTCATTAGCACCTTTCATTTGATACCCATATCATACAAACAAATTCTAGAGTCACCCCTGGTCCACCATGGCGATATCACGAAAAGGCGTCCACGTATAGAACTAAGGCCCACTCCCTTTTAAAATACTCATTAACACCTTTCATTTGATACCCATATCGTACAAACAAATTCTAGAGTCACTCCTGGTCCCCCTTTATGGTGATTCTCGAAAAGGCGTCCACCTATAGAACTAAGTCCCACTCCCTTTTAAAATACTCATTAACACCTTTCGTTTGATACTCATATCATACAAACAAAAATCTAGAGTCACCCCGGGTCCACCTTTATGGCGATATCCCTAAATGGCGTCCACCTATAGAACTAAGGACCACGCCCTTTTAAAATACTCATTAACACCTTTCATTTGATACCCATATCGTACAAACAAATTCTAGAGTCACCCCTGGTCCACCTTTATGGCGATATCTCGAAAAGCTGTCCACCTATAGAACTAAGGCCCACGCCCTTTTAAAAAACTCATTAACACCTTTCATTTGATACCCATATCATACAAACAAATTCTAGAATCACCCCGGGTCCACCTTTACGGCGATATCACGAAAAGGCATCCACCTATAGAACTAAGGCCCACTCCCTTTTAAAATACTCATTAACACCTCTCATTTGATACCCATATCGTACAAACAAATTCTAGAGTCAGCCCTGGTCAACCTTTATGGCGATATCCCTAAATGGCGTTCACCTATAGAACTAAGGCCCACGTCCTTTTAAAATACTCATTAACACCTTTCGTTTGATACCCATATCATACAAACAAATTCTAGAGTCACCCCAGGTCCACCTTTATGACGATATCACGAAAAGGCGTCCACCTATAGAACTAAGGCCCACTCCCTTTTAAAATACTCATTAACACCTTTCATTTGATACCCATATCATACAAACAAATTCTAGAGTCACCCCTGGTCCCCTTTATGGCGGTATCTCGAAAAGACGTTCACCTATAGAACTAAGGCCCTCTCCCTGTTAAAATACTCATTAACACCTTTCATTTGATACCCATATCATACAAACAAATTCTAGAGTCACCCTGGGTCCACCTTTATGGCGATATCACGAAAAGGCGTCCACCTATAGAACTAAGGCCCACTATCTTTTAAAATACTCATTAACACCTTTCATTTGATACCCATATCATACAAAAAAATTCTAGAGTCACCCCAGGTCCACCTTTATGGCGATATCACGAAAAGGCGTCCACGTATAGAACTAAGGCCCACTCCCTTTTAAAATACTCATTAACACCTTTCATTTGATACCCATATCGTACAAACAAATTCTAGAGTCAGCCCTGGTCCACCTTTATGGCGATATCCCTAAATGGCGTTCACCTATAGAACTAAGGCCCACGTCCTTTTAAAATACTCATTAACACCTTTCGTTTGATACCCATATCATACAAACAAATTCTAGAGTCACCCCAGGTCCACCTTTATGACGATATCACGAAAAGGCGTCCACCTATAGAACTAAGGCCCACTCCCTTTTAAAATACTCATTAACACCTTTCATTTGATACCCATATCATACAAACAAATTCTAGAGTCACCCCGGGTCCACCTTTATGGCGATATCACGAAAAGGCGTCCACCTATAGAACTAAGGCCCACTCCCTTTTAAAATACTCATTAACACCTTTCAGTTGATACCCATATCGTACAAACAAATTCTAGAGTCAGCCCTGGTCCACCTTTATGGCGATATCCCTAAATGGCGTCCACCTATAGAACTAAGGCCCACGTCCTTTTAAAATACTCATTAACATCTTTCGTTTGATACCCATATCATACAAACAAATTCTAGAGTCACCCCAGGTCCACCTTTATGGCGATATCACGAAAAGGCATCCATCTATAGAACTAAGGCCCACTCCCTTTTAAAATACTCATTAACACCTTTCATTTGATACCCATATCATACAAACAAACTCTAGAGTCACCCCGCGTCCACCTTTATGGCGATATCACGAAAAGGCGCCCACCTATAGAACTAAGGCCCACGTCCTTTTAAAGTACTCATTAACACCTTTCGTTTGATACCCATATCATACAAACAAATTCTAGAGTCAACCCAGGACCACCTTTATGACGATATCACGAAAAGGCGTCCACCCATATAAATAAGGCCCACTCCCTTTTAAAATACTCATTAACACCTTTCATTTGATACCCATATCATACAAACAAATTCTAGAGTCAACCCAGGTCCACCTTTATGACGATATCACGAAAAGGCGTCCACCTATATAACTAAGGCCCACTCCCTTTTAAAATACTCATTAACACCTTTCATTTGATACTCATATCGTTAAAACCTTTCATTTGATACCCATATCACACGAACAAATTCTAGAGTCACCCCGGGTCCACCTTTATGGCGATATTACGAAAAGGTGTCCACCTATAGAACTAAGGCCCACTCCCTTTTAAAATACTCATTAACACCTTTCATTTGATACCCATATCATACAAACAAATTCTAGAGTCACCCCGGGTCCACCTTTATGGCGATATCACGAAAAGGCGTCCACCTATAGAACTAAGGCCCACTCCCTTTTTAAAATACTCATTAACACCTTTCATTTGATACCCATATCGTACAAATAAATTCTAGAGTCAGCCCTGGTCCACCTTTATGGCGATATCCCTAAATGGCGTCCACCTATAGAACTAAGGCCCACGTCCTTTTAAAGTACTCATTAACACCTTTCGTTTGATACCCATATCATACAAACAAATTCTAGAGTCAACCCAGGCCACCTTTATGTCGATATCACGAAAAGGCGTCCACCTATATAACTAAGGCCCACTCCCTTTTAAAATACTCATTAACACCTTTCATTTGATACTCATATCGTTAACACCTTTCATTTGATACCCATATCACACGAACAAATTCTAGAGTCACCCCGGGTCCACCTTTATGGCGATATCACGAAAAGGTGTCCACCTATATAACTAAGGCCCACTCCCTTTTAAAATACTCATTAATACCTTTTATTTGGTACCCATATCATACAAACAAATTCTAGAGTCACCCCGGGTCCACCTTTATGGCGGTATCACGAAAAGGCGTCCACCTATAGAACTAAGGCCCACTCCCTTCTAAAATACTCATTAACACCTTTCATTTGATACCAATATCATACAAACAAATTCTAGAGTCACCCCGGGTCCACCTTTATGGCGATATCACGAAAAGGCGTCCACCTATAGAACTAAGGCCCACTCCCTTTTAAAATACTCATTAACAACTTTCATTTGATACCTATATCGTACAAACAAATTCTAGAGTCAGCTCTGGTCCATCTTTATGGCGATATCCCTAAGTGGCGTCCACCTATAGAACTAAGGCCCACGCCCTTTTAAAAAACTCGTTAACACCTTTCATTTGATACCCATATCGTTCAAACAAATTCTAGATTCACCCCTGGTCCCCCTTCATGACGATATCTCGAAAAGGCGTCCACCTTTAGAATTAAGGCCCACTCTAGGCTGATGGGTTTGAATCCTTAGGCTTCGCGTGATATGCCTTGCCTGCCTTGGGAATAAATACCACTTTAGATATTTTCCATATAATTGGGATGTGGTTTAGTGCCACGACACCTCCTATTATAGCATATAGCCAGCTAGTGCTGCATTCCAGTGACTGTTGGAGTTGTATAGGTGTAACTCCGTCCAGCCCTGGAGTTTTAAATGGTTCAAAAGATTGGTTGGCCCAAGATATCTTATATCTTGTAATTAGGTTGTACAGTATAGGTTGCACTATTGCTTGTGTCAAGCTTTGTGTATCCCTTGGTTCGTTCCTAGCTGCACCTGGAAAGTGTGTATCCAGCAGTAGATCCAGGGTTTCCTCCCCAGTTTCGGTCCACGAACCATCAGGCCTTTGCAAACATCCTGGGGCCGTATTAGCCGATCAGGAAAGTAATTTCCTGAGTCTACCCCCTTCAGACACTGTTTCCGTGCTGCTACAGAAATCTCGCCAGGAGGATCTTTTGGCTTTCCTTAGCCCAAAGTTATAGTTTCTAAGATGTTCTATGTATACTTCCCAATGCTGCTCATCGCCAGAAGCTTTAGCTGCATTGAAAGTGGTCCTACTTAACCTGCAAAGGTTTTCAATTTGTGAATTCAAGCATGGTGGCTTCTTTTTACCCCTTTGAATTCTCTTGGGACAGACTTTATTTAGTGCCTCGCGGCATGCCCCGTGAAGTTATTTACCAGTCTTTCCAGTTCTGGTATGCTACCTGGTGTTTCGGGTACGCTCTCAAGTGGCAATATCTTAACTAGTTCCCTATTGTATTTTTGCCAATTTGTATTTTTAATATTTCTGGTGGCAGCGCTCAGCGTTTTGACCAAGCCTAAGTCAAATTGGATGTAACGATGGTCAGAGAATGAGTGGTCCTTAGGGACCCTCCAGTTTCTGACCAACTCTTCCCCATCTTCTGAGACTAAGGTGACATCGAGAGCTTCCCTTCTTGTTTTTGTAATAAATGTTGGTTCAGTTTTCCTATTGCTTGTGGTTAGTCTAGAGTTTAGGATGAAATCAAAAAGTAACTCACCCCTTTTGTTTTCGTCATTACTCCCCCAGGTGGAGTGGGGCGCGTTTACATCTCCTCACAGTATCAGTGCACCTGACGTAGCTTCCACCAGCTGACTGACGGTCGATGTCGGCACCGTCTTCTCATGCGATAGATAAATGTATGATAGCCTGATTTGACCCATACTCAGGCTCAGGCTGATCGTTGTCGTGTCTTCATCACTAAATTGAGGAAGAAACAAAACATTAAGCTTGGTACTAACAAGTATACACGATCTGGGATTTCCCGAGGTGCCACAACTTACCAGGGTGTAGCCGGTGGACTTGAGTCCGCAAATGTTTTGTCCTACCACCCACGGCTCGTGGATGAGGACAATATCTGCTGCCCCTTTAGATGTCAGTCGGAGCAGCAATGCAGCGAAAGCTGCTTTACTATGGTGCAGCTTTATCTGGAGGACCCGCACCAACATCGCACAGTTCCTCTCCCTCTTTGAGCGTAGAGTTAGCCGCATCCTCCATCATCAGCTCCTCCTCCGTATAATGCAGGTTTAACACGCCTATCCCCATGGATAAAGTAGACCAGGCGTAGCCCTCCAGCGTGTCCGGCTCACATCATACATACAAATTCTAGAGTCACCCTGGGTCCACCTTTATGGCGATATCACGAAAAGGCGTCCACCTATAGAACTAAGGCCCACTACCTTTTAAAATACTCATTAACACCTTTCATTTAATACCCATATCATACAAACAAATTCTAGAGCCACTCCGGGTCTACCTTTATGGCGGTATCACGAAAAGGCGTCCACCTATAGAACTAAGGCCCACTCCCTTTTAAAATACTCATTAACACCTTTCGTTTGATACCCATATCGTACAAACAAATTCTAGAGTCACTCCTGGTCCCCCTTTATGGTGATACCTCGAAAAGGCGTCCACCTATAGAACTAAGGCCCACTCCCTTTTAAAATACTCATTAGCACCTTTCATTTGATACCCATATCATACAAACAAATTCTAGAGTCACCCCTGGTCCACCATGGCGATATCACGAAAAGGCGTCCACGTATAGAACTAAGGCCCACTCCCTTTTAAAATACTCACTAACACCTTTCATTTGATACCCATATCGTACAAACAAATTCTAGAGTCACTCCTGGTCCCCCTTTATGGTGATTCTCGAAAAGGCGTCCACCTATAGAACTAAGTCCCACTCCCTTTTAAAATAATCATTAACACCTTTCGTTTGATACTCATATCATACAAACAAAAATCTAGAGTCACCCCGGGTCCACCTTTATGGCGATATCCCTAAATGGCGTCCACCTATAGAACTAAGGACCACGCCCTTTTAAAATACTCATTAACACCTTTCATTTGATACCCATATCGTACAAACAAATTCTAGAGTCACCCCTGGTCCACCTTTATGGCGATATCTCGAAAAGGTGTCCACCTATAGAACTAAGGCCCACGCCCTTTTAAAAAACTCATTAACACCTTTCATTTGATACCCATATCATACAAACAAATTCTAGAATCACCCCGGGTCCACCTTTACGGCGATATCACGAAAAGGCGTCCACCTATAGAACTAAGGCCCACTCCCTTTTAAAATACTCATTAATACCTCTAATTTGATACCCATATCGTACAAACAAATTCTAGAGTCAGCCCTGGTCAACCTTTATGGCGATATCCCTAAATGGCGTTCACCTATAGAACTAAGGCCCACGTCCTTTTAAAATACTCATTAACACCTTTCGTTTAATACCCATATCATACAAACAAATTCTAGAGTCACCCCAGGTCCACCTTTATGACGATATCACGAAAAGGCGTCCACCTATAGAACTAAGGCCCGCTCCCTTTTAAAATACTCATTAACACCTTTCATTTGATACCCATATCATACAAACAAATTCTAGAGTCACCCGGGTACACCTTTATGGCGATATCACGAAAAGGCGTCCACCTATAGAACTAAGGCCCACTCCCTTTTAAAATACTCATTAACACCTTTCATTTGAATCCCATATCGTACAAACAAATTCTAGAGTCACTCCTGGTCCACCTTTATGGCGATATCTCGAAAAGGTGTCCACCTCCTATAGAACTAAGGCCACGCCCTTTTAAAAAACCCGTTAACACCTTTCATTTGATACCTATATCATACAAACAAATTCTAGAGTCACCCTGGGTCCACCTTTATGGCGATATCACGAAAAGGCGTCCACCTATAGAACTAAGGCCCACTACCTTTTAAAATACTCATTAACACCTTTCATTTGATACCGATATCATACAAACAAATTCTAGAGTCACTCCGGGTCCACCTTTATGGCGGTATCACGAAAAGGCGTCCACCTATAGAACTAAGGCCCACTCCCTTTTAAAATACTCATTAACACCTTTCATTTGATACCCATATCGTACAAACAAATTCTAGAGTCACTCCTGGTCCCCCTTTATGGTGGTATCTCGAAAAGGCGTCCACCTATAGAACTAGGGCCCACTCCGTTTTAAAATACTCATTAACACCTTTCATTTGATACCCATATCGTACAAACAAATTCTAGAGTCACTCCTCGTCCACCTTTATGGCGATATCTCGAAAAGGTGTCCACCGCCTATAGAACTAAGGCCACGTCCTTTTAAAAAACTCGTTAACACCTTTCATTTGATACCCATATCATACAAACAAATTCTAGAGTCACCCCGGGTCCACCTTTATGGCGTTATCACGAAAAGGCGTCCACCTATAGAACTAAGGCCCACTCCCTTTTAAAATACTCATTAACACCTTTCATTTGATACCCATATCGTACAAACAAATTCTAGAGTCACCCCTGGTCCACCTTTATGGCGATATCTCGAAAAGGTGTCCACCTCCTATAGAACTAAGGCCACGCCCTTTTAAAAAACTCGTTAACACCTTTCATTTGATACCCATATCATACAAACAAATTCTAGAGTCACCCCGGGTCTACCTTTATGGCGTTATCACGAAAAGGCGTCCACCTATAGAACTAAGGCCCACTACCTTTTAAAATACTCATTAACACCTTTCATTTGATACCCATATCGTACAAACAAATTCTAGAGTCACTCCTGGCCCACCTTTATGGCGATATCTCGTAAAGGTGTCCACCTCCTATAGAACTGAGGCCACGCCATTTTAAAAAACTCGTTAACACCTTTCATTTGATACCCATATCATACAAACAAATTCTAGAGTCATCCCGGGTCCACCTTTATGGCGTTATCACGAAAAGGCGTCCACCTATAGAACTAAGGCCCACTCCCTTTTAAAATACTCATTAACACCTTTCATCTGATACCCATATCGTACAAACAAATTCTAGAGTCACCCCTGGTCCCCCTTTATGGCGATATCTCGAAAAGGCGTCCACCTATAGAACTAAGGCCCACTCCCTTTTAAAATACTCATTAACACCTTTCATTTGATACCCATATCGTACAAACAAATTCTAGAGTCACCCCTGGTCCCCCTTTATGGTGATATCTCGAAAAGGCGTCCACCTATAGAACCAAGGCCCATTCCCTTTTAAAATACTCATTAAAACCTTTCATTTGATACCCATATCATACAAACAAATTCTAGAGTCACCCCGGGTCCACCTTTATGGCGATATCACGAAAAGGCGTCCACCAATAGAACTAAGGCCCACTCCCTTTTAAAATACTCATTAACACCTTTCATTTGATACCCATATCGTACAAACAAATTCTAGAGTCACTCCTGGCCCCCCTTTATGGTGATATCACGAAAAGGCGTCCACCTATAGAACTAAGGCCCACTCCGTTTTAAAATACTCATTAGAACCTTTCATTTGATACCACTATCATACAAACAAAAACCTAGAGTCACCCCGGGTCCACCTTTATGGCGATAGCCCTAAATGGCGTCCACCTATATAACTAAGGCCCACGCCCTTTTAAAATACATATTAACGCTTTTCATTTGATACCCATATCGTACAAACAAATTCTAGAGTCACTCCTGGTCCACCTTTATGGCGATATCTAGAAAAGGTGTCCACCTCTTATAGAACTAAGGCCACGCCCTTTAAAAAACTCGTTAACACCTTTCATTTGATACCCATATCATACAAACAAATAATATATATAAATAAAATACTCATTAGCAGCTTTCATTTGATACCCATATCGTACAAACGAATTCTAGAGTCACCCCTGGTCTCCCTTTATGGTGATATCTCGAAAAGGCGTCCACCTATAGAACCAAGGCCCATTCCCTTTTAAAATAGTCATTAACACCTTTCATTTTATACCCATATCATACAAACAAATTCTAGAGTCACCCCGGGTCCACCTTTATGGCGATATCACGAAAAGGCGCCCACCAATAGAACTAAGGCCCACTCCCTTTTAAAATACTCATTAACACCTTTCATTTGATACCCATATCGTACAAACAAATTCTAGAGTCACTCCTGGCCCCCCTTTATGGTGATATCTCGAAAAGGCGTCCACCTATAGAACTAAGGCCCACTCCGTTTTAAAATACTCATTAGAACCTTTCATTTGATACCAATATCATACAAACAAAAACCTAGAGTCACCCCGGGTCCACCTTTATGGCGATAGCCCCAAATGGCGCCCACCTATATAACTAAGGCCCACGCCCTTTTAAAATACTCATTAACACTTTTCATTTGATACCCATATCGTACAAACAAATTCTAGAGTCACTCCTGGTCCACCTTTATGGCGATATCTAGAAAAGGTGTCCACCTCCTATAGAACTAAGGCCACGCCCTTTTAAAAAACTCGTTAACACCTTTCATTTGATACCCATATCATACAAACAAATTCTAGAGTTACCCCGGGTCCACCTTTATGGCGTTATCACGAAAAGGCGTCCACCTATAGAACTAAGGCCCACTCCCTTTTAAAATACTCATTAACACCTTTCATTTGATACCCATATCGTACAAACAAATTCTAGAGTCAGCCCTGGTCCACTTTTATGGCGATATCACGAAAAGGCGTCCACCTATAGAACTAACGCCCACTTCCTTTTAAAATACTCATTAACACCTTTCGTTTGATACCCATATCATACAAGCAAATTCTAGAGTCACCCCAAGTCCACCTTTATGGCGATATCACGAAAAGGCGTCCACCTATAGAACTAAGGCTCACTCCCATTTAAAATGCTCATTGACACCTTTCATTTGATACCCATATCATACAAACAAATTCTAGAGTCACCCCGCGTCCACCTTTTTGGCGATATCACGAAAAGGCGCCCACCTATAGAACTAAGGCCCACTCCCTTTTAAAATACTCATTAAAACCTTTCATTTGATACCCATATCATACAAACAAATTCTAGAGTCACCCCAGGTCCACCTTTATGACGATATCACGAAAAGGCGTCCACCTATAGAACTAAGGCCCACTCCCTTTTAAAATACTCATTAACACCTTTCATTTGATACCCATATCGTACAAACAAATTCTAGAGTCAGCCCTGGTCCACTTTTATGGCGATATCACGAAAAGGCGTCCACCTATAGAACTAAGGCCCACTCCCTTTTAAAATACTCATTAACACCTTTCATTTCATACCCATATCGTACAAACAAATTCTAGAGTCAGCCCAGGTCCACCTTTATGACGATATCACGAAAAGGCGTCCACCTATAGAACTAAGGCCCACGTCCTTTTAAAATACTCATTAACACCTTTCGTTTGATACCCATATCATGCAAACAAATTCTAGAGTCACCCCAGGTCCACCTTTATGACGATATCACGAAAAGGCGTCCACCTATAGAACTAAGGCCCACGTCCTTTTAAAATACTCATTAACACCTTTCGTTTGATACCCATATCATGCAAACAAATTCTAGAGTCACCCCAGGTCCACCTTTATGACGATATCACGAAAAGGCGTCCATCTATAGAACTAAGGCCCACTCCCTTTTAAAATACTCATTAAAACCTTTCATTTGATACCCATATCATACAAACAAATTCTAGAGTCACCCCAGGTCCACCTTTATGACGATATCACGAAAAGGCGTCCACCTATAGAACTAAGGCCCACGTCCTTTTAAAATACTCATTAACACCTTTCGTTTGATACCCATATCATACAAACAAATTCTAGAGTCACCCCAGGTCCACCTTTATGACGATATCACGAAAAGGCGTCCACCTATAGAACTAAGGCCCACTCCCTTTTAAAATACTCATTAACACCTTTCATTTGATACCCATATCGTACAAACAAATTCTAGAGTCAGCCCTGGTCCACTTTTATGGCGATATCCCTAAATGGCGTTCACCTATAGAACTAAGGCCCACGTCCTTTTAAAATACTCATTAACACCTTTCGTTTGATACCCATATCATACAAACAAATTCTAGAGTCACCCCAGGTCCACCTTTATGACGATATCACGAAAAGGCGTCCACCTATAGAACTAAGGCCCACTCCCTTTTAAATTACTCATTAACACCTTTCATTTGATACCCATATCGTACAAACACATTCTAGTGTCACTCCGTGTCCACCTTTATGGCGGTATCACGAAAAGGCGTCCACCTATAGAACTAAGGCCCACTCCCTTTTAAAATACTCATTAGCACCTTTCATTTGATACCCATATCGTACAAACAAATTCTAGAGTCACTCCTGGTCCCCCTTTGTGGTGATATCTCGAAAAGGCGTCCACCTATAGAACTAAGGCCCACTCCCTTTTAAAATACTCATTAATCTTTAGTTTGATACCCATATCATACAAACAAATTCTAGAGTCACCCCAGGTCCACCTTTATGGCGATATCACGAAAAGGCATCCATCTATAGAACTAAGGCCCACTCCCTTTTAAAATACTCATTAAAACCTTTCATTTGATACCCATATCATACAAACAAATTCTAGAGTCACCCCTGGTCCCCTTTATGGCGATATCTCGAAAAGACGTTCACCTATAGAACTAAGGCCCACTCCCTGTTAAAATACTCATTAACACCTTTCATTTGATACCCATATCATACAAACAAATTCTAGAGTCACCCTGGGTCCACCTTTATGGCGATATCACGAAAAGGCGTCCACCTATAGAACTAAGGCCCACTATCTTTTAAAATACTCATTAACACCTTTCATTTGATACCCATATCATACAAACAAATTCTAGAGTCACCCCTGGTCCACCTTTATGGCGATATCACGAAAAGGAGTCCACGTATAGAACTAAGGCCCACTCCCTTTTAAAATACTCATTAACACCTTTCATTTGATACCCATATCGTACAAACAAATTCTAGAGTCAGCCCTGGTCCACCTTTATGGCGATATCCCTAAATGGCGTTCACCTATAGAACTAAGGCCCACGTCCTTTTAAAATACTCATTAACACCTTTCGTTTGATACCCATATCATGCAAACAAATTCTAGAGTCACCCCAGGTCCACCTTTATGACGATATCACGAAAAGGCGTCCACCTATAGAACTAAGGCCCACTCCCTTTTAAAATACTCATTAACACCTTTCATTTGATACCCATATCATTCAAACAAATTCTAGAGTCACCCCGGGTCCACCTTTATGGCGATATCACGAAAAGGCGTCCGCCTATAGAACTAAGGCCCACTCCCTTTTAAAATACTCATTAACACCTTTCAGTTGATACCCATATCGTACAAACAAATTCTAGAGTCAGCCCGGGTCCACCTTTATGGCGATATCACGAAAAGGCGTCCACCAATAGAACTAAGGCCCACTCCCTTTTAAAATACTCATTAACACCTTTCATTTGATACCCATATCGTACAAACAAATTCTAGAGTCACTCCTGGCCCCCCTTTATGGTGATATCACGAAAAGGCGTCCACCTATAGAACTAAGGCCCACTCCGTTTTAAAATACTCATTAGAACCTTTCATTTGATACCACTATCATACAAACAAAAACCTAGAGTCACCCCGGGTCCACCTTTATGGCGATAGCCCTAAATGGCGTCCACCTATATAACTAAGGCCCACGCCCTTTTAAAATACTTATTAACACTTTTCATTTGATACCCATATCGTACAAACAAATTCTAGAGTCACTCCTGGTCCACCTTTATGGCGATATCTAGAAAAGGTGTCCACCTCTTATAGAACTAAGGCCACGCCCTTTTAAAAAACTCGTTAACACCTTTCATTTGATACCCATATCATACAAACAAATAATATATATAAATAAAATACTCATTAGCAGCTTTCATTTGATACCCATATCGTACAAACAAATTCTAGAGTCACCCCTGGTCTCCCTTTATGGTGATATCTCGAAAAGGCGTCCACCTATAGAACCAAGGCCCATTCCCTTTTAAAATACTCATTAACACCTTTCATTTGATACCCATATCATACAAACAAATTCTAGAGTCACCCCGGGTCCACCTTTATGGCGATATCACGAAAAGGCGTCCACCAATAGAACTAAGGCCCACTCCGTTTTAAAATACTCATTAACACCTTTCATTTGATACCCATATCATACAAACAAATTCTAGAGTCACTCCTGGCCCCCCTTTATGGTGATATCTCGAAAAGGCGTCCACCTATAGAACTAAGGCCCACTCCGTTTTAAAATACTCATTAGAACCTTTCATTTGATACAAATATCATACAAACAAAAACCTAGAGTCACCCCGGGTCCACCTTTATGGCGATAGCCCCAAATGGCGCCCACCTATATAACTAAGGCCCACGCCCTTTTAAAATACTCATTAACACTTTTCATTTGATACCCA
This sequence comes from Eurosta solidaginis, assembly GCF_040869045.1. Lineage (NCBI taxonomy): Eukaryota > Metazoa > Arthropoda > Insecta > Diptera > Tephritidae > Eurosta > Eurosta solidaginis. Next base: position 37,724,577 of record NC_090324.1, on the reverse strand, counting down.
TATCGTACAAACAAATTCTAGAGTCACTCCTGGTCCACCTTTATGGCGATATCTAGAAAAGGTGTCCACCTCCTATAGAACTAAGGCCACGCCCTTTTAAAAAACTCGTTAACACCTTTCATTTGATACCCATATAATACAAACAAATTCTAGAGTTACCCCGGGTCACGAAAAGGCGTCCACCTATAGAACTAAGGCCCACTCCCTTTTAAAATACTCATTAACACCTTTCATTTGATACACATATCATACAAACAAATTCTAGAGTCAGCCCTGGTCCACCTTTATGGCGATATCCCTAAATGGCGTCCACCTATAGAACTAACGCCCACTTCCTTTTAAAATACTCATTAACACCTTTCGTTTGATACCCATATCATACAAGCAAATTCTAGAGTCACCCCAAGTCCACCTTTATGGCGATATCACGAAAAGGCGTCCACCTATAGAACTAAGGCTCACTCCCTTTTAAAATGCTCATTGACACCTTTCATTTGATACCCATATCATACAAACAAATTCTAGAGTCACCCCGCGTCCACCTTTTTGGCGATATCACGAAAAGGCGCCCACCTATAGAACTAAGGCCCACTCCCTTTTAAAATACTCATTAAAACCTTTCATTTGATACCCATATCATACAAACAAATTCTAGAGTCACCCCTGGTCCACCTTTATGGCGATATCACGAAAAGGCGTCCACGTATAGAACTAAGGCCCACTCCCTTTTAAAATACTCATTAACACCTTTCATTTGATACCCATATCGTACAAACAAATTCTAGAGTCACCCCTGGTCCACCTTTATGGCGATATCCCTAAATGGCGTCCACCTATAAAACTAAGGACCACGCCTTTTAAAATACCCATTAACACCTTTCATTTGATACCCATATCGTACAAACAAATTCTAGAGTCACCCCTGGTCCACCTTTATGGCGATATCTCGAAAAGGTGTCCACCTATAGAACTAAGGCCCACGCCCTTTTAAAAAACTCATTAACACCTTTCATTTGATACCCATATCATACAAACAAATTCTAGAATCACCCCGGGTCCACCTTTACGGCGATATCACGAAAAGGCGTCCACCTATAGAACTAAGGCCCACTCCCTTTTAAAATACTCATTAGCACCTTTCATTTAATACCCATATCGTACAAACAAATTCTAGAGTCACCCTGGGTCCACCTTTATGGCGATATCACGAAAAGGCGCCCACCTATAGAACTAAGGCCCACTCCCTTTTAAAATACTCATTAACACCTTTCATTTGATACCCTTATCATACAAACCAATTCTAGAGTCACCTGGGGTCCACCTTTATGGCGATATCACGAAAAGGCGTCCACCTATAGAACTAAGGCCCACTCCCTTTTAAAATACTCATTAACACCTTTCATTTGATACCCATATCGTACAAACAAATTCTAGAGTCAGCCCTGGTCCACCTTTATGGCGATATCCCTAAATGGCGTTCACCTATAGAACTAAGGCCCACGTCCTTTTAAAATACTCATTAACACCTTTCGTTTGATACCCATATCATACAAACAAATTCTAGAGTCACCCCAGGTCCACCTTTATGACGATATCACGAAAAGGCGTCCACCTATAGAACTAAGGCCCACTCCCTTTTAAAATACTCATTAACACCTTTCATTTGATACCCTTATCATACAAACAAATTCTAGAGTCACCCGGGGTCCACCTTTATGGCGATATCACGAAAAGGCGTCCACCTATTGAACTAAGGCCCACTCCCTTTTAAAATACTCATTAACACCTTTCATTTGATACCCATATCGTACAAACAAATTCTAGAGTCAGCCCTGGTCCACCTTTATGACGATATCACGAAAAGGCGTCCACCTATAGAACTAAGGCCCACTCCCTTTTAAAATACTCATTAACACCTTTCATTTGATACCCATATCATTCAAACAAATTCTAGAGTCACCCCGGGTCCACCTTTATGGCGATATCACGAAAAGGCGTCCGCCTATAGAACTAAGGCCCACTCCCTTTTAAAATACTCATTAACACCTTTCAGTTGATACCCATATCGTACAAACAAATTCTAGAGTCAGCCCGGGTCCACCTTTATGGCGATATCACGAAAAGGCGTCCACCAATAGAACTAAGGCCCACTCCCTTTTAAAATACTCATTAACACCTTTCATTTGATACCCATATCGTACAAACAAATTCTAGAGTCAGCCCTGGTCCACCTTTATGACGATATCACGAAAAGGCGTCCACCTATAGAACTAAGGCCCACTCCCTTTTAAAATACTCATTAACACCTTTCATTTGATACCCATATCATTCAAACAAATTCTAGAGTCACCCCGGGTCCACCTTTATGGCGATATCACGAAAAGGCGTCCGCCTATAGAACTAAGGCCCACTCCCTTTTAAAATACTCATTAACACCTTTCAGTTGATACCCATATCATACAAACAAATTCTAGAGTCACTCCTGGCCCCCCTTTATGGTGATATCTCGAAAAGGCGTCCACCTATAGAACTAAGGCCCACTCCGTTTTAAAATACTCATTAGAACCTTTCATTTGATACAAATATCATACAAACAAAAACCTAGAGTCACCCCGGGTCCACCTTTATGGCGATAGCCCCAAATGGCGCCCACCTATATAACTAAGGCCCACGCCCTTTTAAAATACTCATTAACACTTTTCATTTGATACCCATATCGTACAAACAAATTCTAGAGTCACTCCTGGTCCACCTTTATGGCGATATCTAGAAAAGGTGTCCACCTCCTATAGAACTAAGGCCACGCCCTTTTAAAAAACTCGTTAACACCTTTCATTTGATACCCATATAATACAAACAAATTCTAGAGTTACCCCGGGTCACGAAAAGGCGTCCACCTATAGAACTAAGGCCCACTCCCTTTTAAAATACTCATTAACACCTTTCATTTGATACACATATCATACAAACAAATTCTAGAGTCAGCCCTGGTCCACCTTTATGGCGATATCCCTAAATGGCGTCCACCTATAGAACTAACGCCCACTTCCTTTTAAAATACTCATTAACACCTTTCGTTTGATACCCATATCATACAAGCAAATTCTAGAGTCACCCCAAGTCCACCTTTATGGCGATATCACGAAAAGGCGTCCACCTATAGAACTAAGGCTCACTCCCTTTTAAAATGCTCATTGACACCTTTCATTTGATACCCATATCATACAAACAAATTCTAGAGTCACCCCGCGTCCACCTTTTTGGCGATATCACGAAAAGGCGCCCACCTATAGAACTAAGGCCCACTCCCTTTTAAAATACTCATTAAAACCTTTCATTTGATACCCATATCATACAAACAAATTCTAGAGTCACCCCTGGTCCACCTTTATGGCGATATCACGAAAAGGCGTCCACGTATAGAACTAAGGCCCACTCCCTTTTAAAATACTCATTAACACCTTTCATTTGATACCCATATCGTACAAACAAATTCTAGAGTCACCCCTGGTCCACCTTTATGGCGATATCCCTAAATGGCGTCCACCTATAAAACTAAGGACCACGCCTTTTAAAATACCCATTAACACCTTTCATTTGATACCCATATCGTACAAACAAATTCTAGAGTCACCCCTGGTCCACCTTTATGGCGATATCTCGAAAAGGTGTCCACCTATAGAACTAAGGCCCACGCCCTTTTAAAAAACTCATTAACACCTTTCATTTGATACCCATATCATACAAACAAATTCTAGAATCACCCCGGGTCCACCTTTACGGCGATATCACGAAAAGGCGTCCACCTATAGAACTAAGGCCCACTCCCTTTTAAAATACTCATTAGCACCTTTCATTTAATACCCATATCGTACAAACAAATTCTAGAGTCACCCTGGGTCCACCTTTATGGCGATATCACGAAAAGGCGCCCACCTATAGAACTAAGGCCCACTCCCTTTTAAAATACTCATTAACACCTTTCATTTGATACCCTTATCATACAAACCAATTCTAGAGTCACCTGGGGTCCACCTTTATGGCGATATCACGAAAAGGCGTCCACCTATAGAACTAAGGCCCACTCCCTTTTAAAATACTCATTAACACCTTTCATTTGATACCCATATCGTACAAACAAATTCTAGAGTCAGCCCTGGTCCACCTTTATGGCGATATCCCTAAATGGCTTTCACCTATAGAACTAAGGCCCACGTCCTTTTAAAATACTCATTAACACCTTTCGTTTGATACCCATATCATACAAACAAATTCTAGAGTCACCCCAGGTCCACCTTTATGACGATATCACGAAAAGGCGTCCACCTATAGAACTAAGGCCCACTCCCTTTTAAAATACTCATTAACACCTTTCATTTGATACCCTTATCATACAAACAAATTCTAGAGTCACCCGGGGCCCACCTTTATGGCGATATCACGAAAAGGCGTCCACCTATTGAACTAAGGCCCACTCCCTTTTAAAATACTCATTAACACCTTTCATTTGATACCCATATCGTACAAACAAATTCTAGAGTCAGCCCTGGTCCACCTTTATGACGATATCACGAAAAGGCGTCCACCTATAGAACTAAGGCCCACTCCCTTTTAAAATACTCATTAACACCTTTCATTTGATACCCATATCATTCAAACAAATTCTAGAGTCACCCCGGGTCCACCTTTATGGCGATATCACGAAAAGGCGTCCGCCTATAGAACTAAGGCCCACTCCCTTTTAAAATACTCATTAACACCTTTCAGTTGATACCCATATCGTACAAACAAATTCTAGAGTCAGCCCGGGTCCACCTTTATGGCGATATCACGAAAAGGCGTCCACCAATAGAACTAAGGCCCACTCCCTTTTAAAATACTCATTAACACCTTTCATTTGATACCCATATCGTACAAACAAATTCTAGAGTCACTCCTGGCCCCCCTTTATGGTGATATCACGAAAAGGCGTCCACCTATAGAACTAAGGCCCACTCCGTTTTAAAATACTCATTAGAACCTTTCATTTGATACCACTATCATACAAACAAAAACCTAGAGTCACCCCGGGTCCACCTTTATGGCGATAGCCCTAAATGGCGTCCACCTATATAACTAAGGCCCACGCCCTTTTAAAATACTTATTAACACTTTTCATTTGATACCCATATCGTACAAACAAATTCTAGAGTCACTCCTGGTCCACCTTTATGGCGATATCTAGAAAAGGTGTCCACCTCTTATAGAACTAAGGCCACGCCCTTTTAAAAAACTCGTTAACACCTTTCATTTGATACCCATATCATACAAACAAATAATATATATAAATAAAATACTCATTAGCAGCTTTCATTTGATACCCATATCGTACAAACAAATTCTAGAGTCACCCCTGGTCTCCCTTTATGGTGATATCTCGAAAAGGCGTCCACCTATAGAACCAAGGCCCATTCCCTTTTAAAATACTCATTAACACCTTTCATTTGATACCCATATCATACAAACAAATTCTAGAGTCACCCCGGGTCCACCTTTATGGCGATATCACGAAAAGGCGTCCACCAATAGAACTAAGGCCCACTCCGTTTTAAAATACTCATTAACACCTTTCATTTGATACCCATATCATACAAACAAATTCTAGAGTCACTCCTGGCCCCCCTTTATGGTGATATCTCGAAAAGGCGTCCACCTATAGAACTAAGGCCCACTCCGTTTTAAAATACTCATTAGAACCTTTCATTTGATACAAATATCATACAAACAAAAACCTAGAGTCACCCCGGGTCCACCTTTATGGCGATAGCCCCAAATGGCGCCCACCTATATAACTAAGGCCCACGCCCTTTTAAAATACTCATTAACACTTTTCATTTGATACCCATATCGTACAAACAAATTCTAGAGTCACTCCTGGTCCACCTTTATGGCGATATCTAGAAAAGGTGTCCACCTCCTATAGAACTAAGGCCACGCCCTTTTAAAAAACTCGTTAACACCTTTCATTTGATACCCATATCATACAAACAAATTCTAGAGTTACCCCGGGTCACGAAAAGGCGTCCACCTATAGAACTAAGGCCCACTCCCTTTTAAAATACTCATTAACACCTTTCATTTGATACACATATCATACAAACAAATTCTAGAGTCAGCCCTGGTCCACCTTTATGGCGATATCCCTAAATGGCGTCCACCTATAGAACTAACGCCCACTTCCTTTTAAAATACTCATTAACACCTTTCGTTTGATACCCATATCATACAAGCAAATTCTAGAGTCACCCCAAGTCCACCTTTATGGCGATATCACGAAAAGGCGTCCACCTATAGAACTAAGGCTCACTCCCTTTTAAAATGCTCATTGACACCTTTCATTTGATACCCATATCATACAAACAAATTCTAGAGTCACCCCGCGTCCACCTTTTTGGCGATATCACGAAAAGGCGCCCACCTATAGAACTAAGGCCCACTCCCTTTTAAAATACTCATTAAAACCTTTCATTTGATACCCATATCATACAAACAAATTCTAGAGTCACCCCTGGTCCACCTTTATGGCGATATCACGAAAAGGCGTCCACGTATAGAACTAAGGCCCACTCCCTTTTAAAATACTCATTAACACCTTTCATTTGATACCCATATCGTACAAACAAATTCTAGAGTCACCCCTGGTCCACCTTTATGGCGATATCCCTAAATGGCGTCCACCTATAAAACTAAGGACCACGCCTTTTAAAATACCCATTAACACCTTTCATTTGATACCCATATCGTACAAACAAATTCTAGAGTCACCCCTGGTCCACCTTTATGGCGATATCTCGAAAAGGTGTCCACCTATAGAACTAAGGCCCACGCCCTTTTAAAAAACTCATTAACACCTTTCATTTGATACCCATATCATACAAACAAATTCTAGAATCACCCCGGGTCCACCTTTACGGCGATATCACGAAAAGGCGTCCACCTATAGAACTAAGGCCCACTCCCTTTTAAAATACTCATTAGCACCTTTCATTTAATACCCATATCGTACAAACAAATTCTAGAGTCACCCTGGGTCCACCTTTATGGCGATATCACGAAAAGGCGCCCACCTATAGAACTAAGGCCCACTCCCTTTTAAAATACTCATTAACACCTTTCATTTGATACCCTTATCATACAAACCAATTCTAGAGTCACCTGGGGTCCACCTTTATGGCGATATCACGAAAAGGCGTCCACCTATAGAACTAAGGCCCACTCCCTTTTAAAATACTCATTAACACCTTTCATTTGATACCCATATCGTACAAACAAATTCTAGAGTCAGCCCTGGTCCACCTTTATGGCGATATCCCTAAATGGCGTTCACCTATAGAACTAAGGCCCACGTCCTTTTAAAATACTCATTAACACCTTTCGTTTGATACCCATATCATACAAACAAATTCTAGAGTCACCCCAGGTCCACCTTTATGACGATATCACGAAAAGGCGTCCACCTATAGAACTAAGGCCCACTCCCTTTTAAAATACTCATTAACACCTTTCATTTGATACCCTTATCATACAAACAAATTCTAGAGTCACCCGGGGTCCACCTTTATGGCGATATCACGAAAAGGCGTCCACCTATTGAACTAAGGCCCACTCCCTTTTAAAATACTCATTAACACCTTTCATTTGATACCCATATCGTACAAACAAATTCTAGAGTCAGCCCTGGTCCACCTTTATGGCGATATCCCTAAATGGCGTCCGCCTATAGAACTAAGGTCCACGTCCTTTTAAAATACTCATTAACACTTTCGTTTGATACCCATATCATACAAACAAATTCTAGAGTCACCCCAGGTCCACCTTTATGGCGATATCACGAAAAGGCGTCCATCTATAGAACTAAGGCCCACTCCCTTTTAAAATACTCATTAACACCTTTCATTTGATACCCATATCATACAAACAAATTCTAGAGTCACCCCGCGTCCACCTTTATGGCGATATCACGAAAAGGCGCCCACCTATAGAACTAAGGCCCACTCCCTTTTAAAATACTCATTAAAACCTTTCATTTGATACCCATATCATACACACAAATTCTAGAGTCACCCCTGGTCCCCCTTTATGGCGATATCTCGAAAAGGCGTTCACCTATAGAACTACGGCCCACTCCCTGTTAAAATACTCATTATCACCTTTCAAATGATACCCATATCATACAAACAAATTCTAGAGTCACCCTGGGTCCACCTTTATGGCGATATCACGAAAAGGCGTCCACCTATAGAACTAAGGCCCACTACCTTTTAAAATACTCATTAACACCTTTCATTTGATACCCATATCATACAAACAAATTCTAGAGTCACCCCGGGTCCACATTTATGGCGGTATCACGAAAAGGCGACCACCTATAGAACTAAGGCCCACTCCCTTTTAAAATACTCATTAACACCTTTCATTTGATACCCATATCATACAAACAAATTCTAGAGTCACCCGGCTCCACCTTTATGGCGATATCCCTAAATGGCGTCCACCTATAGAACTAAGGCCCACGTCCTTTTAAAGTACTCATTAACACCTTTCGTTTGATACCCATATCATACAAACAAATTCTAGAGTCAACCCAGGTCCACCTTTATGACGATATCACGAAAAGGCGTCCACCTATATAAATAAGGCCCACTCCCTTTTAAAATACTCATTAACACCTTTCATTTGATACCCATATCACACAAACAAATTCTAGAGTCAACCCAGGTCCACCTTTATGACGATATCACGAAAAGGCGTCCACGTATATAACTAAGGCCCACTCCCTTTTAAAATACTCATTAACACCTTTCATTTGATACTCATATCGTTAACACCTTTCATTTGATACCCATATCACACGAACAAATTCTAGAGTCACCCCGGGTCCACCTTTATGGCGATATTACGAAAAGGCGTCCACCTATAGAACTAAGGCCCACTCCCTTCTAAAATACTCATTAACACCTTTCATTTGATACCCATATCATACAAACAAATTCTAGAGTCACCCCGGGTCCACCTTTATGGCGATATCACGAAAAGGCGTTCACCTATAGAACTAAGGCCCACTCCCTTTTAAAATACTCATTAACACCTTTCATTTGATACCCATATCGTACAAACAAATTCTAGAGTCAGCCCTGGCCACCTTTATGGCGATATCCCTAAATGGCGTCCATCTATAGAACTAAGGCCCACGTCCTTTAAAGTAGTCATTAACACCTTTCGTTTGATACCCATATCATACAAACAAATTCTAGAGTCAACCCAGGCCACCTTTATGTCGATATCACGAAAAGGCGTCCACCTATATAACTAAGGCCCACTCCCTTTTAAAATACTCATTAACACCTTTCATTTGATACTCATATCTTTAACACCTTTCATTTGATACCCATATCACACGAACAAATTCTAGAGTCACCCCGGGTCCACCTTTATGGCGATATCACGAAAAGGTGTCCACCTATATAACTAAGGCCCACTCCCTTTTAAAATACTCATTAACACCTTTCATTTGGTACCCATATCATACAAACAAATTCTAGAGTCACCCCGGGTCCACCTTTATGGCGATATCACGACAAGACGTCCACCTATAGAACTAAGGCCCACTCCCTTTTAAAATACTCATTAACACCTTTCAGTTGATACCCATATCGTACAAACAAATTCTAGAGTCAGCTTTGGTCCATCTTTATGGCGGTATCCCTAAGTGGCGTCCACCTATAGAACTAAGGCCTACGTCCTTTAAAATACTCATTAACACCTTTCATTTGATACCCATATAATACAAACAAATTCTAGAGTCACCCCGGGTCCACCTTTATGGCGATATCTCGAAAAGGCGTTCACCTATAGAACTAAGGCCAACTCCCTGTTAAAATACGCATTATCACCTTTCATTTGATACCCATATCACATGAACAAATTCTAGAGTCACCCCGGGTCCACCTTTATGGCGATATCACGAAAAGGCGTCCACCTATAGAACTAAGGCCCACTCCCTTCTAAAATACTCATTAACACCTTTCATTTGATACCCATATCATACAAACAAATTCTAGAGTCACCCCGGGTCCACCTTTATGGCGATATCACGAAAAGACGTCCACCTATAGAACTAAGGCCCACTCCCTTTTAAAATACTCATTAACACCTTTCATTTGATACCCATATCGTACAAACAAATTCTAGAGTCACTCCTGGCCCCCCTTTATGGTGATATCACGAAAAGGCGTCCACCTATAGAACTAAGGCCCACTCCGTTTTAAAATACTCATTAGAACCGTTCATTTGATACCACTATCATACAAACAAAAACCTAGAGTCACCCGGGTCCACCTTTATGGCGATAGCACTAAATGGCGTCCACCTATATAACTAAGGCCCACGCCCTTTTAAAATACTTATTAACACTTTTCATTTGATACCCATATCGTACAAACAAATTCTAGAGTCACTCCTGGTCCACCTTTATGGCGATATCTAGATAAGGTGTCCACCTCTTATAGAACTAAGGCCACGCCCTTTTAAAAAACTCGTTAACACCTTTCATTTGATACCCATATCATACAAACAAATAATATATATAAATAAAATACTCATTAGCACCTTTCATTTGATACCCATATCGTACAAACAAATTCTAGAGTCACCCCTGGTCTCCCTTTATGGTGATATCTCGAAAAGGCGTCCACCTATAGAACCAAGGCCCATTCCCTTTTAAAATACTCATTAACACCTTTCATTTGATACCCATATCATACAAACAAATTCTAGAGTCACCCCGGGTCCACCTTTATGGCGATATCACGAAAAGACGTCCACCTATAGAACTAAGGCCCACTCCCTTTTAAAATACTCATTAACACCTTTCATTTGATACCCATATCGTACAAACAAATTCTAGAGTCAGCTCTGGCCCATCTTTATGGCGATATCCCTAAGTGGCGTCCACCTATAGAACTAAGGCCCACGTCCTTTTTAAATGCTCATTAACACCTTTCATTTGATACCCATATAATACAAACAAATTCTAGAGTCACCCCGGGTCCACCTTTATGGCGATATCTCGAAAAGGCGTTCACCTATAGAACTAAGGCCCACTCCCTGTTAAAATACGCATTATCACCTTTCATTTGGTACCCATATCACACGAACAAATTCTAGAGTCACCCCGGGTCCACCTTTATGGCGATATCACGAAAAGGCGTCCACCTATAGAACTAAGGCCCACTCCTTTCTAAAATACTCATTAACACCTTTCATTTGATACCCATATCATACAAACAAATTCTAGACTCACCCCGGGTCCACCTTTATGGCGATATCACGAAAAGACGTCCACCTATAGAACTAAGGCCCACTCCCTTTTAAAATACTCATTAACACCTTTCATTTGATACCCATATCGTACAAACAAATTCTAGAGTCAGCTCTGGTCCATCTTTATGGCGATATCCCTAAGTGGCGTCCACCTATAGAACTAAGGCCCACGTCCTTTTAAAATACTCATTAACACCTTTCATTTGATACCCATATAATACAAACAAATTCTAGAGTCACCCCGGGTCCACCTTTATGGCGATATCACGAAAAGGCGTCCACCTATAGAACTAAGGCCCACTCCCTTTTAAAATACTCATTAAAACCTTTCATTTGATACCCATATCGTACAAACAAATTCTAGAAGCGCCCCTGGTCCCCCTTTATGGCGATATCTCGAAAAGGCGTCCACCTATACAACTAAGGCCCACGCCCTTTTAAAAAACTCGTTAACACCTTTCATTTGATACCCATATCGTACAAACAAATTCTAGAGTCACCCCTGGTCCCCCTTTATGGCGATATCTCGAAAAGGCGTCCACCTTTAGAATTAAGGCCCACTCTAGACTGATGGGTCTGAATCCTTAGGCTTCGCGTGATATGCCTTGCCTGCCTTGGGAATAAATACCACTTTAGATATTTTCCATATAATTGGGATGAGGTTTAGTGCCACGACACCTCCTATTATAGCATATAGCCAGCTAGTGCTGCATTCCAGTGACTGTTGGAGTTGTATAGGTGTAACTCCGTCCAGCCCTGGAGTTTTAAATGATTCAAAAGATTGGTTGGCCCAAGATATCTTATCTCTTGTAATTAGGTTGTACAGTATAGGTTGCTCTATTGCTTGTGTCAAGCTTTGTGTATCCCTTGGTTCGTTCCTAGCTGCACCTGGAAAGTGTGTATCCAGCAGTAGATCCAGGGTTTCCTCCCCAGTTTCGGTCCACGAACCATCAGGCCTTTGCAAACATCCTGGGGCCGTATTAGCCGATCAGGAAAGTAATTTCCTGAGTCTACCCCCTTCAGACACTGTTTCCGTGCTGCTACAGAAATCTCGCCAGGAGGATCTTTTGGCTTTCCTTAGCTCAAAGTTATAGTTTCTAAGATGTTCTATGTATACTTCGCAATGCTGCTCATCGCCAGAAGCTTTAGCTGCATTGAAAGTGGTCCTAATTAACCTGCAAAGGTTTTCAATTTGTGAATTCAAGCATGGTGGCTTCTTTTTACCCCTTTGAATTCTCTTGGGACAGACTTTATTTAGTGCCTTGCCGCATGCCCCGTGAAGTTATTTACCAGTCTTTCCAGTTCTGGTATGCTACCTGGTGTTTCGGGTACGCCCTCAAGTGGCAATATCTTAACTAGTTCCCTATTGTATTTTTGCCAATTTTTATTTTTAATATTTCTGGTGGCAGCGCTCTGCGTTTTGACCAAGCCTAAGTCAAATTGGATGTAACGATGGTCAGAGAATGAGTGGTCCTTGGGACCCTCCAGTTTCTGACCAACTCTTCCCCATCTTCTGAGACTAAGGTGACATCGAGAGCTTCCCTTCTTGTTTTTGTAATAAATTTTGGTTCAGTTTTCCTATTGCTTGTGGTTAGTCTAGAGTTTAGGATGAAATCAAAAAGTAACTCACCCCTTTTGTTTTCGTCATTACTCCCCCAGGTGGAGTGGGGCGCGTTTACATCTCCTCACAGTATCAGTGCACCTGACGTAGCTTCCACCAGCTGACTGACGGTCGATGTCGGCACCGTCTTCTCATGCGCTAGATAAATGTATGATAGCCTGATTTGACCCATACTCAGGCTCAGGCTGATCGTTGTCGTGTCTTCATCACTAAATTGAGGAAGGAACAAAACATTAAGCTTGGTCCTAACAAGTATACACGATCTGGGATTTCCCGAGGTGCCACAACTTACCAGGGTGTAGCCGGTGGACTTGAGTCCGCAAATGTTTTGTCCTACGACCCACGGCTCGTGGATGAGGACAATATCTGCTGCCCCTTTATATGTCAGTCGGAGCAGCAATGCAGCGAAAGCTGCTTTACTATGGTGCAGGTTTATGTGGAGGACCCGCACCAACATCGCACAGTTCCTCTCCCTCTTTGAGCGTAGAGTTAGCCGCATCCTCCATCATCAGCTCCTCCTCCGTATAATGCAGGTTTAACACGCCTATCCCCATGGATAAAGTAGACCAGGCGTAGCCCTCCAGCGTGTCCGACTCACCCCTATCTGCCTTCGTAACCACGTCCTCGTCGCTACCTTCTTCTTCTGGCTCCAACTCGGCTGCCCAGTTCCTAGCGGCGTTGACGTCGTTACTGTAGACCCTTACAGTCACGGTGTATAAACCATAGTTTATCTCGCCTCCAGTTTTCCTCAATACTGTCAGCGATTCCTCATTCAGTAGGAGGACAGCCTGACGTGTGGCTCTGTCCCCCTTCTCCACGCTGACAACTCTCCAATTGGCGGCTGGCAGCGTCGGGTTGAGATTCCTTATCATAATGAGTATCCTCTGGTTCAGCTGGTTTTGCCGGTAGTTACACCCTTGCTCATGGCCGTGACGTTATGTCTTTGAAATCGACCGCCCTCCGCTTCGCTCCAGGGTAGACTTCACCTACAGACTCTACCGCCTTTTTGTATATGGCTGCGGACCTCTCGTCTCCGCATGCCACGACTTTGATACTACGCTGGAACCAACCTGCATCCTTGCATACCGGTGGCGGTCCAGGATTGCGCGTAAGAACATCCAGGGTGATATTCGAGAACTCGCTTTTCACTCATTTCCATTTGACTTTCTTTATTTCGCCGTCTTCCTGATTGTCGTCAAGGACCCCTAGCAGGATTTTGTCCTTGACCACTTCTGCAAAAAGCGCCCATGCACCTTCGGCCTCTTTGGTTTGGTACGCACTACTTCCGCCGATCTTGCCCTTTTGGTTGCCACTTGTGGCCCCTTTCTTCTGCCAGACGAAAGTCGGGTATCACCTCTTTCGCCCATTAAATCTCCGCCAGTATTTCTCCTACGCTGTCGCTTTCCGCTCTACTCTCGAGGTCTCGCATACGTGCGGATCTGGTGAGGATCCTTGCAGCCGCTCTCCTGTGCTTGTATCCAACTTCACTGGGATTTGGTCGCTCACTAGGCTTCGTGAAGGCCGTGGGTGTCGGGGGTAGGCCACGCGGGGCCTGCGCACCAGCTTCAACCGAGGCTGCATTCCGTATACCTGCTGCGTCTCTGCTAGTGCCAGGAGTATCCCGGAGAACACCCCTTTGCCCTGGCTCACGGCCTAAAGTTTTGTTGGGGAGAGGGTTCTTACCCGGCATCGCCACTGGTCTTGAACCAACACCTTTTTTAGCCATATTCTGGCGGTTAGAATGACCCTGCATCGCACTGGTTACAGTTGCGGTGGGCAGCGATATTCTGGCGGTTAGAATGACCCTGCATCGCACTGGTCACAGTTGTGGTGGGCAGAAGCCCTCCCGGCCTTTGAAGAGCGCCGGTCTCTTTTTGTTTTTTTGTCTTCTTATTACTTCCATTCATATTCCCACGAGTGGCGGAGAAAAGGAACGTCCACCCGGGCAGAGATCCGCAATACCCGGGTAAGGTTTTCATACAACCTGGTGCGACTTGGTGCCAGGAGGGCTCCGTTCGCAACTGGGCTATTTAGGGGCCCCCAGCCTGGCTGATCATCGGCACGGAACCGCATAACGCCTTGACCCAGCCCCGGAAAAGGAAAGGAAACAGGAAAAAAGGAAAAAGAGAGAAAAAGTAAAAGAAAGAAAGAGAAAGATACACCCGAAACCATGGTCAAGAATCATTTCCGTGTAGCCAGGCTATTAATGAGTCAGCCACACAACCTTGATTCCTGATCTTAGCTGGACACCGTCCTGACATCGCACAGGCTCAATACTTTAGTGAAGAGAAGAACACTGGCGCAATATGCCAGGCCTGAGACAATCTAAGTGACTATTAGGGGGTTACAGCACAACTCGATATAGGGTATTAATAGGCCTCCCGAAAGGTAACCTAAGATTCCTAACGGCTATTCTTATAGGACACTGTAGACTGAACAGTCACATGCAAAAGCTGGGTATAATATGGAACAACACATGCCGATTATGTGATCGAACAGCAAACGGCGGACCATATCCTCCTAGACTGCGACGAAATCTCAAGACGTAGGGCTAAATTTATGGACTCACCATGGCCAGAGTATTCCCACATTTAATCCTTCAAGCCAAAAACACTGCGAAGGTTCATCAAGGAAGTCGGCTAGGATGAGGTGCTGTGAAGGAGATGTGGAAGTCACTGTGCAATCCTCAATAAATTATCTATCTATCTACGTTCCGGTAACAAGCACCATTGAGGTACTAGCCCGACCATCTCGACATTAAACCATCTAGGGATTGAATATTAATAATGACCGCAATTCGAAAGTCTGCTAAAATTTACAATTCTCCATGGAATGCTCGATATATAACTTTCCACGTTTTGAATCAGTGATGAAAAGAGCAAGATTTACTAAAATTTTAACTGGATGTGGGTAATAAGGTGTTGATGTCCTCTCTTAACGCAATGTAATGACAACTGCGACGCAGGGAAGTGACAAAAATCTTGTAAATCTACTGATCATAATTAAATAATTCCTCCTTTTCTATGCAGGTCTATGCATACATACATATTGTAACGAATTTACTGCAATTCCGCTTATTTCAAATCTTCTGCTAAGGTTCGAATCACTAAACTGTTGAATAAATAGCTCCAATATTCGATAATGTAAAATGGTGTTGATTAAAGTACTTCACAATAACACTTATACTTCGCTTACTGATAGCTTGCTTAACTCAAACTGATTATCGCGCCTCTACTGTTGCTGCTTTTATACTGTGTGATTTCCTCGTTGCATCTTCTGGGCGCTTCCAGAATTTACTTAGTTACTGGTATATAATTATAACTACAGATGCACGTGTGTAGCTCTCATATGCGCGTGTATTTGTGAGCGACACTTCCACAATAACAATTGCATACTTTTAGGAAAATCTCAGATAAGATATCTGCATGCGTTTGTGCGTTGCTTCTCCGCTGCGTGTACGTACATATGTGTAGACATAATGATTGATTCGTTTATGTGTATACATAATGATTGATTTATGGATGTGCATACAAGTCACTCTTAGCATCGTTTCGAGATGACAGTACCCCTTAGTGTTGCTAATATTCGTAACGATATGTATTTCGCTCTCTAAACGCTAATTAAAAAAATCAATTGGTATTTACATGAACTTCGAACTTTGTGGTATTTGCATTCTTCAGTTGATTATAAACAAAAGCATAACAAATTATTACTAACAATTCATACATGTTTATATATTTAATATGGTAGGGAATTTACTTGCCCTTTCTGGTGCGATGATTCCTGAACAATCGGGTTTGACTGGACGCGATTTTTTTGCCCTAAGAGAGCGTGCTTAACGCGAACCATATAGCGTTATGGCACACCTTTGGTGATGCAAACAATCAAAGAAATGTCTGCTTCTAATGCTTCTAGGATAGCAGTAGCAGCTCCTGGTGGCGCCACATGAATAAAAGTTGCATGCGGATCAGTTGCCTTTTTTGCTCCGGCTACTTGTTCAATTTTAATTCGCATTACATTATCTAATATTGCAATTTATAATCAATACAAATCAATATAAATTAGCGAAGCAAATACTGACAAACCAAGATGCGTAGTTCCACCCTTTTTTAGGGAAATACATCCAACCAGTTTGGTACCGTATTCCATGTTGGTTGTGTAAAGTACCTTGTTTACCGGTAAATCCTTGGCAAATTATACGTGAATCTGCATTTAATTGTAGGTTTCCTCTGGTTATGGCATATTCTGAGCTGAATCGCACCCCGGCATAGATGCTATCTATTAGAATAATATAACAATTTTTTATTATTTAAAAATGCACATACGTATGAATGAAAAGCAGAAAGTAAATAATATTGTTGTTGTTGTAGCGATAAGGACACTCCCCGTTATCGACTTTGTTGGTCCTTTGTTGGATGCAAATCGGGTACGTTCGGGAAGCATTAAGGTACCAGCTCGACCATCTCGGGAGCGATTTAGTATGACATGAAACCTTCTAGGCCGTCCTGTCGATCCTACACAACTTAATAAGGTAACGTTTTACAAGGCGGTGTACCACTTAATTTTTATCAAAAATAATCAAAGGTGGAGTCAAAAGACGCGCCTCGAGCTCCGTTTCTAGAATCCGAAAACGAAAATATAAATTTTTATTTCTGTTAAAACATAATTTTGATAAATCACAATTATATGTTTTCTCGGAATAATTCATAAATTGTCATTAAAGATGACACTGTCACTTCGATGACAGCATGAAACGTCGATGTGTTAGTGGAGAGCGAAAATATCTTTTAATGTGTGGGTGAACTAGGTTGGCTCATCTCTACAGCGACAACATACCTTTGTTCAGATTGTCAAAATTTATTTATATGCTATAAATAATAATATTAATAATAATAATAATAATAATAATTAATAACAGCATGCATATCTCCACCTAGAGCCGTAACTGTTAAAATTTGTTAAATCTCATATTTTAACCTGCACTGTCGCCACTGTAGTTTTATTTGAGATTTTATTCTTTCGTATTGAAAAAACTATAAAGTGGGACCACGTGCACAGTTTAAGTTTTTTTGAAACTTTTCAGCTACAAAAAAATCACTCTTATCGCGAAGTTCACGCGGAAAATTGTTCGCCTTCACTTTTTTTGTTCGGGTGAACTTTTTCCGCCAATCGGCAATTTCGGGCGAACAAAAGTTCAATTCGAAACAGCTGATGCTCTATTGTGAATTAGCAGTGAACAAATAATTTATTTGCAATTGCGTAAATTTTGTAAACAAGCATATATTTCCTTAAAATACAGCAAAAATAGAGATAAAAAATTTTGAAAAAAATGTTTAGTATTGTACTTAGGTTGGTGTTGACTGAGCGCGAGGAGAATATAAATGTGAAAGCGATTCGGAGGAAATTAAGGGACAGTTCTAACCCTTTGGAGATAAGTGACTCACTGTAAGTTAAAAATTACTATTTTCAGTACTTTTGAATAACAAATTAACTTCTCTTCAACCACTCCCTTTTAAAATACGCATTAACACCTTTACCCATATCGTACAAACAAATTCTAGAGTCAGCCCTGGTCCACCTTTATGGCGATATCCCTAAATGGCGTCCACCTTTAGAACTAATGCCCACGTCCTTTTAAAATACTCATTAACACCTTGCGTTTGATACCCATATCCTACAAACAAATTCTAGAGTCACCCCAGGTCCACCTTTATGACGATATCACGATGAGGCGTCCATCTATAGAACTAAAGCCCACTCCCTTTTAAAATACTCATTAACACG